>NC_133331.1:210670724-210989891 GCF_042186555.1 Aquarana catesbeiana | reverse complement strand
ATGGGAAGTCATCATATGTCTGGTCAAGCATGTTGTGCCCAAGTGGCTGCTGTCCTGGCCACTGGCCACGCTTGATCCACTTGAGACATACTTTGGAGACAGCAATGGTGTGATCTGCTGTACACGTGTCAAAAATGGCCAACACCAAGGAACTTTTCAAGATCAGCAGGGAGTTAGCAGGGCCCTGCGCAGCTCTGCGGTGTGATGCAGTAGGGTGGCTGCCCTTAGGCTGCCCCCTAGGGGACATCCTGCCTTGTTGGAGTTGTGCCGTCTCCTCCTCCTCTCTTCTATCAGGCACCCAAGTAGAGTCAGTGAACTCCTCATCCCCTTCCTCCTCCTCACTGGAGCAAACTTGGCAGTATGCTGCAGCTGGGGGAACATGACTTCCAGTTTCTTGACCTTCTTGGGCACCCCCTCTCTCTAGGCTCACGTTACTCCCTTCCTCAACCTGGGAACCAGCATCGGAGCCTTCCAATCGCTGCGCATCCTCCAGCAGCATGTACCCAACATGCTGTGGTCGAATAGTTCGGGGGACACCTCCATGCATGATGGTGGGGCTAGGGAAGGAGTGACTGTAGACAAGGACAAACTACTCTGAGCCTGGGTGACAGAGGATGAAGAGGATGAGGACGGGTTTGTTATCCACTCCACCAACTCTTCTGCCTGCATGTTCTGGCTCAATAACACGGCCAGCAGAAGAAAAAAGGACAAGCATGCCCCACGGCCACTTGCAGAGGATGCACCATGTCCACGACCAGCATTGTTGACTGTAGACACAGAGGCTGCTTACGCTCTTTTAGTGACCTGTGAGCATCTGCCTCTCCTTGGTGGTCTTCCGGACATGATGTATAATTTGTTTTGCAACACCACACTACACTGTATTGTGTACAGTGTACACCACCAGAAAAGCAGTAGCAACTGCACTATGGCTGCACTATATTGCGTACTGTGTACACCACCAGAAAAGTAGTAGCAACTGACAGCCAATCCTAAGAAGTGTGCTGTGGGATTAGAGGAGGCCCAGTACCTAAGGTACATTATTGGCAGGGGGATTGTAAAACCCCAAGTCACAAAGATCCAGGCGATCCAAAGTTGGCCAAGACCCCTGAATAAAAAACAGGTCAGGGCTTTTTTGGGGTTAGTAGGCTACTACAGAAGGTTTGTCCCCAATTTTGCTACATTGGCCACTCCCCCGAAAGATCTTACCAAGGGGGGGGTCCACAGGGGTAACTTGGTCTCCAGAAGCTGAGAAAGCTTTCCAGAACCTAAAGACAGCTCTGTGTAATAGCCCTGTCTTAATCACCCCAGATTTCACACAGGAATTTATAGTGCAGATGGATGCTTCAGAAGTGGGATTAGGTGCAGTGTTGTCCCAAGAGGTCAATGGGGAGG
This sequence comes from Aquarana catesbeiana, assembly GCF_042186555.1. Lineage (NCBI taxonomy): Eukaryota > Metazoa > Chordata > Amphibia > Anura > Ranidae > Aquarana > Aquarana catesbeiana. The sequence goes on along the minus strand of NC_133331.1, from coordinate 210,988,499 downwards.
AACAACCCATAGCATTTTTAGGCAGAAAATTGACCCCTGCTGAAAAAAGATACGCCATTGTAGAAAGGGAATGTCTAGCTATCAAATAGGCTCTTGAAAGTTTAAAATATTCCTAACTGACCATGCCCCTCTCAAATGGATGGCCCAAAATAAGGAGAAAAATGCAAGAGTTACTAGATGGTTCTTGGCTCTACAGAATTTTAAATTTTTAGTAGAACATAGACCAGGTAGCCAACAAGCTAATGCAGATGCTCTCTCCAGAGTTTATAGTCTGTTTGCCCAAGTTGCTCAACCCCCCAATTTTGAGCAGGGGGGATATGTAGCGGGGTGCCTGTGAAACAGGTTAAAATTTCAGGAAAAGTGATTGATGGGATATATGTTCCTCCACGGATTCTTAGATTTGCAATCTAGGATAATACCAGCAAAGACTTCAGGGTAAAGAAGGATAGTTCTTTACCCTGTATTGGTAAAGTCCATTCCAGGGCTGGTTTTATTGGGAGTCTGATAGAGATCTGGGTGGGACAGACTCCCAAGTCCATGGACCTCAGTTTAATGTTTTCTTTTCAGGTCTTGATTAAAGCGGAGTTCCACCCAAATTTTGAACAATATCTGTATGTATTCTCTTCCTTGCCTGGATGCTGACATGCCGTTTAAAAAAATTGAAATCGCCGTAATTACCTTTTATTTTTCTATTCTTCTTTGCACTTCCTGGATCTCCTCCCATGGGAGTAGGCGTGTTTCTAGCCTCTCCCAGACTCCTGGGAGCTAGTCTCAGGCTTCCCAGGATGCCACTGAGCATGTGCGGGAACGAGCGGTGAATGCTGGGAGCACAGCATTCACCACATCCAGGAAATAAATGCTTGTGGGCTTCAAATGCCCACAATGAAGATGGAAACCGCCTGCAGTGAATAATATAAGTTATTCTTTCCGACGAAATATGTCACAGGCGGACATATTACACACAATATGTGAGTATGTAATGCTGAGAAGAAAAGTTTGTGAATGAACTCAAAAAAAAAAAAACGATAGATAGTTGGACCCCCGCTTTAAGGCAGCTGGTCTTATCTCTTAGGAAGAAAGTGTATGTCTCCATGTGAGAAGGCAACTAGGAGCATGGCTGCTTATTCCCTGACTTTGGATACAAAGTGTTTGCATTTGGAAGGACATTTACTACAAGACCAAGGACTGGTCAGACTACGGACACAGTAAGGCTTGGTAGAGCAGAAGATTACTTTTGTTTGATTTATGGCAAGATGTTTTCTTCTGTTGGGGAATATCCTGTGGATTAAACATGATGTTTTCCTAAAGAAACTGTAAGTTTGTCCCTGCATTGAGTCTGATCCTCTACAATATATATATATATATATATATATATATATATATATATATATATATATATATACAGTATATATATATATATATATATACAGTATATATATATATATATATATATATATATATATATATATATATATTTCAAATACACTGTCACTAACTGAATAACCTGCCTGCTTAATCCAAATCAAGCTATCTCTCCGTCTACACCAACAATACTACACAGGGCCGCTGTGTAGGCAGCCTTTTATATTGTGGGGCATGGACTTAGTCCCTCTGAGCCATTATTGGCCAAAGGCACCACGCCTTTGGCCAATTATGGGTATCTTAGCAGAGGGTGCTGGGATTGGCCAAAGCATGCAGGTCAGGTGCATGTTTTGTTTGGCCAATCATCATACAGCACTGCACTGCGATCTCGCAGTGCAATATGGGGCATTCCGCGGCGCTCAAATCTGCTGCAAACAGCCCATAATGTTCATTCTTCAGCGAAGGAGCAAACACCCAGTGTTAGAGTTGAACTTGTGTTCGGCCCGAACATCAAGCTCATCCCTACACACTATAGATGGACCAGCTGGATGGTGTGCCAATCTTGTTGGGGAAAATATTCACAATACTGAGATGGCTGTCAGTGGCTTGTTAACTAATCAGTAAGGGATTTCCACTAGAGGGTAATAGCAACTCCACAGCTGTAAGCAAGATAGATTTGAAAGGTGTTATCCAGACATCGACACTCCGTGGCAATGTGAGGAATCACCAGTAGTTATCTCACTGAGGAGATCTTGGCAGACCCTAGTGTTCAATTGTGGGGTGGAAAGGAGACCAATGTGAGTAGTTCACATTGATGCAGTGAGAGACTGTTTGGAAGTCTAACAGAAATCAGAACTATATGTATCCAAATATAGAGGTTAACCAGATACCATTGATGCAGCTTCCACTCCCATGGATATACAGTCCAAACCCGTGTGACACCGGCAGCAGGGACCAGCTAAGCGGCATATATTGATGGAAAGGGAAGAGGAGAATGGGAAGCAAAATTGTATCATTACCCAACCGGGTATGGAGAAGCGCAGGTCTAGCTCACCACTCTTCGGATTTCCAAGTAGTCGTGCTGAACTTTGAGCCTTGTTGTCACGGGTAGGGAGGAAGGGATGGAACGTGTTCACCACTGCTCCACAAGGATTGCTGGCGTCTCACTCTGCAATCTCCACTCATGTCAAAGGATTACTTCCGCATCCAGCAGAACATCAGGAAGTGTCAAGTAGAGGGATGTCTGTGGCAGAGAGTCTGTGTCGTCACTACAAAAGATGTGATGGCATCAAACTGATGCGTTTCACTCGGAATTTGAGTTTCTTCAGAGCATGTATGGGCAGGGATGAGGATCCTCTTATATTGTATGTAAATTAGCCTAATTGGTATCTTCAAACGTCACTCAGCACATGCTCACTTCCTTTTTACAAACCAACAACACCATAACAAATGCAGGGATACCCAGTCATTGAATGAACACGTTCTATCCCTCCCTCCCTACCCTTGACAACAAGGCTCAAAGTGCAGCACAATTACTTGGAAATTTTGGAGAGTGATGAGCTGGAACTGCACTTCTCCATGCCTGGTTGGGTAATTGATACAATTTTGCTGCCCATTCTCTTCTTCTCCATCCATCAATATATGCTGCTTAGCTGGCCCCTGCTGCCAGTGTCACGCGGGTTTGGACTGTACATCCATGGGGGTGAGGCTGCTTGAATGGTATCTAGTTGACCACTTTTAGGGATGAGCCGAACACCCCTCTGTTCGGTTCGCACCAGAACATGCGAACAGGCAAAAAATTTGTTCGAACACGCGAACACTGTTAAAGTCTATGGGACACGAACATGAATAATCAAAAGTGCTAATTTTAAAGGCTTATATGCAAGTTATTGTCATAAAAAGTGTTTGGGGACCTGGGTCCTGCCCCAGGGGACATGGATCAATGCAAAAAAAAGTTTTAAAAACGTCCGTATTTTCGGGAGCAGTGATTTTAATAATGCTTAAAGTGAAACAATAAAAGTGTAATGTCCCTTTAAATTTCGTACCGGGGGGGTGTCTATAGTATGCCTGTAAAGGGGCGCATGTTTCCCGTGTTTAGAACAGTCTGACAGCAAAATGATATTTCAAAGGAAAAAAAGTCATTTAAAACTACTCGCGGCTATTAATGCATTGCCGGTCCGACAATACACATAGAAGTTTATTGATAAAAATGGCATGGGAATTCCCCACGGGGGAACCCCGAACCAAAATTAAAAAAAAAAAAATGATGTGGGGATCCCCCTAAATTCCATACCAGGCCCTTCAGGTCTGGTATGGATTTTAAGGGGAACCCTGCACCAAAATTTAAAAAAAAAACGGCGTGGGGTCCCCCCAAAAATACATACCAGACCCTTATCCGATCATGCAACCTGGCAGGCCACAGGAAAAGAGGGGGGGACGAGAGAGCGCCTCCCCTCCTGAACCGTAGCAGGCCACATGCCCTCAACATTGGGAGGGTGCTTTGGGGTAGCCCCCCAAAACACCTTGTCCCCATGTTGATGAGGACAAGGGCCTCATCTCCACAACCCTGGCCGGTGGTTGTGGGGGTCTGCGGGCGGGGGGCTTATCGGAATCTGGAAGCCCCCTTTAACAAGGGGACCCCCAGATCCCAGCCCTCCCCCTTGTGTGAAATGGTAAGGGGGTACAAATGTACCCCTACTATTTCACTAAAAAACTGTCAAAAATGTTAAAAATAACAAGAGACAGTTTTTGACAATTCCTTTATTTAAATGCTTCTTCTTTCTTCTTTCTTCTATCTTCATTCAGTTTCTTCCTCCATCTTCTTCTTCTTCTGGTTCTTCTGGTTCTTCCTCCAGTGTTCTCATACGGCATCTCCTCCGCGGCATCGGCATCTTCTTCCCTTCTTCTCCTCGGGCTGCTCCGCATCCATGATGGCAAGGAGGGAGGCTCCCGCTCTTCTCTTCATCTTCTTCCCTTCATCTTCTTTTCGGGCCGCTCTGCATCCATGATGGCATGGAGGGAGGCTCCCGCTGTGTGACGCTTCTCCTCTTCTGACGGTTCTTAAATAACGGGGGGCGGGGCCACCCGGTGACCCCGCCCCCCTCTGATGCACAGTGACTTGACGGGACTTCTCTGTGGCATCACGGGGAATGCCACAGGGAAGTCCCATCAAGTCACCGTGCATCAGAGGAGGCGGGGTTACCGGGTGGCCCCGCCCCCCATTATTTAAGAACCGTCAGAAGAGGAGAAGTGTCACACAGCGGAAGCCTCCCTCCATGCCATCATGGATGCTGAGCGGCCTGAAAAGAAGATGAAGAGAAGAAGATGAAGAGAAGAAGATGAAGAGAAGAAGATGAAGAGAAGAGCGGGAGCCTCCCTCCATGCCATCATGGATGTGGAGCGGCCCAAGGAGAAGAAGGGAAGAAGATGCCGATGCCGCGGAGGAGATGCCGGAGGAGAACACCGGAGGAAGAACCAGAAGAACCAGAAGAAGAAGAAGATGGAGGAAGAAACCAAAAGGAAGATAGAAGATAGAAGAAAGAAGCATTTAAATAAAGGAATTGTCAAAAACTGTCTCTTGTAATTTTTAACATTTTTTACAGTATTTTAGTGAAATGGTAAGGGGTACCCCCTTACCATTTCACACAGGGGGGAGGGCCGGGATCTGGGGGTCCCCTTGTTAAAGGGGGCTTCCAGATTCCGATAAGCCCCCCGCCCGCAGACCCCCACAACCACCGGCCAGGGTTGTGGGGATGAGGCCCTTGTCCTCATCAACATGGGGACAAGGTGTTTTGGGGGGCTACCCCAAAGCACCCTCCCAATGTTGATGGCATGTGGCCTGGTACGGTTCAGGAGGGGGGGGCGCTCTCTCGTCCCCCCCTCTTTTCCTGCTGCCTGCCAGGTTGGGTGCTCGGATAAGGGTCTGGTATGGAATTTAGGGGGACCCCCCACGTCATTTTTTTTTTTTTAATTTTGGTTTGGGGTTTCCCTGACGTTTTTATCAATGAACTTCTATGTGTATTGTCGGACCGGTAATGTATTAATAGCCGCAAGTAGTTTTAAATGACTTTTTTTCCTTTGAAATGTCATTTTGCTGTCAGACTGTTCTAAACACGGGAAACATGCGCCCCTTTACAGGCATACTATAGACAGGTGTAATTTAAAGGGATATTACACTTTTATTGTTTCACTTTAAGCATTATTAAAATCACTGCTCCCGAAAAAACGGCCGTTTTAAAACTTTTTTTTGCATTGATCCATGTCCCCTGGGGCAGGACCCAGGTCCCCAAACCCTTTTTATGACAATACCATGAATATAAGCCTTTAAAATTAGCACTTTTGATTTCTCCCATAGACTTTTAAAGGGTGTTCCGTGGCATTCGAATTTGCTGCGAACACCCCAAATTGTTCGCTGTTTGGCGAACTTGCGAACAGCCCATGTTCGAGTCGAACATGATTTTGACTCGAACTCGAAGCTCATCCCTAACCACTTTATATGGATACCTACAGTTTTGCATGAGTTACCCCCCTAAAATCCATACCAGACTCAAAGTGTCTGGTATAAATTTTGGGGGGGACTCTACACATTTTTTTCATTCTTTCTGTAGGATGTGCTACAGCAAAAATGGCATTTCCATGTTTAAATTGCTAACTAATGATTAAAAAATGATAAACAGTACACAAACTCCTCTTAGGCTGGGTTCATATCTCCATGTGCAACGGCTCACAGCAGGAGTCCGGTACGTTCCCATGCACTGTTTCAGGTCCAATTTCAGCCCAAATTTTGGACTGAATTCAGGCCTGAAATGGACCAGAAGACACACAGGACCCCTGTACAATTTGCTCCGCAGCCGCCCCGGAGCTGTGTGAACCAGCTCCACTGAGAGCCGGTCACAATCTCCTGACATGCGAATTGGATGCTGGGAAACCCGCATTTCATTTGCAATAGTGTGAACCCAGACTAAAGGTCCCTAAAATACACAGAAAAATCTTTGAGGGGTTTGTGTGCTATTTATTTTAAAAACAAAGGTGCTGTCTATGACAGCTGTCAAAGTCATTTGCTGGCAATTTTAAAACTTTTTTGTTTTGTAAATGTCAGTGCTTAAAATGTCACTGTTCTTGGCTGGATTTTTTAAACTTTTTTTTTTTTGCATTGGTACATGTTCCACAGGGAAGTTTCCCAGCCTCCCACCCCCTACCTTTTTTTGGAACCCCTTACCTATTAACCCAGAATCATTGGCATTTTAATTTGACAGATTCAGCCCCCATTGATTTGGCATCCAAACTTCTTTGTAGTTTGAAGAACCCCTGCTGAACACAATCCAGGGCACTGCCCATCGCCACTCTAGAGTTAGGTTCCACTCAGTTTCTTGCAACATAAAAACATCTGTATCTTGATTTTATTTCTGTTGCAATAGAGAGTAATAGGAAAAGAGCTAAGATTTCTGTGTCTTTTGTGATTTTTGAAGATGAATTTCCCCAAAAAGACTATGGCTACAAAGGTGAATGAATGCTTGTTTTTGATTGGGTCCACACTTATGGGAATTGGATGCGGGTTTCCCTACATCCAATTTGCATGACAGTAGAGTGTGACCAGCTCTCAATGGAGCTGGTTCACACACCTCCGGGGCGACCGCGGAGTCCACTGGAAAAGGGTCCTGTGAGTCTTTGGCTCCGATTCAGGTCCGAATTCAAGCAGGGAGAACAGGCAGGGAGAACAGGGACATACCGGACCCTCTGCTGGAAGCTGCGGCTGCAGCTGCAGCTAGCATGAACCCAGCCTTAAGGTGTTTTTGTTGCTTGCTATGTTGAATATGTGTGCATAATCTGGGTACAGATTAATTTTAAAACCATGCAGCCAGGATCAGGAGGACACAGATTAATGGCTTTCTGACTAATACAAATAAAAGCAAGCACCTTGTGATACACAGCAGATGCAAAAGTTACAAATAACAGACTGCAATAAGGGACTTTCCACAGCAAGATGTAAGAGTAACATATCCATGCAAAATGTAAAATATCAATAATATCAATAATCTATGGTCCTACATATGTAAGTACAATACACTTGTATATAATGTCTGATTCCATTGCTAAGCCCCAATGGTACACTTTATAGTTATATTGATATTATTAAGGTATGTATGCTGTTTTTTATTAAGACCCCTTTCACACTGACGCGCTTTTCAGGCATTTTAGCGCTAAAAATAGCGCCTGTAAAGAGCCTGAAAAGCGCCTCTCATGCCTCCCCAGTGTGAAAGCCCAAGTACTTTCACACTGGGGTGGTGCGCTTGCGGGACGGGAAAAAAAGTCCTGCAAGCAGCATCTTTGGGGCGGTGTGGGAGTGCCTGAAAAGCGTTTTGAAAGCGCAGCAACATGGGTGCTTTAACCCTTTCTTTAGTGCCGCTAAAACGATGGTAAAGAGCCGCTAAATCTAGCAGCGCTTTATCGATAACGTGGCGTGGCCCCAGTGTGAAAGTGCCCTAAGTGTTTTTATGCTGGGAGTGGAATTCCTTTTTTTAATGTGAGGGAGCTGCAACTTCTGTGACCTGTTTTCAACCAACAGCTGGCTAAAGCTTGCTGTCGGCTGACGTCACAAGGTCAGTCCAGGCTCTGGAGAGATCCCGACTTTAACGTTGGGATCTACCCAGATGTCTAGACCAGCATTTGGCTCAGCCTTTCAGAAAGCTGATGAGAGCCTGACCAAGCCGTTTCCGCCCCCTCCACGGCCTGGCCCTGCAGTGACCGCTGAAGGGGTAGAGCAGAGAGTCGGTGACTGACATGGTCTTTGATTGCTCAGTTCTTGGTCTAGAGGTGGTGGGGGACAGCTGCAGCTAGGATCGGCACTGCAGCCATCTAGGTGAATACGATTGTTTAAACTTGCAATATCAGGAGACTGGACACCTATGAATCTTGATGTATTTTTGGTGATACAATAAAGCTTTTTTTTTTTCTCAAGATTCACGGGTGTGCAGCCTCCTGATATTGAAAGTTTGGATTGGCACAGTGACAAACTGGGCTAGCACCCTGCCTCATATTGGAGAAGCAGCTTGTCATTGCTGGGATACCTGGTGCAGTGGATGTATGTGCATATGAGTGTTTGTTATTTTCGATTCCCACGCTTCTCTTTTAATGTGTCAATCCAATGACCACTCATCTTTACATCTGTACAGTTCTGTATGTGTGTGCATTTCTGTGAAATATTCTGTTAAATGTGATATTATTTTTATGTGCTGTCTTGAAATAAAATGTCATCAGATAATAAGGCACAATCAGTCCCTACTAATGTGAAATTTTGATACTGTAGGCCTGGACCATTGTGACCTTTCAACAAATCCAGGCCTGACTGGATACCTGACATGTACTTTATTTTAATATGAAGAATGAGTAAATCAATTTTCACAAAAGAGAAAATAATGCAAATCTGTTCATTTGACAAAGACATTTCTGATGATCCTATCTGTCTAAAGTTGCCTAGTAAGGTGGACCGAAATACCACTTTTTCCTTTCTCAGTGTAAAGGAAATAAGAGCCTGCTTTTAAGGCCATTGGACTTAATAGATTAGAATCCCTATCCCCTGGACATCAATGAATTAATAAAAAAGTAGTGTAATTCTTTATTAGGTGTGATAGTAAAAAGTCATATATTTCCTCAAAAGGGTAGTGGTGTCAGAAGGTGTGTCCCACTCCGCTCCAAAATTCATCGATAGGTGGTTGTTGGGCCACTTTTTACCAGTCCATTTTTATGTCAGACACAGCAGAATGCATATTTAGGGTCTGCTCTGCAGAATCACCGGTAAGGTAGATTTTATGTTATTCACTCATCTCTGAAGTATATACCCTTTAGGAAATCTGTACAGTTATTTGCATAAAATAATGGTAAATAAAGCATAAGATAAGCTATAAGTTGCCACATGTATTCAAATATACATGCTGGAAAACATTTCATGAGTTTGCAAAGTTCAACAGTAAGCAAGCTTACTTATACTATAAAGTATAATATTATTTACATGTTATATATTGCCCTTGTCTTTTTTCTCTGAATTTATAAGAAATCCTATTTACACATTAATATTTCTAAATGTGAAGACAGATATAGCATGGTATGAGGAGATAATTGAGGCTTTCCAGGCAGAGCATAAAGGATTTTAGTGTCATCCAGGAGATGCTGTAATTGGCCTCAGAAGGACTTGTTTCTAACACCTCACTATCTCCTCAACATCCTGTACTGGGAAAGTGACCTGTCCTTGACTTCATGCATAGTGACATGTAATAGCAGCAGGAGACAAAGTATTAACTTGTAGTTCTGGCTAGAATGACACACACCGCTTCAGTCATACATGATTATTAGGCATGAGAAAACTAATGGCAAGCTGAAGATTCAACCAGGATTAGGCTTAATTGCAACCTTGGATATTTGTGAATATAGCATCACTAGCATGTATTTAATTCACTAGCTTTTTTTCTTTTTTGAACATTTTTAAAACAGCCTAACTCCACCCTTGACATACAATAAAATATTGGTGGCTCAATCGTGAAAAAAAACACATTGTTGCATAAGTACTGTACAGAGTTGGGGTATGTGTATATATTATTTTTTTATGTATTTAAGGATTAGCGTGGCAAACTAAACAAAAAATAGCAAGCAAATGAAATACCAGAAGTTTGGCGGAAGAGAACCAAGTGGAAGGGATAATGAAAGTCAACTAGGCAAACTGCCAGAAGAGTTCAGTTACAATGTATGATTATTTTCTAAATATTAATTATTATAAAATAGAAGAAAATGTTATTCCAGAACAAGCAACATTGGTAACATTACATACGATGCTAAAGAATTGTTTTAATGGGCACTATGTTCAGTGAGGGTAAAGGGAATCACAGTTGGCAGCAAGTAATGGGGGTATGAAAGCTAACAGCATATGCAGGTGAAGAGTGCAGAGGGTATGACAGAAGGCAGAATGAGCAAGAGAGGAGTGCAGAGGATTTGACAGAAGTATGTGCAGGGGAAGAGTGCAGAGAATATGACAATGGGCAATATGTGAAGAGGAGGACTGCTGAGGGTATGTGGCAAGCAGTATGTGCGGGAGAGGATTGTTGAAAGTTTGATGATGGGTAGTACGTGCAAAAATGTAAAATATGATCTAAAGTGTGGCTATAAAGTTTGTGAATCCTTTTGTATTTTTAATATCTGTAATATTTCTGCATAAGTATGATCAGACCTAACACTAGATAATGGAAACCCAATTTTTAGATATTGAAGGAAGTTACAGTATAAATTTGTGTATGGCAAAAGTATGTAAACCTTGGGTAGCAATAACTACAGGCAAATATTTCCACTAACTGTTGATCAGTCTTGCACTTTAGTCCATTTCTTTTACAGGACAGCATTAGCTTAGGCATGTTGGTAGGCTCACATGAACGTCTACTTTAGATCCTGACACAAAATTTAAAGGTCAAAGGTCAGGACTTTGAACATTAACATTCTTCTGCTTTAACTGTCCTTTGACTGACTGACTTGTGTGTTTAGGGTTTTTGTCTTGCTGCATGATCCACTTCCTCTAGAGCTTTAGTTCATGGAAGGGAACATTGATATTTTCCTGTGGAATTTGCTTTTACAATTCAGACTTCACAGTTCTAACAATAATAGCAAACGGTTCTGGTTCAGGGGCAGCAAAACAGGCAACTGCACAGATAAGATAAAGTCCTTATGCCAGAATGAAATATGTGCCTTTCATTAAACATGACCAGGGTAGATCAGAGATAACCTTCTATACTAATCAGATCGGGCCACCTTCCTAACCCAAATTTTCTATAGCCCCCCCCCCCCCCCCACAAAAAAAAACATACTACAAGACATACTACTTCATACTACTCTAGGGTTGAGTTAAAATGGCCATAGAAGCCTTTTATTTTAAATAGCACACAAAAATGTAATCAACAAAACATAACACAACAAATCAAATAAGGTTGCAGGTCATTGGAGACACCAAATCACCATATGTCCTGTGATACCAGTTAGCTATGTTTTGCCCCCAGCCACAACCCCCCCCCCCCAGGGACTAATTCAGTTTGCCTCAGATACATACTGGTCTACAGCTACAGGTAACTGTATGTTAACTAGACTAACCAGAGGACACCACAGCCAAGAGAGGTCCCCAACTGTTTTCACAAAAGCACCAGATTTACACAACTTTCAAGGATATCACAACAGTCTATGTCTGCTATGACCGAAATCCAGACCAATCAAGGTCAATAAAGAGGGAGGGAAGGTGGAAGGGAGAGAGGGATGAATGCTCACTCAATGACTGTGGATTTCCAACTGGAGCTTCTTTACTCCTCCCCCACAGCCTACCTGCCCAAGGTTCTTTCCATCAGCCTGCTTCTTCTGACCAACCCAGTAAGTACTTTTCATTTATTTTTTCACCTTTATTTTTAACCCAATTAACCCCACGTTGCCTGGTTCCCCTTCGACCTAATCATGTAAGCCCTGTGCTCATTTAACTTCAATCATAGCTATGAGACCCTCTCAATGGTCTTTACTCAAGCCAAAAAGTTCTATTTTGTTGTCATACATTCACAGAACATTTTTCCAGTAGCTATCTGACTTATCCAAATGGTTTTTCAGCAAACAGTAGATGAGCAGCAAAGTTCTTATTGTATAATAGTGGCTTTCTCTTTCCAACCCTGCCATGCACACCATTGTTGTTTAGTGTTCTTCTGATGGCAGACTTATAAACACTCGCATTCCCCAATGTAAAAGATTAATTTACTTCCTTATATGTTAAAGTGATTGTAAAGGATTTTTTCTGTGCAATGGAACTGCACAGAGTGGACCTGAACCTCCTCTTCTAGGGTTCCCCGTTAGCACTCCAGGCTCCTCCACTTCTCGATGTGCCACCATACAAAACAACTTACTATTGTGGTAAACCTGCAGGCTCCATCCCCAGCCATGCTAGCTGCATCCATAGAGAGACAGCATGGCTCTGACCTGCCCCCCACTCCCTCATCACAGGAAATCCTCTTTGTTTGACCCATACCAAATTTCTACAAACCTATGTTGTAAAGATCAGGCTAAATGAAGACCCAGATTTATGTTCTTAAAATAACACAGATCCTCCCACACTGATTATCATTCAGTTGGCTGAAACTCCTTCCTATAATTTCCAGGTTAGATTCCCTAAAAATCACAGAGGTTCACATACCTTTGTTACACAACAATATTTAAAGTGTAGTTGATACAGCAATAGTGCCTACAACCCAAATATAAATGAATGAATTACTCTCTTCATATCTCAAGATCATACATAAAGTGCTCAGTGCATAAAAAGGTCCAAAACCTGTGCATAACAAGATAAATTTGTACGATCACTCCAGTTTTCTCCCACACTCCAGCAAAAGAGTCAAACAAACACTTGTTTTTCTCTATGTATAGGTCACTCCTGATGTTCCAATGCCTTTCTGCTGGTATGATATATTTAGTGACATAACTTCAAGTCTTTGGAACACATGTTAACTAAGCTAATAAAGGGTCTGGAGGATATTAGTTACGAGCACTGAACTTATTCTCGATGGAGAAGAGATGCTTGAGAGGGGATATGATTTCAATTTATAAATACCATACTGGTGACGTCACAATAGGGAAGGGAGTTTAACAAGACACGTGGATAGTAAATAAATAAATGTAACGCTATGTGTAAAATTATAAATATAAAGTGCAAATCTCTAAAATAAATAACTCCTACATATAAATGAATAGTCCATAAATTGAAAAAATGAAGTAATAAAACATGAAAAACTCTTCTTGTGATCAGTGTATCCACACAATTCCACCACAGTGATTGTTCGTCCTCAAAAGGAGTGCATACCACCACCAGTAAAATTGCGCACTCACCTCCCAGATGAGCCAAACTCATATGTGGATTTCCCCACAAGCTCTTTGCTTTCACTTCCTCTTCCCAATCAATGGTGGGTAATCCAGATGGCTCTTTTCTTAATGGTAACTCAGCTCATTAATATCCAAAGAAGCGGATCATCTCCCAGCTTGGCTCAATATTCCATGAGTTCAGGACATGTAAATAATAAGTATAGAGACCATAGTGTTCTCCGTATACAAATTTATTCAAAGCCCCCAAAATGACAAGTTGCACTTACAAGATAAAAACTTTTTTTATCTTGTAAGTGCAACTTGTCTATTTGGGAGCTTTGAATAAATTTGTATACGGAGAACACTATGGTCTCTACTTAAATAAATGCATGCCTTGTGTTCATAACTGAGTGATTTGGGACAGTTACATTATTTCTATGGATGCCTTGGGTTCAGTTACATGCATATTGGATAAGCATATACCATACCAGCAGAAGGACATTGAAACATCATAACAAAGTGATTTTATTGATATATTTTAACAGAGATCAAATGTGAGAAGTCAGTTGTTATGATTTACATACAGTACCCTTTAACTCTGGATCATTTTCCTTAATAAATTATTGAACAAGCATAATGTTTTTGACACATTAGTTCAATCAGGTTCTTGTCTAGTATGGGCTAGAAAAGAATCATCACATTTTTTGTCACATTTGTGCATAAATCTTGCAAATTCAAAAAGGATTAACAAAATTTCAAGTAGAACTCCAGCCAAAAATAACCAGATAAAAATTAAAAGCCCATTAAAAGATAACCAAAAATCAGTTTTTTTCTGCAATATATTAATCTTCAATTTAGAGATTTCCCCTGCAGGAATTTCTTTGAGCCCATGTCCTCCTGGACATCCTCAGCTTGTGATTGGACAGCAAATATTTCTAAATATAAATCTGCAATTTAGAAAATTACATTTCAAAACTTTACCATGGAACCATGCTGCAATCTGCTCACTGTCCTTTTCCATGCCAGCACGCAGTGGGATCTGCTCTTCTTTAAACCAACGAATGATGACTTCCCTTGATATTGGCCTAGCTGGTCGTTCCCATACATTTCTTAAAGGAAAACACAGATATTTTACTGCTAATCATGTATCTGAGTACGTTCAACACCAAAATGGATATCACACAAATAATTTTTGCCCATAACTGCCCATAAAGTAAACCGCTGAGAGGCTGAGCCAGATGCTCCCACCCCCTCAGCATTCCAGTGAGTGTGGAGGGGGGGGGGCAGAGCAGACAGTGGTGACTGATAGTCTATAAGCTCTCTGCTCACGGAACTCGGGGAACCGAGGGATCAGCTGTGTTTGATCGCTCAGTTTTCAGTCTTAGAGCAGGCGGGTAAGTATGATTCTAAAAAAAAAAAAAAAAAAAAAAAAAAAAAACATACTTCTTTTTTAATCCTCCAATCAGGGACACGCAGACTTTATCCAAACTGGCGTAAAAATGTTGGGACGGGAGTTTCACTTGACTTTTTGAATCAGAAGTGCTGTCTCATTACAAAGCCTTTCATCTTTATTTTGTGTAGTAGAGTTACTGAAATCTATACAGTTGGACAATATCACAATTTAAAAAGAAAGCTAATTTCCGAGCTTAATAATTATGTACAAGGACAAGCAACTTAAAACCAATACTGGCAGGTTGATGTATTAACTCACCAACCTATTTCTTATTTCTCTAAAGATCTCTGTGCCTGAATTAGGTTTCCTGTAATTTGTTCTCATATTGTTTTAATACAGCTTTGCTATATTAACACAGTATGAGAGTATCTGCCCTGTTAGCTAGCAGTCTGGAGGGGTAATTGGATGAGCTTAAGGAAGAGTGAAATTTCAAGAAAGGAAGGAAGGGTGGGAAGGACCATCAGCAATATAGCAATTTTCACTGTCTAAAGCTGGATACACACTATACAATTTTCTTTAGATTTTTTCCTTTAGATTTACCAAAACCATATAATATGAGGTCAAACCTTAAGAGTTTGAATTTGTATGCAATCAGGCAGGCCCTTACACTACATGGTTTTGGTAAATCTAAAGGAAATCAGACAACAAAAGTTGTATAGTGTGTATGGGGTCTAAGGAGAAAAAAGATCAATCT
Organism: Aquarana catesbeiana; assembly: GCF_042186555.1. NCBI lineage: Eukaryota > Metazoa > Chordata > Amphibia > Anura > Ranidae > Aquarana > Aquarana catesbeiana. The sequence continues at coordinate 210,973,128 of NC_133331.1, read as the reverse complement.
ATGGAATGGGGTCTGCAGAAATGCAGGCTCTAAAATGCATTGTAACCCTCCTTATAATATGCAACTATTAACAGAGCAAGCTTTTCTGGATCACAAGAATATGACATCTACTTAAAGCTGCACCCCAGGAAAAATCTACGGTAATCCGAAAGGTGTAATACTGTACATGTAAGGAAGTGTTTAACCTGCAAAAGGATTTGCATTTGTATGTATTCAGTCTTCAGATTTACACATCTCCATAACATAGTACAGTGTGATGGGTGACACCAATTAAGAAATACACTGCTACCCCCAGCCTGGTGATTGGACAGTGAAGAAGCAGTAAGAGAGCAATAATGCTTTCCCTCGATTCTCTCTGCTTTTTCCTATTGTCAGCTCCTTTTCAGTATTGACTGACTGGCTCCCTCTGTCAGTCAGACTTCTGCTGTGCATGTGATTAGGAGAGGCTGAAATCAAACCCAGATCAGGTACTTTTACCCTAATTGCATTCAAAAATATTGACGTTATTTTAAAGTTAATTTATTTCAAATTACATACATGTTATACTTACCTGCTCTGTGCAAAGGTTTTGCTGTGCAAAGGTTTTGCATACAACGATCCTCCTCTTCTCGGGTTCTCTTGGCTCCTCCTCTGCTCTGTGTACCACCATAGGAAGCCTCTTCCTATGGTGGCACTAGTGTGGGCCAGATCCCAAGCTGGGCTTTGTGCGTCTATTGGCACACACAGTGCAGCTCAGCCCCGCCACCCACTCCCTCCTCACTGGATCTGATTGACAGCAGCAGGAGCCAATGACTCTAGCTGCTGCCTCCATGTCCAGTGAGGAGCTCTCTGGCACAACGCTGTATTGAGATCTTATTGAGGCTGGGAGGGGGAGAGAGCTGAACATAGAAAGTTTTTTTACCTTAATGCAGAGAATGCATTAGGGTAAAAAGAAACCCTAAACTTTTACAACCACTTTAAAAAATGAAATGATGTATTAATAAATGCAAAGCTACATTAAAGGAGTTGTAAAGGCAGAAGGTTTTTTAGTCTTAATGCATTCTATGCCTTCTGGGTGTAGCAGCATTATTCTAGCCTTCTGGGTGTAGCAGCCTTCTCAGCACCCCCCTAATACTTACCTGAGACTCATCTCTGTGCAGTGATGTCCACGAGTCCCTCAGCCACCCAGGACTCTCCCTCCTGATTGGCTGAGACACAGCAGTGGTGCCATTGGCTCCTGCCGCTGTCACATAAAGTCAGTTAGCCAATTAGGAAATTAGAGGGGTGGGGCCGAAAGGCAGCTCTGTGTCTGAATGGACACACGGTGCTACAGCTTGGCTCGGGTGTCCCCATAGCAAGCTGCTTGCTGTGGGGGTACTTGACAGGAGGGTGGGGCCAGGAGCACAGAGGAGGGATCCAAGAAGAGGAGGATCCAGGCTGCCTGTGTTTAGAGACTCAGGATCACTGCTTGAGAATGTGGAGGAGGTAGACGGAGAGGCATGTCCAGAGGCTGGGGATCTGTGCTTGTGTGGTTGAGAGAGTGGAGGGAGAGGGCAGAGGGGAGTGTCCAGAGGCTCCTGTACATGATTGGAAGAGTGAGCTGGGACTTTCATCCAGTGACCCACAGGCACAACGAGGAGGATTGGAACAATACATTTACTGTCAAGGTGTGTCTATGTCTGTCTATGTGATTGTGTGTGTGTGTGTTTGTGTGTGTGTGTCTATGTCTGTGTGAGTGAATGAGAGTGTGTGTGTCTCTGTCATCCATATCCCGCAAGGAACAGGTGCTAGCTTCATCTGTCCATACTTAAAATGGCTGCCCACACAACACATGTGAGTGCTGTACTAATAATTCATTCCATAACAAATACAGCCTCTTGTTAAAATTCTCCCTAAATCTCATCAATATCTCTGACTGCTGCAGGTTTTTTTTCAATATTATACTGTATATCTTTCATATATGTGTTTGGTTTATCTGAGGTTTCAAAAACTTTTAACGCAGTTGCTAAAAAGGGGTTATACCTTAAAAATCTTAAAATCGTTATGCATTACTTACTCGACTGGTAGTTGAATTTTGATCGGGGGTGTACTGCAAATTTCTTGGGTAGGCTCCTGCCCATTGTTTAGAGTAGAATTCTGAAAAAGATTACTAAGCCCAGCTACCTTTCCTTTCTGGATGGCCCGAAGAGATTGCCGATGATATTCAGCTCGTGCTCTGCGGGCTTTATGCTTGCGCTCTTCATCAGCTGCCTTTGACTTGCGTACTGCAACAGGAATGGTCAAAGTTGGGTCATTATACAGAATTGTTCCTACAGTGCTATGCAATATACATAATAACACTGCAATCATGGATACATAATCCTACGAAGACAAATATGAGAATTCCCCATGAATTGTAATTCAATCTTCCTTGTTTTAGTAGAAAATTAAACAAACCATTGACATTTCTCAAATCAAATGAATCTAAAGTTTAAACTAAAAAGAAAGAGGAAAGAATGGGACTTTATATGAGGCATGTTACTGAATAAATATCTAGTTTATATTGATCTTTAAATTGTTTATTATTTCCAAATCAAGTTAAAAAGTATCAGTAATCTTTGGTAAAAGACATGATATACTGTAAATAACAGTTCACTTGGATTATGTCTTTTTTACTTGTTATTTACAATATATCATGTCTTTTACCAAAGATTGCTGATACTTTTTAACTTGATTTGGAAATAATAAACATTTTAATGATCAATATAAACAGGAAGGTCGGTAACTGTGTTCACATAGATATAATGCCACATCCAGAAATTGTGAACCAAAAGAATAAGTGCCCCTAAATGGACTTTAAAAGCATTAATATCTATACAAAAAAAGTATTAGAGAATGTTTGAAGTTCTACTAAATATTTATTTTGACAAAACATTTTAAAAGTATGAGGACTTAAGACAAAAAATGATTGGAATATATACAAATCTGTGTGTAGAAACATCAATATAGCAACACACGGTCAAATGTGATCCTTCACCCGAAGCATTTCAGTTAAATTCTTTCCTTAGGGTTGTTCTGCAGGAAACATACATGTGCATCTATAACATTATTAGAAATATGCAATATCAATAAGCATTATTCCAAAGAGTACATATGTATCCATAAAAAAAGTGTAATTTTTGTATATTTAATGCACTTACATGTGCTGAGATGGTGTCACAGATGAAACATTCCACAATATAAAAACAAAGAAAAGTTGATTTTAGTCACCCCACAGAGGTGATTGCCTCTATGTTGAACATACATTGGGAAGTCAGGGATGATGGGCCTCCCCTCCCCCAAACTGGAGTCCCCCAGGACAAGGCAGACAGGAGCACTGAGGCCAGCAAGTGAAAGGACAGCATAAATGCAAAAGATAAATATAAAAAATATGTATAATAATAAATATTATTGGAACTAGGGTAAAAGTAATGCCATGGAAATTACTATCAAATAGTGCATTAATCCAGAATGGGGAGGCTATAATGAGCAGAGATTAACTTGGAGTATCTACACTGATGTATCAGTCAGTTAAGGTATAAGGATGCTTCAACGAAGCATCCTTATCCCTTATACCTTAACTGACTGATACATCAGTGTAGATACTCCTGGGGGACTCCTGTTTGGGGGAGGGGAGGCCCATTATCCCTGAATTCCCGATGTATGTTTAACATAGAGGCAATCACCTCTTTGGGGTGACTAAAATCATTTTATGAAACACAACTTTTCTTTGTTTTTATATTATGGAATGTTTTATCTGTGACACCATCTCAGCACATGTAAATGCATCTAATATACAAAAATGGCACTTTTTATGGGTACATATGTACTCTTTGGAATAATGCTTATTGATATTGCATATTTCTAATAATGTTATAGATGCACATGTGTTCATCCCGAAGAACACCCCAGAGGAAAGAATTTAACTGAAACGCGTCGGGTGAAGGATCACATTTGTTTGTTTTAAATCGTCATGCTTTTAAAATGTTTTGTCAAATAAATATTTTGTAAAACTTCAAACATTCTCTAATACTTCTTTGTATAAATATTAATGCCTTTAAAGTGCGTTTAGGGGTACTTATTCTTTTGGATCATATATTTATTCAGTGACATGCCTCATATAAAGTCCCATTCTTTCCTCTTCTATTTTTGTTTAAACATATATTAGGATGGAGGATTGCCACTGCTATGATTAGGTTGTGTCAGGTCACACCCCCGGTTCGGTTCGCGGCAGAACATGCGAACAGGCAAAAAATTTGTACGAACACGCAAACACCATTGAAGTCTATGGGACTTGAACGTGAAAAATCAAAAGCACTCATTTTAAAGGCTAATATGCAAGTTATTGTCATAAAAAGTGTTTGGGGACCCGGATCCTGCCCCGGGGGACATGTATCAATGCAAAAAAGTTTTAAAAACTGCCTTTTTTTGAGAGCAGTGGTTTTAATAATGCTTAAAGTGAAACAATAAAAGTGAAATATTCCTTTAAATATCGTGCCTGGGGGGTTACTATAGTATGCCTGTAATGTGGCGCATTTTTCCAGTGTCCCTGCACAACAGTCCCTGCACAAAATGGCATTTCTAAAGGAATAAAAGTCATTTAAAACTGCTTGTGGCTGTAATGTAATGTCGGGTCCCGGCAATATATATATATATATATATATATATATATATATATATATATATATATATATATATATGAAAATCATTGAGAAAAATGGCATGGGTCCCCCCTCAGCCCATTACTAGGCCCTTTGGGTCTGGTATGGATATTAAGGGGAACCCCGCACCCAAATTACAAAAAAAGGCGTGTGGCCCCCAGGCCCTATATACTCTGAACAGCAGTATACAGGTGGTCCCCGGGTTACAAACAAGATAGGGACTATAGGTTTGTTCTTAAGTTGAATCTGTTTGTAATTTGGAACAGGTACATCTTTAAAGTGTAGCTCCAGCCAAAAAAATCTATTTTTAAGCTTTTTGGATAACATAGGGAAAGGTTCTCACCCCTGAAACATTTGTTTTGCTGTCTGTGCCCCTGTTCAGAAGAATTCATCTCACTTTCTGTCCCAATGACAATTGGATTTTGAAAATTTTGGGTCATTAGGGAAACTAGGATTGGTGATAAAGCATCAGTGGAGACACCTTTTTCCCATATTAACTATTACAGGAGAAAATTTTCCCTTCCTAGTGGTAGATTTCCTCTCACTTCCTGTTGTCTCCCTCCATTTGTAAGTAGGAGGCGTTTGTAAGTCGGATGTTTGAAAATAGGGGACCGCCTGTACATACTATATGGCCTGCCCTATACACTCTGCGGAAAATTGGGCCTTAGGTGTTGGTGGTACCAGAACACTGTAAGCCCTCACAGTTACTCTTGGTGGGCGCTGGAACGGGCCCTGCTGTGAAATATTATATCAAGAATTGTAATGACATGCCCCTGTTAAACAGGGGCAGAAAAATTGGGCCTTAGGCAGTGGTAGTGGTGGTGGCACAACACTGTAAAGCCTCACAGATACTCTTGTTGAGTGCAGGAACGAGCCCTGCTGTTAAATTTTTGATCAAAAACTGTAATTACATGCCCCTGTTAAACAGGGGCAGAAAAATTGGGCCTTAGGCAGTGGTGGTGGTGCCCTGAACCAAAAATATTCTTAGAAACCATCATCATGAAGATTGAGGAGAAATAGGATAGTCAGTCAGCATAATAGGATAGTCACTTAGCATATGCAGTCTTCAAGGGATCCCAAATCCATAGAAAAACCAATCCGTTACATCAGCATCAGGTGCTTGGTAGCTGGTGATCCAAGACTGATTCATTTTTATGAATGTGAGCCGATCCACAGAGCCTGTGGACAGACGCACTCTGTGATTGGTTACAAAGCCTCCAGCAGCACTGAATGTGCATTCAGAAAGAATGCTAGATGCAGGACAGGCCAGTAGCTCAATTGCATATTGAGCAAGCTCTGGCCAGTGGTCCATCATCAAGACCCAGTAACCCAGTGGATGTTCTGTTGGAAAGGTTTCCAAGTCTGATCTTGCCCCTAGATATTCCTGCACCATGTAATTCAGATGCTGGCGATGGTTGCTGGAACCGATCAGACCTTGGCACTGAGGACTGAAGAATTGCCTGAAGGCATTGGTCAGCTGGCCACCTTCTCCACCATTCTTTCTGTGACTGAACGAAGCCTCAGCAACACGTTGTCCAGCACCAGGAAATTGTAACCTCCCAGGCTCTGGAAACGCATTGTACAAACCTTTCTGCAAGGCCTCCCAAAGATGTTTCATCCTCTGCTCCCTCTGTGAAGACTGGATAAGTTCTGCAACCTTACCCTTGTAATGTGGATCAAGAAGGGTTGCCAGACAGTAATGATCCCTCTCCTTGATACCACGAATCCTAGGGTCCTTTCGCAGGCTTTGCAGGATCAGGGAGGCCATGCAGCATAAGTCAATTCAATCCTGAGTCCTCTGGGTCACTAAGGATCACATGATCTTCAGCCACCTCCTTCCAGCCACGTACAACTCCATGGGGACTAAAAACTATCCCTTGAAGACTGCTGCTGATGCTAAGTGTTATCCTCCACCTCCATGCTGTCACAATCCTCCTCCTTATGTTCTTCTTCCTGTGTGATCGGCGGGCCCGCAGGAATACTATCTGGATAAAGGGGGCCGCTATTCTGCCTCAAGTGCCCTGTCCATTATTCCACGAAGCATGTGCTACAACAGGAAGACAAGAGGGACAGTATGACTGCTCACCATCCTTGTGTCCTCATCAAATGGTGACAGGACAGTGCATGCATCCTTGATCAGTAGCCACTGACGTGGCAAAAAACAGCCAAGATACCCTGAACCTGTCCTGGTGCCATATTCACACAGGTACTCATTGATGGCCCTCTGCTACATGTGCAGCCACTACAACATTGCCAACATTAAGTTTGACCTGGTGGGCATGTCACAAATGAGGCAGTTCTTGGGCAAGTTGCATTCTCTTTGAATGTCACCCAGCCGAGCACTGGCATTATATGACCGGCGGAAATGACCACTGACTTTTCTGGCCTGCCTCAGGAGATCCTGTAAGCCCGGGTACCTGCTCAAGAACTGCTGCACCACCAAATTCAGGACGAGAGCCAAACAGGGAACATGGGTCAAGTGTCCCTGTCGGAGGGTGGAGAGGAGGTTGGTGCCATTGTTGCATACAACCATTCCTGGCTGAAGCTGGCGTGGCATCAACCACCTCTGAGCCTGACCCTGCAGAGCTGCCAGAATCTCTGCCCCAGTGTGGCTCCTGTCCCCTAAGCAGACCAACTCAAGCACCGCATGGCATCTTTTTGCCTGAGTACTTGCGTAGCCCCTTGAACGCCTACGGAGCACCGCTGGTTAACAGGACAAATCTGCAGAGGAAGAGACCATGGAGAAAGAAGAAGAGGAGGGGGTTGAGGAGAGAGCTGTGGCAGAATCACCACTACTAGCATTTTGGAGGTGTGGTGGCAGAACAAGCTCCAACAATACTGAACCCTGTCCTGCATCCTTCCCAGCTGCCAGCAGAGTCACCCAGTGCACCGTGAAAGAAAGGCAACGTCCCTGTCCATGCCTGCTGGACCATGAGTCAGTGGTAACATGCACCTTACTGCTGACCGCCCTGTCCATTGAGGCCAAGACATTACCTTTCACATGATGGTAGAGAGCCGGAATGGCCTTCTGTGAAGCAGATTGGCCAAAAGTACTTGGGACACCTATTTCTATACCTTCATTCCTCTCAGTGCAGGTTTTTGAGAGGACTGGAGGTATAGTGGGGTTGGAGATCCCAGCTGATGAGGAGCAAGGAGAGGTCCGCCTTGTTCTTTGATGTGGCACTTTTAAGTGCTGTTGCCAATGGACTGCATGGGAGGTCGTCACTTGTCTGGTCAAGCATGTGGTGCCCAAGTGGCTGCTGTTTTGGCCACGCTTGATACGCTTCAGACATATGTTGCAAACAGCAATGGTGCGATCTGCTGCACACGTGTCACAAAAGGTCCACACTACTTTTCAAAATATGCTGGGAGTCAGCAGCACCCTGCACCTGCTTAACTATGCGGTGTGATGCAATAGGGTGGCTGCCCTTAATCTGCCCCCTGGAGGGCATCCTGCCTCATTGGAAATGCGCCTCCTCCTCCTCCTCCTCTCTTCTATCAGGCACCCAAGTAGAGTCAGTGACCTCATCATCCCCTCCCTCTTCATCACAGGAGCAAACTTGACAGTATGCTGCAGCTGGGGGAACATGACTGCCAGTTTCTTGACCTTCTTGGGTACCCCCTCTCTCTAGGCTCAGGTTACTCCCTTCCTCAACCTGGGTACCATCATCGGAGCCTTCAAATCGCTGCGCATCCTCCTGCAGCATGTACCCGACACTGTGGTCGAATAGTTCGGGAGACTCCTCAGGGCATGATGATGGAGCTAGGGAAGGAGTGATTGTTGACATGGAGCTGATGGAATAGGCCACTTTGGCAGCTGCATTGGCAGGCAAACTACTCTGAGCCTGGGTGACAGGGGATGAGGAGGATGAGGGCGGCTTTGTTATCCATTCCACAAACTCTTCTGCATGTTGTGGCTCAATAACACGGCCAGCTGCAGAAAAAAGGACAAGCATGCCCCACGGCCATGTGCTGAGGATGCATGGTGTCCAGGACTAGCACTGGCAACTGTAGACACAGAGCCTGCTTGCCCTCTTTTAGTGGCCTGTGAGCATCTGCCTCTCCTTGGTGGCCTTCCGGACATGCTGTAAATTTTGTTTAGCAAAACCACACTACATTGTATTGTGTACTGTGTACACCACCAGAAAAGTAGTAGCAACTGCACTATGGGTGCACGGTATGTATTGTGTACTGTGTACACCACCAAAAAAGTAGTAGCAACTGCACTATGGGTGCACAGTACTGTGTACACCAACAGAAGTGTAACAACAACTATGGGTGCACTGTATGTATTGTGTACACCACCAGAAAAGTAGTAGCAACTGCGCTAGGGGTGCACCGTATTGTGTACACCAACAGAAGTCTAATAGCAACTATGGGTGCACTGTATGTATTGTATACTGTGTACACCACCAGAAAGCAGTAGCAACTGCACTAGGGGTGCACAGTACTGTGTACACCAACAGAAGTGTAAGTACAACTGTGGGTGTACTGTATTGTGTACACCACCAGAAAAGTAGTAGCAACTGCACTATGGGTGCACGGTACTGTGTACTGTGTACACCGCCTGAAGTATATTAGAAAAAGTACACCAGGAATAGCCTGCAATTGGCTACACTGGATGCAATATTTTATATATATATATATATATATATATATATATATATATATATATATACACACACACACACACACACACACACACACACACAAGACTGGCTGTATATATATATTAAATAATTAAACACGGCAGCTAACTGAATAACCTTCCTGAAGTATATTAGAAAAAGTACACCAGGAATGGCCTGCAGTCAGATATAGCTAAACTGGATGCAGTGGATATAAATATATTACACAAGACTGTCTATATATATATATATATATATATATATATACATACACTGCAGCTGCCTGCTCAATCTAAATGACAATCTCTCCGTCCACACCAACAACACACTACACGGGGCCAACGTGCAGGCGGCCTTATATAGTGTGGGGTGTGGACTTAGTCCCCCTGAGCCATGATTGGCCAAAGGCTCTCTTAGCTGAGCAGGTCATGTTGCATGCTTTGGTCAATCATCATACAGCAATGCACTGCGTTCCTGCAGTTCATTATGGGTCGTTACGCGGTGCTCGAATTTGGCATGAATGCCCCATAATGTTTGGTTTTCGACGAACGGGCGAACAGCCAATGTTCGACCTAAACTTAAAGCTCATCCCTAATTATTACATTAATCTATAGCTATAAAAATTATTCCTCTGCTTATGCTTATAACTCTTTAAAGTACTAGTCTCCAGTTCTCTGGATTAGTAGTGTCTGAATTAGGCTTTTGACCCACTTGTCAGCTGCCTATTGGCCACTCATCAGCTGGGTGCTTGTCCATCAGTTTACCATTGTCAGAAACCATGAATCCGACTGAGACAGAAGTACAGTTAAATCACACTTGTTTAATAATATTAATAAAAATAGGTAAACAGATTAACCACCTCAATACAGGGCACTTACACCCCCTTCCTGCCCAAGCCATTTTTCAGTTTTCAGCGCTGTCGCACTTTGAATGACAATTGCGTGGTCATGTTACACTGCACCTTAATTAAATTTTTATCATTTTTTTCCCCACAAATAGAGCTTTCTTTTGGTGGTATTTGATCACCTCTGCGGTTTTTATTTATTGCGCTATAAACAAAAGAAGAGGGACAATTTTGAAAAAACACAATATTTTTTACTTTTTGCTATAATAAATATCCAATTTTTTTATTTTTTTAACAAATTTTTTCCTCAGTTTAGGCTGATACGTATTCTTCTACATATTTTTGGTAAAAAAAAATTGCGATAAGCATATATTGATTGGTTTGCGCAAAAGTTATAGCGTCTACAAAATAGGGGATAGATTTATAGCATTTTTATTATTTATTTATTTTTTACTAGTAATGGCGGCGATCTGCAATTTTTATTGTGACTACAATATTGCGGCGGACACATCGGACACTTTTGACACATTTTTGGGACCATTCACATTTATACAGCGATCAATGCTATAAAATTGCATTGATTACTGTGTAAATGTGACTGGCAGGGAAGGGGTTAACACTAGGGGGCGCTCGAGGGGTTAATGTATGACCTAAGGAGGTGATTCTAACTGTGGGGGGAGGGGACTGACTGGGGGAGGTGACCGATCGCTGTCCCTATGTACAAGGGACACGCCATCGGTCTCCTCTCCTCTCTGACAGGACGTGGATCTGTGTTTACATGCACAGATCCACGCTCCTGCTCTGTTACCCGGCAATCGCGGGTGCCCGGCGGACATTGCGGCCGCCGGGCACGCGCACCGGGTCCCGAGTGACGCAGCGGGCGCGCGCGCGCCCCCTAGTGGCTCGGGAGGGCGAGGACGTCATATGACGTCCTCCCAGAACAACAGAAGCCTCGTCCAGCCGTCATATGACGGTGGGCGGTGGCTTAGTGGTTAAACATAGTCAAAACATAGCCAGAGTTCAGGAACTGGAACGGATAGTCAGGGAAAGCCAAAACGTCAGGGAGCCAGAGATGAGCGTAGTAGAACAGCAAGCGGGATCTGGAGCCAGAAGGAATGTCAGCCAAGCAAGTCTTAAACAGGAACACAGGATAGCGTCTCTAGAGATGTGACCAAGGCGAAGGCAGAGATCATCTGGGCTGGACGGCTTAAGTAGGCAGGACTGACGAGCAGGATATCATCAACAGCTGAGTAACTGTGGAGAGAAAGGAGCTGGCAAGTAGCCGACAGCTGAGCAGCCAGCTTTGAGAAGAAAGGGCTGAGCCCAGCCCTGCCAGTACCCCCTCCTCAATGACCCCTCCCCCTCGGAGGACCACTGGGCTTGAGGGGAAAACGTCTATGGAAAGGCTACGGAGGAGGACAGGGGCATGTACGTCCGAGGAAGAGACCCAAGAGCATTCCTCTGGACCTTACCCTTTCCAATGCACCAGGTATTGTATGAGCTCACAGAACCTATGGGAGTCAACAATGGACTGTACAGGGTGAGGACGAGGCCCCGAGGTGGTGAAGTGGTTGCAGACCAAAGGTTTTAATAAGGAGACATGAAATACATTCGAAATACACATATTAGAAGGAAGGTCTAATGCTTAAGCCACTGGGTTAATCCTGCGAAGAATCCGGAAAGACTTAATAAACCGAGGTGCGAACTTCAGAGAGGGAACACAAAGTCGGAGGTTGTGAGATGACAGTCAGACCTTGTCCCCAACCTGGTAGGAAGGCGCAGGCAGGCGTCTGCAGTCAGCATGGAGTCTGTACCTATCATTAGCATGTCACAAAGTCTCCTGGACTTGTGCCCAAGTGGAACGAAGACCACGGAGATGCTCCCCTAATGCAGGAATACTCTGCGGAACAAATGAGTCAGGCAACATGGAAGGTTGGAAACCATAGTTCGCCATAAATGGGGACAATTGGGAAGCAGAATTCAAGGCACTATTGTGAGCAAACTCCGCCCACGCTAAGAGGTCTGACCAGTTGTTATGATGGTCAGACTTATAGCAACGTAAGAATTGCTCCAAGGACTGATTCCATGTTCTGCAGCCCCATTAGACTGCACATGATACAAAGAGGAGAAAGCAAGCTGAATTCCCAACTGTGCACAAAAGGCTCGCCAGAGCCGGGACACAAACTGACTACTCCTGTCCAAGACAATCATCTTGGGATAACTGTGTTGCCCTGGGAGTTGGGTAACTCCACAATAAATCCATAGACAGGTGGGTCCAGGGCCTCTCTCCATTGGGTAAGAGTTGTAGGATGCCCACTGGAAGGTGTCGTGAGCACACACTGAATAGGCAGCTAAGAAGGAAGTTACATCAGCATGTAGACTAGGCCATCAGAATTGTTGGGAAATGGTCCAAAAGAGTGGATTCCTCCCAGGGTGGCCAGCAGCCTTTGGAGAATGGTAAGTCTGGAGCACGGCAGTAAGGAGACTCTCTGGGACAAAGCAGCGGTCACAAGATTTCTTAGGAGGAGCATGGACCTGAGCAGCAAGAATTTTGTCACCCAAAGGAGAAGTGAGACCGGTGTGCACCATAGCTAGAATACGATCAGGAGAAATCACAAGAACCGTAAACGACTCCATCTTGGAAGTGGGGGAAAATTGTTGTGACAAAGATCCTTACATTCTTAGTACTGTGTAAGAATGAGACAATGTAATTGAAACTAGACAAGAAAAGAGCCCATCGCGCCCTTCTGGGAGAGAGGAGTTTAGCCTCAGACAAGAATGTGAGATTCTTATGGTCAGTAAGAATGAGAACCGGCAGAGTGGTACATTTTGAGGAGATGTCTCCATTCTTTCAGGGCTAAAATGATCGCTAACAGCTCTCTGTCATCAATCTCGTAATTGCAATCTGCGGGTGACAATTTCCTTGAAAAGGCCACAAGGATGCATAGCGCTCTCAGAGGTAGGACATTGAGACAGAAGGGAGCCAACTACAGTCTCAGAAGCATCAGGATGTGCCAACACAAGAGCAGAAACAAAGGCAGACTTGAGACTCTCAAAGGTCTTAATGGACTCTGGAGACCAACTCTGTGGGTTACCATCCTTTCTGGTCATATCAGTCAGGGGCTTGATCAAAGATGAGAAGTTACGAATAAACTTCATATAATAGTTGGCAAAGCCAAGAAAACGCTAGAGAGGAGGTAAACCCACGGGTCGGAGCCACTGTAGGACTGCTGAAAGTTTCTCTGAGTCCATCGAAAAACCAGCAGTGGAAATGACATAATCCAGGAATTTAACCTATTCACGATAGAATTCTCACTTCTCTAATTTACATTAGAGATTGCTCTCTCTTAGTTTTCTCTTAGTTTCTGAAGCACACGACAGACATTGGTGTGGTGGCTCTCCAGGGACTTGGAAAATATGAGGATATTGTCGAAATAAACCACCACACATAACTGCAACAAATCTTGGAGGACATCGTTAATAAATTCCTGGAAAACTGCTGGGGCGTTACAAAGGCCAAAAGGCATTATGAAGTACTCCTAATGGCCTGTTCTGGTATTAAACGCAGTTTTTCACTCGTCGCCCACCTTAATCATCACGATATTATATGCCCCTCTCAAATCAAGCTTCATGAAAACCGTTGCTCCCTTGAGGCGGGCAAATAACTCTGTAATCAACTGAATCGGATATGCATTCTTAATCGTGAAACTATTGAGACCCCTATAATCAATACAAGGTCTCAGTTCACCATTCTTCTTCTTCACAAAGAAACCAGCACCAGCAGGAGATGATGATTTGCGGATGAAACCTCAAGAAAGTGCATCTGCAACATACTCCTCCATGGTCTTATCCTCCAAGACCGACAAAGGGTAAACCCGGCCACGAGGGGGTATGGCACCAGGTTGAAGGTCAATTGCACAATCATATGACCGGTGTGGGGGCAAACTACCGGCTTTACCTTTGTCAAAGACATCGCTAAAATCGTGGTACTCCTCCAGCAGGGAGGAGAGTGAAGAGGTGCACAGCACCTTGGCTACCTTCTGGAAGCATGTCTTACTGTATTGTGGTGACCAGATGAGAACCTCAGCATGGAGCCAATCAAAAGAGGGGTTGTGCCTCTGTAACCAAGGATAGCCAATAACCAGCGGAAACTTAGTTTTAGAAACAACTGGATTATCTTATGGTGAAGAGCCCCTATGGCCCCTATGGCCATGGACAGTGGAACAGTCTCATGAATCACATGGGCAGGCTGTAGAGGTCTTTCATCAAGACCCTCAATGGCAAGTGGAGTGTCATGCAGCTGCAGCGGAATCGAGTGCTTCAATACAAAAGGCAGCATCAATGAACAGGCCTGCAGCCAATTTGAGTCTGTATCTCGACGGACGACTAAGCCCAAGAAAGGGTAACCAAAAGCAGGGGCTTATCCTTCTGGATAACTGGGGATGCAACAACACCACCAAAGGTCTGTCCCTGGACGGGTAGGACAAGACTTTAAAAAGTGACCTGCCTGGCCACAATAAAGACACATTCTCCTAAGGGTTCTCTTATCCACAGAGAGACGCGTGAAGCCCAAGTGCATGGGTTCATCTTCACAGACCGACTTGGTACCAGGAGGCATGGGAGGGGAGGGAGGCGAGGGTGGGACTGCCAAGTTCGGAGACAAATGTACAGGAGGCTTCCGCAAGTGCTCTATAAAAGGGAGACTTTCTCTGAGTCTGGAGTCAATGAGGGTGGCAAACGTGACTAACTTCTCCAGCTCACTGGGTATATCTCGGGCTGCTATCTCATCCTTGATGGTATCCGAGAGACCATGAGAAAAAGCAGCCATGAGGGCCTCATTGTTCCAAGCAACCTCTGCTGTCAGAGTATGGAATTCAATGGCGTAATCGGCAACAGTTCTCATACTCTGTTTGATGGATATGAGGCACTTGGCAGCAGAAGCGGAGCATGCGGTAATGTAAAACAACTTTTTAAAAGAAGTCACAAACTCAGGATAATTCAAGACAACAGGTTTCCTAATCTGTTTTTTTTTTTTTTTTTGAGATATATATATATATATATATATATATATCAGAAAAATATTTGTTTTAAAGACTGCTTGTTAAACTTAGTGCAGATGCTTCAGTATAATTTAAGACTGACCAAATAAACTTTAACACCAATTAACAAATTACTTCTCTAGGGATGAGTAATGTGCTGTTTAATTTTAGAGGCAGAGCAGGGTCTGGTTTCAATGCTCAAGGCTAAGATGTGCTGGGAAAGACAACTGCATACCCTACATGGTGCTAATTAGAGGGTATTTTAAACAGAAAAATAACAAAATACCAGCTTTGTTTGCAGGTAGCCTTGAATTAAAATAATTTAATTACAGGATCAAGAAAATATAATTTTTTTAAATGATATTTTTAATAAAATTTAAAAAAAAGTGTGTGTATATGGATATACTGTATATGTTGTATGTGTGTGTATATACAGACAGAGAGAGCGAAAGATAGAGAATAAGATGCTATTCCCGTTAAGCCTACGGCTATGCTTTTCAAGAACAGCCTTGAGGGCAAACTAGTACCCCAGGATTTAATGTGTCACTGCTGAGCTAATTAGAGTATTTGTTGGAACATCTATTAAAATCGGTCTGGTTTATGCATCTTTTACAGGAAAAGTATAAGGCTTTTCCATTGAGCATACATTTTGAGCTTTTTTGCAGTGTTTTTTGTGAGTTTCACATTTTACACCCTTGCTTAAAGTATATGTAAACCTTCATCTTTTAAAATAACCCATTCAGTTTAAAATAGAAATGAAAGGCAAAACATTTGTGTGTATGTCACTAATGTCACGTCTACCCCAATGCAGGTGGTCAAGCATTATAGCTAGTTACTGTGTGCTTAACCTATAGCAGCCCCCTTTCCCTTAACGCAAGCAGGCCTACCAATACTTGGTTGCCCCCAGGACTTATACACAATGCTATAGTGCCTGGCCACCATACCAGGGCAGACGCGAACAGAGCAAACAACAGACTACTTGCAGTTTAGCAGACAGATAGCGTGGTTTTATGACAGTCCAGGTAAAAGGTAGGCTGAGTTCTGGGAATAGATCAATATCCGATCCAATGACAGTCTAGGTAAAAGGCAGGCTGAGTTCAGGGAATAGTCCAATATCTGACCTGGGTCATACACAGGGAAACCCAACAGCAAAGCAGGGCAGACAAATGGGAGGCTTGATCCGGAACAATGCAGGTAACTCTGTCTCTATCACAAGCAAGGGATAGAGTGTTTGGTTTTCTTATAACAGGAGACTAACCATCAATCACCTTGCAGGTGAACACAGACAGGTGAAATGCAACAGCCCCCCCCCCCCCCCCCAGATGCTGGAATGAGGAGCAGGAGCACTAAGTGATAATGACAGTGTAGATATTAAAAAATATAAACACCTTTTTTCCCCTGTCAGAAATTTATAAAAAAATATGCAATACAAAAGGGGGATTTGGGACTTTAAATTAGGCATACGGCTACAGTAATCAAGTAGAAAAGTTTATTTTATTTGTACCCCCCTTTTGTATAACATATTTTTTTATAAAAGTTCTGACAGGGGTAAAAAAGGTGTTTATATTTTTTTTTATTTCTACACACAAATGTTTTGCCTTTCATTTCTATTTTAAACTGAATGGATTATTTTACAAGATGAAGGTTTATATATACTTTCCTGACACAGCATGACAGCATATACATATGGGTAGGCTCCGACCCCTGCCCTATCACAGGACCGGTTATACTATAAGATTAGGTCTCCTCCCTACCTGCCTCATTCTCTTTTTTTCCCTCACTAACAGCCGCTTATGCTGCTGCTGACAGAGCAGGATTTTTAATTTCTCCCTCACCTGTCAGACACTTCTGACCGAGCCGCACAGGTTCGAGCCTCTCCTGTGATGAAACTCCCCACTGTAAAGGCTTTAGAACGGGGAGCCTTTACAGCGGGGAGCTTCATCACAGAAGAGGCTCGAACCTGTGCGGCTTGGTCAGAAGTGTCTGACAGGTGAGGGAGAAATTAAAAATGAACGCTTATATGGGGGAGACCTCACCCCACAAGGATCCTGGAGAGGGGTGCAGGTATCTGGTCTCTAGGGATTGCTCCTTTATCATGATGCCATGGATGGACATTCATTGGACTTTCTGTTTGGACATGAAGCATGCGGGTGGTAAGGCATCACATGGTGCACAAATCCATAATGTTCAGTTACTGCTGCAAGTATGTTGTTAAGCTTGCATCTCTGAAAGGTTGTGGTTTTTGTCTGCAATACTGCTAATGCTGATAGCAGGTGTGCTGTGCTGGGCTGAAGCCTTCCTAAGCCTGGCCCTACAGGCTTGACTTATTGTCTGCAGGTATGCTGTTAGTTTGCATTTCTGAAAAGCATATATCACATGTGAATCTTACTGGCTGTCTATAGGGCCACTCTGTTCACTAATGTTTCACAGGTTGTGGTCTGTGGCTGCAGTATTGCTAATGCTTGGACTGATAACAGGTGATGCTGAGCCCTTTTCTATTAACGCAGGGCCTGGCCCTGCAGACTGGGCTCACTGTGTATTGATGTTGGTTGTGGTATGATCCTTGGCGGTACATGTGTCTAAGGTAGGTTAACCTGCTAGTGCTAATTGTCAGATGACTATTAACTTGCGCTGCTTACCTGTGATTACATTAACTCTACAGTATCAATGACTGTTATGTGTTTATTTCTATGCATTAACATGCTGACCTTGGTGCTAAAATAAAAGTCAGGATCTGTTTAGTCACATTCCTTAGTACTTACCTGTTAGCAATGTGTAATTGCTGGCGTTATTTGGGGGTACCCCCACAGAGGGATATGTTGTTTGTAGTGGTTACTACTTATGGCAAATACTCCCACACATGACTCCAGGCTTTCAGCTCATCTGTGAACCAGTAGCAATCAGCCTTCCATGAGACCAGCAACTTTAACTAAAAGGTGAGGGCAGGTAAGTATATACTATATCCTAAAAGAGTGCACATTATGGGCATAATGAATGTAATCTCTCCAGCCCTCAACACCAACACCAGTCAACCTGCTTCTGCCACAAGGGACTGGCCCTTTGCAGCCCTGAAGGAACCACTATGTATTTAACTGCCAGAGGAGGCAGATCAAGAAATCTCTACAGTAATCATAGTGGTCTGGTGGTAACTGGTGTGTCGGCCAAAATGCAAAACAAAGTTGCAGGCCAGAAGCAGTGACAAATAGGCAGAGACTGAGCCTACAGTTCCTAATGGTTCCATACCAAGCCTAATCAAACAACTGTGTTTATTTAAAGGCAACCTCTACATTTGACCAGGGAGTCTTTATCGGACTGGCCAGAGGGGTCAGCCTTAGCTTGCTTCTGGGAAATTGCTATGGCAAGTTGGCATATCAGAAGGCCGCAAGAGGGATAAAAGAACCCTGTAGTAACCCGGGTGGTCCAAAGGGCCCAAGGTAAGGTTGACAACTGTATTAACTGGTTTTTCTTAGTAAGGAAAGAATTACTTCCTGCACCAGGAACAGTGACTCCACAGAGGAAACAAGTCCCCTTTTGAGGAGTTAGCTAAGCCAACTAATATTTCAGTGTACTGTGTACTATGCTGCAAAGACTCTGTCAGAGGTATCTTCCAGTCAGGTCTACCAGCCCGTTAGGTAGGGTTTCTAGAACTTACTGACAGACGGCGTAAGGTACAAAGGCCGTTGGATGACAAATGGATAGTCTCCAAACCAACAAACTAATCAAGGGATTGGCAACAAGTAAAGGCTATCAAGATATTGGTCTGACAATAACCTGGGTGGCTTCCCAGAGGTGGAAGCAGAGAAACTAATCACAGCCAGCTGGGCATGCAGACTGGCCAATATGTATATTGAACAAACTTAACAGTCTCCAGGATCCTTATCCGGATTCGCAGCCGTTCAGTGGTGATAACAATAATGGCCCTGTGGCTTGCAGACCATGATATACGCAGGTACAATATCATCCTATTCTCCTTCCAGAGGTCCAACACCTCATACAGCGTGGCCAACGGTATCTCCCAAATCCATACAAGTTATATCTAGATGTTCGAGACCAAGAAGTGGAGGTCTCACCTTTAGTGTTTGAAATCCTATGTGAGTCAGAAGGCCTACTCCAGACTTCAAGTACATTAGATACTAGAAAAACCTACAGAATTTAAAGGATGGAATTCTGTTTCTTGCTGTAAGGATTAAATTGTATACAAGTAAGCCTAAAAGCGGCATTAAAGAATACATGAAGCTCAGTCATGTCCTCACTCTCTGGGATCCAGTAACGGTTGCATGTCTTGGCAACCTATTCCAAAAGAACTGGGCAGATTATTCTTTCCCTCATGGGGTCTTCCAAATAGTGTGAGACACATGGTCTGACTCTCCATCCAGAAGGATAAGACATCCTCAACATGGACAATAACACTGAATAAGTATTCTGTATGGCAAATAGGTCTAGAAGGATCTCAAACATCCAAGTGTCAAAACATAAACTACTTTGTGCTGAAATTATCAGGCAAAATGGCTCTAGTCTCTTCCACCACAAAAGTTAGTGTCTTTGCAACCTGGGTTAGAACATCATCCTTCTGGCATATCCAAACTAAAGTGTTTGAAGTACCACAAACATTGAAAATAAATAAATTCAAGGTTAAAGATGATAGACATAGAATTGCCCCTTCTTCAAGAAGCAAAACGATAGGCTCGTCAGGCCTAATGACATCAGAAGACAAGCACTGTCCAATGAAGACAATTGCAGGAGTGCAGATCAAGTCAGTCAAAGGGCTTAGATGGCTAGGACAAATCTATCACATAAGGGCAGAGACCACTCTTCCAAACTGATTGCGCATCCATAGTCGGAACTCCAAAAGAGTGCCTCCAGAGTTAATATGTAAACTAAGACCTGGTCTACATTCAATACGCTGGGGGGTCCATTCTTGTGGACCAGCAGCCTTAACTATAATACATCTCAGTCATTAGTGGGGATAGATCCAATCCTCAACTTAAACACTTCCACAGTACCCACCCTTATTGTCTGGTGAGTTGGTACAACCCATACGTATATGTTCTCATGCTGTGTCAGGAATGAGGAAAATTTTATACTTACCTAATGGTAATTTTCTTTTCCTGATGCAAGCATGACAGCATATAGGAGTCCCTCCCATTAAAAAAAAAAAAAAAAAAATTAAAGAAAGAAAAACAAAAGGCCTCGCAGTGATAATAAATTACGAGAATGAGGCAGGTAGGGAGGAGACCTAATCTTATAGTATAACCGGTCCTGTGATAGGGCAGGGGCGGAGCCTACCCATACGTATATGCTGTCATGCTTGCATCAGGAAAGGAAAATTACCATTAGGTAAGTATAAAATTTTCCTCATTAAGCAAGCGGGATGATATTTCCACCAGGCCCTTGGCTCCCAGTACCCCATGGGATTGTGGAGGGTGATCTGCAAGGTACTATGGGTGTTGTGCTTTTTCTTTCTCTCCTTCCCTTTTTCTCCCCCGTATTCATGGCAGAATATTAGATCACACTGGTTATATAATTTTACATATACACCTAGATGTACTTCATATTTGCTCCTGACAAGTAGAAGTTGTCCACGAAACGCCTAGAGCCTTCTAATGAAGCAACATTTACGTCAACAACTATTTAGCCATTTGGAGTTTTAAGAATCCTATTTATCAGTATCTTTTTACTGTCCATGTTCAATTGGGGTTAAATCCAGTTTCCCCTTTACACTATGTATGGCATTACTATGTTGGAACATATGTATAGACATGAACACATTATGTTTTTGGTACTGTTTATAATATTAGTCTATGTCATTTCCACATGTGCAAATAAAATTACTTAATGCTTTCCTACTTGATTACTGTAGCCGTATGCATCATTTAAAGTCCCAAACCCCCCTTTTGTATTACATATTTGCCATGGGATGGAGGCACAGGATTTCACCAGATTTTGGCCTCATTTAAAGTCCCATCCATGTTTTTACATGCTTTTCTCTTTTACCCAATTATAGGGATGGAGGCTTGCGGCACAACATATTGTAGCCCCCCCCCGCAGTTAATGCGTACTTGTTGCATGAACTAATCTTTACTCTGTCACTTCTGCGGGGGGCAATACTACCTTCCCTATGGGAAGAATGACCAACACACATCCTTCAGTTAACCTTGACACCGCCCCCTTCTGGTGCGCAATGGTGGCCTTGGTGTCACTGGTGTTTTTGTCATTTCTGGGAGATGCGATGCGTGCTCAGGGCCCTTCCCTCCTCCCCCATGCCCTTGTGTCCTGGTGCATCTGACATGCATCAACGTCACATTCCATGCATCGTGCATGTGACGTAATTGCCGGACGACTTAGGCTGCCGAGTGTTGGCGCCACCCCTTTCCTGCTTCACGTGACATTGGGAGTGTGCCCTGCGGCTCCACCTCGGCACAAATAGCACTCAGGTGCAGCACTTTTTCTGTCTCAGATCTACTTGGATGTACATGCTCAACTTTTAAATATTTTTCCAGAATCAAAGTACTAACTTAGTTCAATGTTTTCCCTATGTGTGGCTGTCCTTTGGTGCTCAGTATACCTCTTTTTACTTATCTCTCATGATGACCTGCACTGTCAGCATTTGTATAAACCACTTTACTTCTACTTTACACCCAGTTCACTACCCTTGGCTTTACTTTTTGTGGGCTCCTGCTCTCACTGTATATACCAATCCGCACTTATTTTGCACTCTCTTCATCATTTTTTACAGAATGAGCCTAGATCCCCCATTTTTTCACCTGTTATCCCATTTGGGACATGACCTACCTACTTGCTTTTTGTGCCGATCTGTTTGCTGCGGGACCATACTGTCACAGCTGGGATATTTCCACCAGGCCCTTGGCTCCCAGTACCCCATGGGATTGTAGAGTGTGATCTGCAAGGTACTATTGGTGTTGTGTCCCCCCCCCCTTTTTCTCCCCCGTATTTATGACAGAATATTAGATCACACTGGTTATATCATTTTACAGATACACCCAAAATTTCGCATTTGCTCCTTTTAATGATGCGATATTTACGTCTACCATCATGTATCCATTTGGAGTTTTAAGAATCCTATTTATCTGTATCTTTTTACTGTCCATGTTTAACTGGGGTTAAATCCAGTTACCCCTTTACACTATGTATGGTATTACTATGTTGGAAGATATGTATAGACATGAACACATTATGTTTTTGGGACTGTTTATACTATTAGTCCGTGTCATTTCCGCATGTGCAAATAAAATTCATTATTGCTTTTCTACTTATTTATGTTTTTACATCTTTTTCTCTTTTATAAAAAAAAAATAGATATATTTTATCATTTCAATTTTGGATATAAGTCAGATTCTAAATAAGCATAGACCAATATCATCTATCTATGACATCCTGTGGTTGATTTACTAACGGAAAATAGACTGTGCACTTTGCAAAGTGCAGTTGCACTTCATTTACTAAGCTCTGGAGCAACTGCACTTGCAGAGTGCAACTGCACGTTGCAAAGTGCACAAAAAATGTGGAGATGGGCACAGCGATGATGTCCTTCATGGAGGAAATGCACACCTCTTGCAGAAGGGAAATAAAGGATCTATTCAAAGAACCAAATAATGCAAATGCTAATTCTTGAGGACCTTTTTACCATGTCCTTTATAAAGCATTTAAGGAAAGACAGTTGGATGTCCAACTGGCCATATTGAATTATGCAGGGGCATGTGTTAAACTCCCATGGCATAAAATCTCTTGGCAAATTTTGCTGATCCCCTTAGAGACCTTACCGGCAATTTCAATATGATGCTCCACCTATGCCAACTCGACCGTACAGCAATCCTATGCACACTCCCATTTCCAGTCACACGGGTCATTTCAGCTTACACAGAGGCCTCCTAATTATGTTAGCTCCTCTCCTGGTTAGGGCATGTATCATCCAAATAAAACCCCCCTTCATAATCCTCTAATTCCTCACAATCGCAGAGCTATTCCAGCTATGGGACTTCTTCCCAACCTCCAACACCATTTTCACCATCTCT
The DNA here is from genome assembly GCF_042186555.1 of Aquarana catesbeiana. Classification (NCBI taxonomy): domain Eukaryota; kingdom Metazoa; phylum Chordata; class Amphibia; order Anura; family Ranidae; genus Aquarana; species Aquarana catesbeiana. Next base: position 210,949,926 of record NC_133331.1, on the reverse strand, counting down.
TACCTCTTTCTACTAAGATTTGTAAGTATTAAAAAGAAAGAAACACTGTATTTTTGATCTAAAAATTATCTATGTTTGCATAAAACTTTATGCATTTTTAATTTGTTTTTTACCTAAATAAGGAGACATTTATTTTTGAATGTAAAAATAACCCAAATATATTTTGGAAATATAAAGTGTTTGTCTTTTTTTTAAATGCTTTAGAACAGTTTATACAATTATACAGTATTTAAACAACAATTAGACATATACAATCACAGGCAATTATTTTTTCTTTGGTTGAAAAATCAATACACAAACACCAAATTTGTACTTTTTCACAGATATACTGCCAGGGAACCTCTCCTGCTGGGAATAGTCAGGAAAACATTTTCCCTTGTGGCAATATGTATATGAGTTGCTTGATTGCACTCTGTAATAACATATGAAGGCAGGGAGAACTCCTCTTCTTCAAGGTTTATGCCCTCCTTGTCATGGATAATGTTATGCAGGACCAAGCAAGCCTGGATTGCTAACTCAGCGTTCTCAAGGCTACTTTGCAATGTGGTTTTAGAAATACGCAATTTGTTTGCCAAGAGTCCAAAAGGACATTTGATTAGGTGCATTACATGGCTCAGCCAGTAGTTGAATTTTCTTTTTTTCTTATTATCTAGATTTTTTTTAGCATAAGGCTTAAGCAGGTGCCTTGAAAGAGCAAAGGCCTCATCAATGACAAGTACATGAGGGAGCTCTGATGTCCACAGCAATGAATTTATAATTACTGTCACAGATGGTCATCAGAACTAGTGATAAATATTTTTTATACAGTGGGGAGAATAAGTATTTGATACACTGCCAATTTTGCAGGTTTTCCTACTTATAAAGCATGTAGAGGTCTGTAATTTTTACTCTTCAATGTGAGAAAAGGAATCTAAAACAAAAATCCAGAAAATCACATTGTATGATTTTTAAGTAATTAATTATCATTTTATTGCATGACATAAGTATTTAATACATCCGAAAAGGAGAACTTAATATTTGGTACAGAAACCTTTGTTTGCAATTACAGAGATCATACATTTCCTGTAGTTCTTGACCAGGTTTTCACACACTGCAGCAGGGATTTTGGCCAACTCATACAGACCTTCTCCACATCCTTCAGGTTTCGGGGCTGTCGCTGGGCAATACGGACTTTGAGCTCCCTCTAAAGATTTTCTATTGGGTTCAGGTCTGGAGACTGGATAGGCCACTCCAGGACCTTGAGATGCTTCTTACGGAGCCACTCCTTAGTTGCCCTGGCTGTGTGTTTCGGGTCATTGTCATGCTGGAAGACCCAGCCACGACCCATCTTAATTGCTCTTATTGAGGGAAGGAGGTTGTTGGCCAAAATTTCGTGATGCATGGCCCCATCCATCCTCCCCTCAATACGGTGCAGTCATCCTGTTTCCTTTGTAGAAAAGCAGCCCCAAAAAATAATGTTTTCACCTCCATGCTTCACAGTTGGGGGTGTTCTTGGGGTTGTACTCATCCTTCTTCCTCCAAACACGGCGAGTGGAGTTTAGACCAAAAAGCTCTATTTTTGTCTCATCAGACCATATAACCTTCTCCCATTCCTCCTCTGGATCATCCAGATGGTCATTGGCAAACTTGAGACAGGCCTGGACATGCGCTGGCTTGAGCAGGGGGACCTTGCGTGCGCTGCAGGATTTTAATCCGTGATGTCGTAGTGTGTTACTAACGGTTTAATTTGAGACTGTGGTCCCAGCTCTCTTCAGGTCATTGACCAGGTCCTGCCATGTAGTTTTGGGCTGATCCCTCACCTACCTCATGATCATTGATGTCCCACGAGGTGAGACCCTTTATGGAGTCCCAGACCGAGAGAGATTGGCCATCATCTTGAACTTCTTCCATTTTCTAATAATTGCACCAGCAGTTGTTGCATTCTCACCAAGATGCTTGCCTATTGTCCTGTAGCCCATCCCAGCCTTATGCAGGTCTACAATTTTATCCCTGATGTCCTTACACAGCTCTCTGGTCTTGGCCATGGTGGAGAGGTTGGACTCTGTTTGACTGTGTGGACAGGTATCTTTTATACAGGTAACAAGTTCAAACAGGTGCAGTTAATACATGTAATGAGTGGAGAACAGGAGGGCTTCTTAAAGAAAAAATAACAGGTCTGTGAGAGCCGGAATTGTTACTGGTTGGTAGGTGATCAAATACTTATGTCATGCAATAAAATGCAAATACATTTTTTTTAAATCATACAATGTGATTTTCTGGATTTTTGTTTTAGATTCCATCTCTCACGGTTGAAGAGTACCTATGATAAAAAAATTACAGACCTCTATATGCTTTGTAAGTAGGAAAACCTGCAAAATTGGCAGTGTATCAAATACTTGTTCTCCCCACTGTAATTATAAAATTGAGATCCAGACCCAGGAGGCATTTGATAGTGAACATGCTTCCTCTCAAGGGCTCCAATGCGGTTAGGAAGGTTGGTCCAGGTTTAAAATCCTGCTGCTATTCGTTGCCACATGTTCTCATTCAGTACTGGCATCACTGATGGACACAGCTCTTCCCATATCGTGCATAATTTCCCAAGTGGTTGAAATTCCAATGTTTCAAGTAGGTTTATGACTGGCCATTTGCAGGAATCCTAGAAAAAGAATGCAAAAATAATTTGCAACATATGGATTATATAATTATGACAATGAGATAAAATCAGAATTGCCACATCTATTTAAAAAATGAATTAATTTTATGTGGAGTAGAAAATTCACAAGAAAAGTGCATTTAATAATGCAAACATTAAAAATTTCTTGTATAAAAACACAGCCAAATATTTTCAGTAATATTAGAGTATTAGAGAGTATGTTATTTATTTTACTGATAAACACACATTTGGGAATGGTGTTGAGGCTTTGCATACAGGAAGTCATTCACTTATAAGAGTCCGTGCAGAAGCACCAAATATTTGTCTGTGTACTCAGCTGAGCAGAGGAAGCAAAAAGGAGAGCTAGAGACATCTATGAACTGGAAAATTATAATATAAAATAATAAATATCATAAAAAAAATAAAAAAAATAATTATAAAAACATCAATAATACAGCAGATATGAAATATAAAATAAAAGCTATATTTTAGAGGCCTGAAGGGAGAAAACAAAGATTAGCCATCTTACCTCAGGGTCAGTAAAATCAGTTTATTCTGAGGAACACACCTTCTAATGTTAGTGCTCATTCGCTGCAGCTGGAGATGCATCTTGTCCAATAATTTGTCAAACATGGATGTCAAACATGCACTTGCTTGTGAAGTTGAACTTCATCGGATATTGTCTCAAATGAGTATAGTGCAGTTCCACAAAATCTTAACAAGGCCTCTTCAGCAGCACATGATGAGTCCAGTAGCTGGGACATCTCCTCTCCAAAATCTTCCTCCTTTTCATGCTTTCCCGTCTCCTCACATAGGCAAACATAACAAAGGATGTCCACCGTCCCAAAAGTTTGTAAACTACCGTATTTATCAGCATATAACACACACTTTTTTCCCCTTAAAATCAGGGGAAAATCATGTGCGCGTGTTATACGCCGAAATAGGGCTGCCTCGGAAGGGAGGGAGGGAACGAACGCCGCTGAAATAGACAGAGCCGCTATCTCCTGTGTACTCAACTTGGCTCACAGTCCCGCCCGGTCCCGCCTCCTAGCATTGACGTCCCGCCATTGGAACGGTGAATAGTCCATCATAGGAGCCGGGCCAAGGGGCAGGACTGGACGTGACTACGAGCACACATGCTTCAGTTTGTGAATGAAAAGGAAGCCGCTGAGTACACAGGAGATCCGGCTGTCTAGTTTCGGCAATAACTAGGCTGCAGATGGGCACTGATCAGACTGCAATGATGGGCAAGACTGCTGATGGGCACCAATCAGGTTGCAATGATGGGCAAGGCTGCAGATGGGCACTGATCATGCTGCAATGATGGGCAAGGCTACAGATGGGCACTGATCATGTTGCAATGATGGGAAAGGCTGCAGATGGGCACTGATCAGGCTGCAATGATGGGCAAGGCTGCAGATGGGCACTGATCATGCTGCAATGATGGGCAAGGCTGAAGATGGGCACTGATCAGGCTGCAATGATGGGCAAGGCTGCAGAGGGGCACTAATCAGGCTGCAATGATTGGCAAGGCTGCAGATGGGCACTGATCATGCTGCAATGATAGGCAAGGCTGAAGATGGGCACTGATCAGGCTGCAATGATGGGCAAGGCTGCAGAGGGGCACTAATCAGGCTGCAATGATTGGCAAGGCTGCAGATGGGCACTGATCATGCTGCAATGATGGGCAAGGCTGCAGATGAGCACTGATCAAGCTGCAATGATGGGCAAGGCTGCAGATGAGCACTGATCAGACTGCATTAATGGGAAAGGCTGCAGATGGGTACTGATCAGGCTGCAATGATGGGCAATGGCGAGGCTGCAGATGGGCAATGGCGAGGCTGCAGATGGGCACTGATAAGGCTGCATTGATGGGCACGGATCCTTATTTTGCTTCAAAATTCTTTATTTATAGTACAGTGTACGTTTATTTCCTGAAACTTCCCTCTTAAAATTAAGGTGCGTGTTATATGCCTGTGCGTGTTATACATTGATAAATATGGTAATTGCTGGTTCACACCACAGTTTCTGCATTCCGGATGTGTTTCTGCATGCACATTTTTTATGCGTTCCGGTGCATTATTGGTGAGTTTCAGCTCATTTTTTATACTCTTTTTTTTTTTTCCTCATCTCAATTGAAGTAAGTTGAGGACATGTGCATTCCAGTTTATTTTTGATGAGTTTTGCCATGTTCCATACAGAAAAAATGCAACATGTTCTACTTTTGTTGACTGCACTGGAACATACATCACTCCTGTAAACTAGAGCCAGTGGAATCCATGCTAAACACCGTTTTTGATGCAGAATAAAAATGCACTGGCCTGCGTCTGTTGTGAGCCAGTCCTTAATTCATTCTTACTTAGAAAAAACAATGCCTGTGTAAAAGGAGCCTATACCCGATCAAAAAAATATATATATATCATATGCACTACCACTCCCTGATACATGCATATTTCCCATGTTTTCAAACTTTAAAAACTCAAAAAATACAGAAAAGTAGCAGTTGATCTACAAGAAATACAGTATGCTCTTGACTTTCTATTTGAGCCTACAACAAAGTGCAATGAAATACCAAGGAGTGTTATCAGCCCAGCCCATTTCTCTTACGTTGGACTTCAGAACATCCCCCTCTCATCATCTCTGTAATGCCGCGTACACACGGTCGGACTTTTCGTCTACAAAAGTCCGACAGCCTGTCCGACAGACTTCCGGCGGACTTTCGGCGGACTTGCAGCAGACTTTCTAACGAACGGACTTGCCTACACACGACCACACAAAAGTCCGACGGATTCGTACGTGATGACGTACACCGGACTAAAATAAGGAAGTTCATAGCCAGTAGCCAATAGCTGCCCTAGCATGGGTTTTTGTCCGTCGGACTAGCACACAGACGAGCGGATTTCGGGTCCGTCGTAGTTACGACGTAAAGATTTGAAGCATGTTTCAAATCTAAAGTCCGTCGGATTTGAGGTTGAAAAAGTCTGCTGAAAGTCCGGAGAAGCCCACACACGAACGGATTACCAGCCAGCTTTAGTCCGTCGGCGTCCGTTGGACTTTTGTAGACGAAAAGTCCGACCGTGTGTACGCGGCATAACTTGGGGGAGGGTTGTAGTCCACAGAGGAGAGATAGGCAGGGCAAACAACACTGCTTGGGATTTCAGTGCAGTAGAGTCAGGAGCTCACTGGATTCCTGGGAGGTTTGATGGGAATTTTTGTGAACTTGCTGCTTTTTAAAGCAATAAAACATGGGGAAATGTGCATGTGCTGCAATGATAAACTACATGTGTTTTTTTTTGTCTTTGGCTCAGACATTTGCTGATCTATAACCATGTGTGCAGCTATTAAAGAGGAGCTCCACTTAGGAGCTACAGTCATATTTGTGTTTATTAACAGCCAGCAGCTACAAAAACTGTAGCTGCTGAGTTATAATACATATGCACTCACCTGTCCCAGGATCCAGTGATATGCTCACCCAAACCATTCTTTCTATTGTTGTTCTGCCCCCGGTGCCAGCATCTCAACTGTGGGCAGCTGGCTGTGACAATTAGCATGCCTACTGAGCATGCATGAGCCGAGCTGCACTTTGTGAATGGTCCCACAGTCTTCTGGGACCTATGATATGTCCCAAAAGACTGCGGGGAGGGAGGGGGGAGGTACCCGCTCCCCCCCCAAAAAAAAGTAGCATTTCATAAAGAGGTGGGGGGAGCCTTAAATCAGAACTTTTCCTTTTGGGTGGAGCTCTGCTTTAAAGATTTCTCCCTCAGTTTGTGGAACTTTTTGTAATTTTTGTTCTTTCACAAAACTGCATTTGAGATATAACTGTGTATACTTACCTTATCTGTAAATAGCTTTGGGTGAAATGAGATAATAATATGTGTCTTTTCAGACAAGGTGCTCTTATTGTTATTACCTTAGCCCCGCACTAAGGCCCTATTCACACTTGAGCATCGTTACCGTGTTGCAAAAATGGGCAAAAAGAATATTTTATGGAAAAAAAGCAATTGTTTAACCTCCCTGGCGGTAATCCCGAGTGTGGCTTGGGGTTAAATTTCAGTACAATTAGCGGTAACCCCGAGCCACACTCGGGATTGCATCTCACAATCCTTGTCCAGGTTACATACCTTGTCCCCAGGATCCTGCGATGTCCCCCCGCTGTGTCTGCAGTCTTTGTCCTCCACCCGATTCTCTGTGTGCAAAAAACATTACACATACAGTACATTGTAATCTTACAGATTACATTACTGTGTCAAATCATTTCACCACCATTTTGTCCCTAGTGCTCTGTCCAATGCCCTGCATGCAGTTATATTTATATATATATATATATATATATATATATATATATATATATATATATATATATATATATATATATATATATATATATACTGTTCTTTCTGCCTCAAAACTTGAGATTGTCCATAGCAAACAAAAAGTGTCGGTTACGTCAAAAGCGGTTTTATACCAGCTAGAAAACAGCGATAATAAATTAGAATCACTTGCAGAAATGAGCAATAGTGGATCTTGGGAAAATTCAATTTTATTCTTTTTATAATATTATTTTTTATAATTATTTATAGTTATTTATTATATTATAATTTATGATTTTGTGTTTCAAACTTTATCATACCTGGGATGTCTACTAGATTCTTGTTTGGACATATTACAGGCCTACAATATATAACAGCAAATTTCTATGCAAAACAATGTACCGCTTTGAGATTAAAAAATCTGACATAATCATACCAGCAGGGAGGTTAACATACACTGCTTTAACAAATTAAAGTCATCCATTTAGGGTTTAGATCTACTTTCATAGGCGTGCGTACAGGGTGTTCCAGGTGTGCCTAGGCACACCCTAATCACCCCAAGCAGTGCCGATTCTCCCTGCTTTCTGGCACCCCCTGTCCGCTGTTTGAGAATGGAGAGCAGGGAATGGGGGCCGGTAAATATTTTATTTACGGGTCCCTTCCTTTTATGAATGAACACAGTGAGTGACCTTCTTAACTGAAGAATGGTAAACCATGTTTACTATGCTTCAGTTTGTGAATGAACAGAAAGCCGCTCAGTGCAGAGCACTTTCCATTTATTCCTTGTCCTGTGCATTTGAGACTGCAGAGAAAGGGACTGAGGAATCTCTGTTCCCAGTCCCTTTCTCTGTCTCAAAAGTGAGACATCAGGGGTCCTTGATATTTCACTAAAGCCCCCCAATGGGGCTCCTAAAAAAATAGTAAAAAAAATAATAAAAATAATGATGTAAAAATGATTTTAAACAAAATTGTAAAAAAATAGTACAAAAATAATAACAATAAAAAACTATTGACACTGTCCAGTGCCCTGCTGACACCAATCTCTGCTCTACTGACACATCCACTTGCTTTGCTGATATACATATGTGTGCTTGTGCTCTGGGGTGCACACCCTTATGCAATAGGCTGTGCACGTCAATGTCTACTTTAATGTACATGTCCAGACAGAAAGTTTTCCTAGTTTTGGATAACATGGGGAAGGATTAGAACACCTGTTGGATTTATTGATATCCAGGGCTCCGTTAGATTGACCTTCACTTCTGCCCTTCCCTGCTACAATGTTGTCACAAGACAGGAAATGAGGGAAAATCTGCCACAAGGCACAGATAGATACAAAATCTAATATTCAATATCCTGCCACACACTGTTACATAAATGGCGGCCCCATAAAAATAGAAGATAAAGAAATAACCGGCTGTCCTTAAACATTATATTTTAAAAGCAGATCAACACCTCTGCTTCTAGTTCATAGTGTTCAAGGGGTGCTGGGTAATTCTTTAATTTAGAACTAACAGTCTGATAGGGGACTTAGCCTTCTCTTACTCCACTAAAAATGCAATTAAAGTGAAGCTAAACAATTTGGTTATTCTCCAAAAATAATCCATAAACATCAATCAATTAATGACCCTGTAATTTATTTTCTATGCAACAATTTTTACTATATTTCCTGCCTCCTTATAATGCCCTCTGTGAGCTCCCCAACCTCTCCTTTAACCCCTCATTTTCATTTCTTTGGAATGAGCGGTGCATGTTAGGTACGATCATGTGCACTGCCCTATGCACATTACAAATCCCATAGTCCATGGAGCAAGAGAGGGAGGCTAGATTCCCACATACAGTGGCACCATAAAGAAGAAACATAGCCATCCTCTAACAGGAAGTTACTTTCATTTCTGTCTGTGTTGCTGTTGAAAAGTTCCCTTCACTTCTTGTCTGATAAAACACTATCAGCAGGACAAAAAGAAGGAGGTAAATTTCACTGATGGAGCCCTAGGTAACAATGAAAACTTGACAAAAGCTCTAAGCCTTACCCATTCTATCCAGAATGAAAGTGTTATTAAACCCTCATCAATAAAAACTATCAATAAATGCTGTATTACATGCTGTTTATACTCAGTCACTATGGGATTTGTTCTCTGTATTCTTCTAAAATTCTGCAGAGCAACCATTGGCAGCCAGTGCAAATGCTCATTATCGATTAGAAGCAAAGGTAATAAGCAAAATAACTACAGTGCCATTATTCATTATATAGAAAGTGAAAATTTTAATTAAACAGTGTGTGTTTAGTATCAATTAGCTCTTCATAGGGATCAGTGTCTAAAAGTAGAAAATGAAAACGACACCCCTTGCAGTGACTGAAGGGGGAGGAGCTGGTACACCTGTGCAAGACTGAAAGGGGAGGAGCCGGTACACCTGTGCAAGACTGAAAGCCAGAGTGATGTCCTGATGTTATTGGAAGTCTGAATACAAGGTCCTGTATAACACCTGGTTTGCCTGTCATCTGCCACGTCAACAGAGGGAGGTTCCAACACCTGCTGGTTATCTGGCCCTTGGTCTATCTACGAGCTTATTGAGCTTACTATCTGGTAAGCATGCATTCTTAAAGGTGGAGGATCACTGCAAGGGGTGTCGTTTTCATTTTCTACTTTTAGACACTGATCCCTATGAAGAGCTAATTGGGGACTCTTCCCATCCTTTAGAAGATTTCCTTTTTGTTTCTGGGACTTTTTTATTTATGGTTCACTATCTTGTGCTTTTGTGACTTTTATTTCATAATATTGACTGTTCACTATTGATTTGTGTGCTATTCAATTTAATTTTCGAGGATTCACATACACCTCCATAATCAATTGGGCATCTTTCCATATATGCCCTAACATATGTTATGAGGGTTTAGCGCAGTTTTTTTCTTTGTTTTTGTCCCATTATTGTGTATTGCACATTTGAACTGCAGCTCTTGTTAGCTTTATTTTAGCACAGTGTTTTTGTTTCACATGTGTGTTTAGTATCACTTTAAGAAAATATGTTTCTTCTGGGCAGACACTTTAAGGTCTAGCATTTAGATGAGTGCAATGTTCAGCTCAGGTACTGCTGCTGCTCACAATGTAGCAAAAAGAACATCAAATACACATAACATGTGAATATCCACTTCATAGTTTCATAGTAGGTAAGGTTGAATAAAGACAATAGTCCATCCTGTTCAACCTATGTAGGTGCACGTGTGTCAGTGTCTATAATTATTTCCCATATCCCTGTATGTTATGTTCTTTAAGATGCACATCCAAGAGTCTCTTAAAAATATCCATACTCCCCACAGCCACCACCAATTGTGGAAAAGAGTTCCACATCCTTATTGCCCTGACAGTGAAAAACCCTCTGTGCAGTTTAAGGTTTAAGGTCCAATCTCATTGTATGGCCTTGTGACCTGTTACACTCCTTGAGACTGAATTGTTTTTTTTTTCTATTCTGGGATCATCATTGAGATATTTTTAAATTGCTATCATATCTCCTCTCAAGCATTGTTTCTCCAGCGAGAATAAATTTAAAGCTTGCAGCCGTTCCTCATAATTGAGGTCCTTCAATCCCCTTATTAGTTTTGTTGCCCTTCTTTGGACTCTCTCCAGTTCTAGCACATGCCTTCTGAGGACTGGTGACCAGAACTGGACAGAATACTCCAGATGTGGCCTAACCAGAGTTTTATAAAGTGGTAGGATTATAGTTGTATCCCTAGAATATATCCCTTTTAATGCATGCTAATATTCTGCCGGCTTTTGTAGCTGCAGCTTGACATTGCATGCTATTGCTCAATCTGTCATCTACTAGGACCACCACATCTTTCTCCATCCTCCACACTTTCTGACCGCAATACATATATACGTTGCGGTTTGTAGGTGGTTTACCAGGGTCATGGCTGAAGCTATCAGCCATAGAACCGGTATGTTTTTTTCTCTTAATAGTGGTCCGAGAAGGTCATTAGCCATTGGATCGATTTCAGAACCAGCAAGAGGGGACGTTCCCCCACTCTGGTGTTTCTCAGGCTTACCGTTTTTACAGGCGTGCCCAAGAAATGATCTGACGGTGCGACTGGCTGGTCACAGAGGTGAACAGAGACCATACTGTCTCTAATCGCTTATATGGTCCTGGAGTACCTGAGCGATGTCGTGATACCATGGAAGTAGATTTTTTTTTTTTTTTTTTACAGTAAAAGATCAAAAAAAAAATAAAATAAGTAAAAATAATTTAAAGCGCCCCCATCCCTTCATGCTCACATGCAGAATTGAATACATACGTAAGTTGTGCACGCATATGTAGGTGGTGTTCGCACCACACATGTGAGATATTACCAAAAACATTAGAGTGAGAGACATTCATTTAAGGGCTAGACTTCCTCTGTAACTCTAAACTGGTAACTTGTAAAAAAAATTTAAAGCGTCAAGATTTTTAAGTACTGTGGTTTGTCGCCATTCCACAAGTGTGCACAATTTTAAAGCGTGACATGTTAGGTATCCATTTACTCCGTGTAACATCATCTTACATATTTTACAAAAACAATTGGGGTGTATATTGTGATTATTTATTAAAGTGTATTTTTCCCCAAAAAAATTGAGTTTGAAAAGCCGCTGCACAAATACAGCAGGACATAAAAAAATTGCAAAAATCACCATTTTATTCCCTATGGTCTCCGCTAAAAACAATATATAATGTTTGGGGGTTATAAGTAATTTTCTACCAAAAAATATTGCTTTAAACTTGTAAACAAATAGTGCCAGAAAAGGTTTGGTCTTCAAGTAGATATTTAATGTCACTGATTATTTCAGTCCTGGCTGCAGTTTTCTCTTATTATAGTAATGTAAGTAATATTTGTTTTAGAAACATGAAAAACATACATTTTATTGGCCCTGTATGTTTACTTGAAGAACACTGAACGTAATATCTAGACAGGAAGCAATGGCTCATGGACGCAGAGCCTTTTTTCACATCCACTTACATTGCTCTCGCCACTCCTCCTCGTCGTTCTCATTGCGTTGATGATGCTGCTGAGCTCTCTTCAGACTCAAGTACAATTCTTTTGCACGTAGCTCTTCCCGTTGGCGAATCTGTTCCTCACCCTTCCTCCTTTCCTCCTCTTCTCTTTTCTGGAATGGGTTAAAATGAATCACATTAATGCGTTAAAATTATAATACACCCCCATCTTTCCATATGTTTTTCTTGGCTTTCTAGACCCTAATAGGCTCTGGTATTAACTACTTGTATTTTTTGATTGTCCTAATTACTAAAATGCTGAGATTATCTTTGTGATACTACCCTGGGGTTACACTGGATATTTGACTTTTTTGGGGCAATATGTTTATGAGACATACCACTTCTTATGTAGCTGGATGTTTATTGGAGTTATCTGTTCTTATTTACTTACTGCTATGTTTTAAATAAAAATAAATAAGGATTTAAAAAGAAATGTACAAAAAATGTTTGACAGTAATGCCGCGTACACACATTCGGAATTTCCGACAACAAATGTTTGATGTGAGCTTGTTGTCGGAAATTCCGACCGTGTGTAGGCCCCATTGGACATTTGCTGTAGGAATTTCTGACAACAAAAATTTGAGAGCTGGTTCTCAAATTTTCCGACAACAAAATCCATTCTCGTTCATTCCGAGCGTGTGTATTTCTCGGCTCGTCGTACATCTTGTATGTCACCGCGTTCTTGACGTTCGGAATTTCCGACAACATTTGTGTAACCGTGTGTATGCAAGACAAGTTTGAGCCAACATCCGTCGGAAATAAATCCAGGATTTTGTTGTCGGAATGTCTGATCGTGTGTACACGGCATTAATGTACATCTTCATAAAATCGTTAATAGAAGTTAAATATGCTTTTACTGATGCTACAAACTGGCGCTTGCCTACATGTCTAAATTACAACAAAATAAAACAGATTTTTCATTTACAGCAAATAATTATCCAAGGGCATAACTATAACAACCACAGGCTGTGTGACTACAATGAAGCCAATAAGCCCTGGGGACCCAGGATAAGATGACTGCAGTTTTGTTTTTCCTGGCAAAAGAAAACAATTTGGATAAAATGAACCCAAATACTCTTTTTATTTTTGAGATTATTATATAGACACTTATTGTGTGGTTGTTTTTTACAGTAAATAGAGACAGGTATTGCTTGGAATTTCTACAGGGATGCTATTTTGTTGAAATGTAGTATATTGATAGATTCCAGTTGTATTATTCACCAAATAACTTGCACATATAGGGCATTCTGTGTTAGCCCATGTCAATAATCCTGTGTGGGTCCAGAACTGTTGTCTATTCAAGCTATAATTTGTGGAAAGTTAGTAAGAGGACCATAGAAAGTTCTTAAAAAGATTAGTAGATTTAGGCATCTCATCTCATTGAGCTGATTGATTTTACTATAGGCTGAGAGGCGCAAAAATAGACTAGGGTGTTGCAAAAATGTACGAGCAAGGATATCCCAAAGAATCTTTTGTAATCTGCAGGTTACTAGGTTGCGCATAAGACATATGCAGAGGAAGAACAGTGAAACGCTACCCCCAAAGGAGTCTCTATATTTAACTAGTTAATTCTTGAAAAGTGCAAAAGCTGCCAGTCACACAGCCAACAGACCATTTACCCCAGCTCCACTAAATAGTCTAGGGGATGTCTTTTTACTGGTTGCAGAACTTTATCAGGAGAGGGGAAAAGGGCATGGGATACTCCAAAATGCAATTAGCAGAGGCCACTATTCTCTTGGTAAAGGTAGCACAGTCTAGCTCTCACAGCTGGGAACCATGAGGTAGTTTACAGAACAGTCTATTTTCTCATATCTGGGGACCACGAGATAACTCCAATATAGTTCTCATAGCTGGGGACCTTGAGGCAGACCTCTCTAAATACGCTGTTTTAGGGAGTGAGTAAGGGTCTCTACTTACAAATCCTAGAGTACATTCTCAAACACGATCCCTTGACAGAGAGGTCCAGCATTCAGTTCAGAGGTGCTTCAGGGGCAAGAAGCCCCCTGAAGCTCACATATCTATCCCTTGAGGGGAAAGACATTCTCCTCAAGACTTCAGGCTATTTACCACCTCCCAGAACACCTTCTGGGCACACCTCCCCAGTGATTTGTTGGGAAGCTTCTCTCAGAGGCAGGGTGAAACACCCAAACTAGCTTGTGAAACCATGAACGCAATCAATGCAAATGATAACTGCTTCTTTGATTACATAGCAAATCAAAAACTAAATTTGCCCAGCATCCTGTACTCAGAGGGCGCTACAACAGCAACTGGATTCTAATCATGTTCTTTCTTTATTGCAACATGCAAAGAAACAAGTTTCAGTCAAAACTCAATTTGCATTCTCTCTAGTACAAAGTGACATTAAACAGGATACATCAGGCGAATAAAATTAAAGTTCATCTCAAGAGAAGAAATAATCCTCCCTGCAAGGGTTAAATGCTAGGGGACCAAGAATGGCAGTTTCAAGTACATCCCCTCATAGCACTCTCCTCTATTCACCATGCTCTGGCAGTGGACTGCCCCTCGGCATCCTCACTTCCAGTGCAGGGCTATAGACTCTTCTTTTTATTATTGAATATTTCAGAGGACCTGTGACCACTGCAGCATAAGGGAGAAGAGGCTGCAGTGACCAGTCTTACACACTGGAGGGAGTCTGCAGGAACGGAAGTTTGGGTAAAATTGCTTTTTGTGGCCCATTTGAACTAAATAAGCACTTCACCCTTGCAGTGCAAGGGCATCCCCCCACTGCAGGGGAACATATTTCCTTTCCAGAGGGTTCTGCTTTTAACACTCCCTGCATCTCATATGAGGGAATATATTCAATTGCACCACTTTAAAAGGGTCCAGTAGGACATTTTTTGGATGTTCTTCTTCTAAATAGTACTTGCACCTCCTCACATTTAAGCTCTCCCACATTATGATAGGCTCTTGATCTAGGCCTTTAAATGTTTAGAAGCTTAACTACAGCCAGCAATTCTACCAGTCATTTCAGCAACAAGAACAGCTTTCGACCATCTGAATCCACTAGTTTTTTTCCCAAAGGGGCTTTCTTCTGCATTATCACTAACAGACAGGTAACCAAACAGTGTACATATACAGTTTATGTTATGTTGCAGGGTTGTAGATTGTTCACAAAGCCAATGTGTTTCGGGGGGCTTTAGCTCAGCCTCATGCATCAGAGCTTGAAAAGACACATTGAAACAATGTGTGCTGATTTAGTAGTAAAAGTATTGAGAAATATGACAGTGTGGTAGGTTTGGGCAGGAAAGCATCCATGCTGCCAATCTCTTAGTGTGTTTCAGTTTGATAGAACTCAATGTACATTGAAGACACTGTAGGCATGTTTAGGTGTGGGTCCACTCGTTGTCTGAGATGTCCCTATCGCACGATACCCACAGCCTTTTGTTAATGGTCACTTACAGTGCCTTGAAAAAGTATTCATACCCCTTGAAGTTTTCCACATTTTGTCATGTTACAACCAAAAATGTAAATGTATTTTATTGGGATTGTATGTGATCGACCAACACAAAGTGGCACATAATTGTGAAGTGGGAGGAAAATAATAAATAGTTTTTGCTAATTTTTTTTACAAATAAATATCTGAAAAGTGTGGCGTGCATTTGTATTCAGCTCCCTTTACTCTGATACCCCTAACTAAAATCTAGTGGAACCAATTGACTTCAGAAGTCACCTAATTAGTAAGTGGAGTCCATCTGTGTGTAATTTAATCTCAGTATAAATACAGCTGTTCTGTGAAGCCCTCAGAGGTTTGTTAGAGCACCTTAGTGAACAAACAGCATCATGAAGCTCAAGGAACATACAAGACAAGTCAGGGATAAAGTTGTGGAGAAGTTTAAAGCAGGGTTAGGTTGTAAAAAAATATCCCAATCTTTGTCCATCTCACAGAGCACTGTTCAATCCATCATCTGCAAATGGAAAGTGTATGGCACAACTGCAAACCTACCAAGACATGGCCGTCCATCTAAACTGACAGGCCGGGCAAGGAGAGCATTGATCAGAGCAGCAGCCAAGAGGCCCATGGTAACTCTGGAAGAGCTGCAGAGATCCACAGCTCAGGTGGGAGAATCTGTCCACAGGACAACTATTAGTCGTGCTCTCCACAAATCTGACCTTTGTGGAAGTGGCAAGAAGAAAGCCATTGTTGAAAGAAAGCTATAAGAAGTCCCATTTGTAGTTTGCCAGTATGTGGGGGACACAGCAAACATGCTGGAAGAAAGTGCTCTGGTCAGATGAGACCAAAATTTAACTTTTTGGCCTAAAAGCAAAACGCTATGTGTGGCGGAAAATTAACACTGCACATTACCCTAAACACACTATCCCCACTGTGAAACATGGTGGTGGCAGCATCATGTTGTGGGGATGCTTTTCTTCAGCAGGGACAGAGAAACTGGTCAGAGTTGATGGGAAGATGGATGGAGCCAAATACAGGGCAATCTTAGAAGAAAACCTGTTAGAGTCTGCAAAAGACATGAGACTGGGGCGGAGGTTCATCTTCCAGCAGAACATCGACCCTAACATACAGCCAGAGCTACAATGGAATGGTTTTGCTCAAAGCATATTCATGTGTTAGAATGTCCCAGTCAAAGTTCAGACCTGAATACAATTGAGAATTTGTGGCAAGACTTGAAAATTGCTGTTCACAGACGCTCTCCATCCAATCTGACAGAACTTGAGCTATTTTTCAAAGAAGAATGGGCAAATATGTCACTCTCTAGATGTGCAAAGCTGGTAGAGACATCCCCAAAAAGACTTGCAGCTGTAGTTGCAGTGAAAGGTGGTTCTACAAAGTATTGACTCAGTGGGGCTGAATACAAATACACGCCACACTTTTCAAATATTTATTTGTAAAATATTTGGAAAACCATTTTTCATTTTCCTTCCACTTCACAATTATATGCCACTTTGTGTTGCTCTATCACATAAAATGCCAATAAAATACATTTATGTTTTTGTTTGTAACATGACAAAATGTGGAAAATGTCAAGGGGTATGAATACTTTTTTAAGGCACTGTACATTCTCATTGGGTGGTTAGCAAGTTTCCACACAAGATATGTCATCAAGGTTATTTCTTGTGTGGCCTGTGGCAAACAATATATTGACAGAACTGCAAGAGTGTTATGTGACAGCTTCAGGGAACATATGTCTAATATAAGGACAAATAAAATACCAAAGTAGCATGTCATTTAATAGATTATCATGGTTCCAGTATCAATTCTCCTAAAGTAATTGTGAAGGCAAACATTTCTTGTTTAATTAAAATAAAAAATATCTTACCTGCTTTGTGCAATGGTATTGCACAGAGCAGTCCTTTACCTCCTCTTTTGGAGTCCCCTGTCGATGCTATCTGCTTCTCCTTTCTTTCTGGTGCCCTCTCAGCAAGCCATGTGCTATGGGGGCCGCTTGTAGGCACCTTCATGAGCCGGGCTGTGTGTGTCTATAAACAAACACACCCACTGTTCCCTCTTCACAGGATTTGACTGACAGCAACAGGAGCCTAAGGTTTCCATGGCTCTCAGAGTCTCCTGTTAGACCAGAAAGAGGAAGCAGATGAGAAAGCACCAGATCAAAACAGGAGCCAGTTTGGAGTTTAGTGAATGAATGCTTAATGTCACAACCTAATAATTTTACGTATTGGCATTAATTTCAAGTGCTATATGTATTGATCACTTTGGGTTTATTTTGTGTTAGATGTATTGATCACATTGGGCTTATTATTTATTTTACACATACTAACAGTGCAGCAACGACACTGTTTCACATATTGTATCTTAAAGTTGGACCAAAACTCCAAAGGGAATGAAATATGAATGGGATGTTACCTGTTATTACAAATACATTTTAGATATATATTCTGGTTCTCTTTTTCTATCTTTTTGTTTATTTTTCTATGTTCTAGCTCCTTTTCCCCAGATTTTCCTTCCCTTTTCACTCCATTCCCCTTCCCTCCATTCTCCTTTCTACCCTCTCCTTTCCCCTTTTTCCTCTTTCCTCCTATTTTGTCTCTCCCTCTGTCCCTACACCGCTATTCTTTCTGCCCCCTCCACTCCCTTTTTCTCTTCCATTTTTATTTTCTCATACCCCCTTTTCTTCCCTTTTTTATCTTTCTCCTCTTTCTCCCCATCCATCTTTTTTCCCTTTTGACATGTTTCCTAATTCAGCTCCTGATCTTTTGTAGAATAATAATATTAGAATTATTCTGTCTGTTTTTACCCATGTGTGCGGTTAGAATTGTTATTGGTTACTTGTGGTTGTTTTTTCTTTGTATTCATGTTGAAATTTTAAGGAGTTTTTTTATTACTTATGGGATGTTTTTTGGGCTGGTTTAAACCACAATTTCTGCCTTTTGAATGTGTTTCTGCATATGCGTTTTTGATCCATTTTGGTGTATTTTGATGTGTTTCTGATGATTTTTTTATGCATTCCTGTGCATTTTTTATGTTTTTTACCATGTTCCTGGTGTGCATCATGCAGAATAAATGTAGTATGTTCTGCTTTTGTTGACTGCACTGGAATGCTCTACACTGGCCATTGGAATACATGTAAAACATTGTGCATGCATTTTTGATGCAGAATAAAAACACACTGGACTGCATCTGGTCCAGTCCTAATTGTGCTTTTAATGAACTGGCAGCACAGCATCGGCACCTAGCAGCATGACATCAGGGGCTAGCTGCAAGAACATAGAACAAACAACCAACTCCTAATGATGTCAGAGAAGAAGATGGATTTGTTGGGTAGGTGACAGTGATAATTTTGATAGGTAAGAACACAGTTAAAAACAAACAAAACAAAACAAAAAAATGGAGGACATAGTGGAGTAAAACTCCTTATTTGATTGAATTGATTGTATATTGCAAAAAAACAAGGAAGGAACTGCGCTAAACCATGATGAATATGTGAGTGCATAAAAATCAATTAGTGCATATCAAAGTTCATAAAGTGTAGAATCCGAGAGCTCTTATAAGCAAATACCAACAAACAGAGAATAAAACTATACTGAAACATATGAATAATAAAATCATGAGTGCATAAAATCAATTAGTGCATATAAAAATCATTGTACTGTAAGTTCAACAAAATTATTTTTAAGGAAATAGAGAAAGTCCCAAGGAAAGTCCTTTCAATAATCCTCAGTGAAAGCTAACATGAAAAAACTGGAATTAAACACCGCTCACAGTGATCCTCCACCACATGAAATACATGCTTACCAAAGAGCAAGCAAATAAAGCTTGTATGGGGACCCAGATCCCAATGTCCAGCTAGTAATGAGGCTTCTCTGTGTACGGCGTGCCTGCGAAGGTACGATGGATGGTGCACCAACCCAAACTCAAAGGCATGAGGACAAAAGAAAGGTGGCCATAGCGTAAATCCGGTATAAACAATTTATTAAAAAAGGTAAAACACTTACAGAAATGTAGTTAAAAAGAGCAGTTCTCCGGCTGGCATAGCGAGCGCCCATTCTCAGCAAGATCGCAATGACGTCAGAGCGTCAACCTCCCGACGTACATTTAGTCTATAACTGACGTTGTCTGGGGAACGGGCCACACTCTGACTCATTGCAATAAATAGGTAAGTATAACCCCGCCTCGTTGTGACCTCTCAGTGGCAGGAAAAATGAACGGCCAATCCCTTGAGCGGATTGAAGCCAGGAAATCCAAACAGGTATTGAACGGCTCTCTCAAAAACCTGTATAACATAATCTGAATACAATGCGAAAAAATGAAATAAAAAAATAAAAATAAAGAGGACTAGAGCAAAATCGAATTATATGCAAACATAAGATATTAGATACATCAAAGGTTGACCTATCGATATCAAGCCGGTGAATCAAAAACCACACCAGCATATATCCGTTTAGGCAAAGAGTATATATTAAAAATCATTACGCCATCTTGTGGAAACAAGACAACTTCCATTAGTATGATTTCTCAATAGTGATTAATGTGTACCAGATAGGTACAAAGATAGTAAAGAACCTACAAGTTATAGTGTATACTCAAAAAGGGTACCAATCTCATGTAGTACATAAAAATAATCGTAATAATGATAATAAAAATACGGACCCTAGATACAAGGGTCACTTTAATCACGTGACAGACAAAAAAACTAAAAACCTAAAGATCAAAAAGGATGTCAAAAATATTGTCTAATACCACCACTGAGATGTCACACCGAGTTCACATCAACATACAACATAACAGTGTTAGGCATTATCAATAAATGCTTTCAGGTCTATCTCTACATTTAACCCGAAGGGTGTGTAACACTTAATATTATGAATCCATGCCATTTCAAGTCGTGAGATACCTCGCACTAAGGATCCACCCCTCCAATGACAGGTATACTTATCTATCCCTAAAAAAATGGTTTTATCAGGGTTTTTATTATGAACTTCTAAATAATGCCTAGACACAGGATGTTTGGGGAAACCATTGAGATTGTTCGTCACATGCTCGTTGAGTCTAACCCTGAGGGGGCGCTTAGTCCTGCCCACATACTGCAGCCCGCAGGGGCATTGGAGCAGGTAAACCACCCCCTCAGTAGAGCACGTGATGAAAGGCCTGATCATGAACTCCATTTGAGTACTGGAAGACCTAAAGGTGTGAGTTCTCCTGTGTGCACATCTATTTTTTTTTTTTTTCTCTTTTTTCTAACTTTTTCCTTAAATCTTTTTATTTGAAAAATTTTACATTACAAAAGAGATAAAAAAGCATAAAGAGCAAGGAACATCACCACGAACAGGAATGCATTACTATCATCCTTTTTTTCCGTACATTTTTATCGATCCAAAATATACCAGTTCAAAATACCCGTGTGCAGTAAGCTTCCAAGATGGTTTCTTCTCCCCCCCCCCCATTTTACTCCCTCACCCCACCCCCTATCCAGCCTCCCGCCATTCACTCTGCCATACTTCTTGGGACTAAACCCACCCCATACCATCCTACCCCACCCCCCCTTCTATTCTGACCTTGTCCTGATCTAGCCATACTGTGCACATCTATTTAGTGAACAAACCCTACATCTCCTGCATTGGTGGAATCCTGTAAGGTTATCAAAAAACCTTTCTTAATGACAGGGGGTCAATGATGTTAGTGGCAATGGTACCACTAAGGGAGGATGCCCCTCTATAAACCACCTGCGGTTTCGCAGGGAGAATGGTATTGAGAGTAAGATCATTGGTAAGAATATGCCAATGCCTTTTAATCATTTGACCTACTGCCCTATGCTGGATGGAATAAGTCGTTATAAATGGAATAGAAGGCACTCTATCAACATTGGGCATTCTCTCCTTAAGCAAATCACTCCAATTAATTGCTGATACTTCTTCAAGAGTGTTTTTAAGAAGTATGTCCGAATAACAATTCTCCAAAAACCGTTTAGTCAGAACATCCGCCTGCAGGAGAAACTCGCTGTTGTCTGAGCAATTCCACCTCAGGCGAATGTACTGACTTTTAGGTACCAACCTGATCCAAGCCTCATGGTGACAGCTATTGGTAGGGATGTATGAGTTGCGATCGGTACTCTTGAAGTAAGTGGCAGTGGTGAATTGACCCTCCCTCATTCTAATGGTCAGATCTAAGAAGTTGATCTCATGCTGACTAGCTTCATAATTGAGGAAAATATCCCTGGTGTTGATATTAGATTCCCCAAGGAAAGAGTCCAAGTCAGCCCTATCTCCATCCCATAGGAGGATGATGTCATCTATATATCTAGCCCACAGAACCACCTGGGGTCTCTGTTGGGCATAGACGACATCCTCCTCCCAAAGGGCCATAAAGAGGTTCGCCAAGCTGGGGGCGTATTTAGCCCCCATGGCGACCCCTCTATCCTGCTTGTAAAACTGGCCCCCAAACCAAAAATAACTCAGAGATGCGGCAAATTGAAGCAGCTCTAAGATGAAGGAGATTTGCTCATCTAGTAGGCCAGAATCGTGCCTCAGAAAATGTTCAACAGCAAAAAGACCAAGATTGTGTGGTATGGCAGTGTAGAAGGACGTGACGTCAGCTGTTACCATCCACAATCCAGGCCTAGGGGTGTATTCAGCCAATAGATTGATCACATGGCGTGAATCTTTTATATAAGAAGGTGTTTTTGTGACTAACGGTTGAAGATAAAAATCAATGTACCTGCCCATCCGGGACGTAACAGAATCAATGCCACTCACAATAGGACGTCCCGGGGGGGGCGGTAGGGTGCTTGTGGATCTTTGGTAAATAATAAATCACCGGTGTCCGCGGTGCTCTTGGTACTAGATGTAACTTCTCCTTTTTATTGAGGATTCCTAATTCAAAACCCTTTTGAACACGGACTTCTATTTTTTTTTAAATCTGATCAACTGAATCAATTGAATTGATTGTATGTTGCATAAAGTTGATTTTGCATCCTGCACCCCTTGGCTCTGTGATGATGCCTGTACTGAGGGAAACAGAGAGGTCCCACCCTAGGTCCATATATAATAAACCTGCATTAGATTTGACATCATTGGTGTGCAACTTTGAGCTTTCCTATTGAGTTCATAGAGCATGGGTGGGCTTTCTTTGGTAGGCACCTGGTAATCCGAAGGCAGATACTTTATCTTGGACTGGTGACCACTCACTTTCTGCTGCAGTGCATTAAAGTCTAATTCAAGGCAAAACCTTTTTTTTTTTTTTTTTTTGGATAGAGTGCAGAGTAATTAGAACTCCTGACATTTTTTATTGCTATCTGTGCCCCCATTAAGGAGATTTACCCTCTCTATTTGTCCTGCTTACCATTATCATCAAAAGTGAAAGTAAAAGAAAATCCCAGATTTTGGGTTGTCTTCATAAAAGTAATAGAGGTGAATTCTTCCAATGGGGACACTAGTCCTGGTGGCCCTGGGGGTCCCCAAGAAATTGCCTTAATTTGCAGGGATTTCCTCTAACTTCCTGTTTTGGCTATGGGACATGAAGTGAAAGGAAATCTCCACAATGGGACACAAATGGTGAAAAAAAAAAATCTCACAGGGTTTATAACCATCCCTTACTCCATCCAAAATGTAAAAAAAAGTTTTGCCTGTAGTTCTACTTTAAATACACCATTTCACTATCTTCTAAAAATATTTTACCCAATGGTGTACCTTCTTAAGATGTTTTATTTATTCCTTTTTTTCTTACTTGAAAAACATATCCCCCCTTTTTCATTGGACCTGAATGATTAATGTAAACTGTGGGATTTTCGTCTGTAAATAATTATTTGCAGATCTGATGAGCAAGAACATTTAGGTACCTGAAATCCTATCCTATATCTCTGTAGAGTGTTCTATGAGTGTAAAATAATATAGTGCACTATAATGAAAATTAAAAACATAGTCTTCATGAAGCAACCTTCCTATAGGTCAATAAACATGATAGGATGCCCCACTAGCCAGAAGAATAGGGCAAACTCCATGTGATGAGGTAGGTTACACAGCAGCTATGCAGGCTGTTGTAGCAATTTCCACAATATGGCACCTGAGATTTAAAGCCCCTGGTGCATTTTTGAAAGAAGCAAAATAGATGTGCAGGGGCCTGGAGGTATCTGCTTACAGATCAGCAGCCAGCAGTGCCAGAAAGCTGGTACACTATAAATAATTCTTCTATTCTATATTTACTGTACATATCTAATATTCCTACCTTACAGAGTCCTAATGGGTCTATTTAGAAGTGTTATTTCTAATCATTGAATTCAGTGTGTGATATTTAAGAAAAAAAATATTTGACAAATGAACACTGTTGCAAAAAAGTTGTACTGTAATGTTGCGTACACACGATCGGAATTTCCGACAACAAATGTTTGATGGAAGCTTGTTGTCGGAAATTCCAACCATGTGTAGGCTCCATCGGACATTTTTTGTCGGAATTCCCGACAACAAAAATTTGAGAGCTGTTTCTCAAATTTTCCGACAACAAAATCCGTTGTCGGAAATTCCGAGCATGTGTACAAAATTCCGACGCACAAAATGCCATGCATACTCTGAATCAAGTATGAGACAGAAGTGCTCGGTCTGGTAAAACTAGCGTTCATAATGGAGGTAGCACATTCGTCACACTTCAAATGTTTTAATCTTTTAATGCAGCGCATTCTCTTCTTCTTTATAATGCTAGGATAATGACGTTGTTTTGCTGCTGATATTCACACAGAATTCTCACAAACTGATTTCTTTATTATTTCTTGTGATCTCATGAATATAAATTTTTATTTTTTCGTCAGATGTCCAGAATAATGTTTATAATTTTTGTTTATAGTGATCTCCTTTTTTTAAAAAAAAAAATCTAGATCTCCGTTTTTTTTTTTTTTCTAGTGTTCTCCATAATATTTTTTGTTGTTTTGTGTGTCAAGTTACCACAACACCATTATGATCTTGTATTTTTTAACCTCAAGGAGGTTGTTTGGTGTTGATGTCCCTTGTTAATGTGACATTGTATTTTTGAAATGTACCTGCCTACTCACAAAAAAAACTGTCCTTTTTTAATTAAAACATATAGCCAATGATGTGTGAAAAAAATAGACATTTATTAAGGGGTCATAACAAAATAAAGAGGAAGGCAACGCTGGATAACTGGTGAAATTAGCAAAGCCTTTGTACCCCAGGGCACACATCAACTTTTTGACATGCAAAATTGATAGCCTGAGGAGTCCATTCAATAGGGAGCACAATCCGGTCCAGGACTCCAAGAGATCAGGAACAGCAGCAGATGACATGTAAGCCCACAGCCTGGGGACATATAACAGCCTGAGTCTTTTGCCAGACCAGACCGAACCCAGGCCATCACTCTCTTGTCTTCCTTCCACACTTCCTTCCATGCTTGCTTCCAGGCTGTGGCTCTGATGTTGGAGTTGTGGCAGGAGGTGAAGGAGGTGGAGGAGGAGGATGGTCCAACTCACACAGGTGGGTTTTGCTTGTGAGTTCGCCCCTCAACCCTTTATTTAGGGTCATATATATCACTTCCTCAAAAATGAGGCATTGGCCCACCTAAATTTCCTGCATTTTGTTGGCAGCCATGCAGGCATAGGCCTCAAGAAGATGGGGGGGTTCTGAAGGCCACAGAAGCCTGTGAATTAACCCAAGTGCTGACTCCTCCACATTCCTCCCATTTCTGGGTCTTTTTTGCTGAAGGTGAAGGGGAGGGACCTGGGATTCAGTCAGGCTACTGGGCCCGACCACCTCCTGGCTGCCACTTACCCCCGCCACCTCCTGGCTGCCACTTACCCCTGCCACCTCCTGACTGCCACTTTCCCCTGCCACCTCCTGGCTGCCACTTTCCACAGCCTCCCCCTGGCTGAGGCTTTCCTGTGTATGAAAAAGGGACATAGTTTTAGTTTCTTGTTCATCAATCACACACAATTTTGAGAAATATGTTGAACAATGCTATACCTGACTCAAGCTAAGCTCCTCCACATCTTCCTGGGTAGAAGGCCCAGGTTGGACATCGGAAGCCTCAGCTGGGGTGGAAGGAAGAGTGGAAGGAAGGGTTGAGAGTGATGGCCTTATTTCAGTCTGGCCTGACAGAAACCGCAGTTTCTCATAGTACCACAGATCTCTGGGAATCCTGGACCTTATTGTGCTCCCTATTATAACTGCTCCTCAGGCCACCAATTTTGCACTTCAAATAGTTGATGTTTGCCGTGGGGATCTGCGGCTTCACAAATTCCAGCAATTTATCCAGTGCTGCCTTCCTCTTTATTCTTTTTGTATAGAAGGGGTGTTTTGTCTGCCACAGACAGGGCAGCTCTATGTACAAATCAATGAACTGGGGGAGGAAACATGATCGTTGAATCAATCAATTTTATCTGCAAGACACAACACAACACAAACCCTAATGTCAGGCTAAACTCGCATAATATTGTCACAATATAGGCCTCAATCTCTAAGCAGTATAGGCCACTGATGCCCCAAGTTAAAATTGTACCTTCGTTAGAACGATCAGCGCTTCCGCTACTCCTTCCTCCGCTCACAGATCGTACGTACGACGCGCGTCTGTTCCGCTTTATATATACTGCGCATGTGTTAAAATCCACCCACCCCTGACCTTTTTTCTAGTATATTCCCCGCCCCTTTTCTTTTGGCGCAGTGGAAGAGCACATAGCGGAGAAAGAACAAGTGCCTGAAGATAGCAGCAGCAACGATGAAAGCCCGGAGCCACGAACGTCCTGATCCCGGAGGAGAATTAAGGCCTCAAATATGTTCTTTGTAGAGATGGTGGAGATGGTGGACATCTTGAAGAGGGCCGACTATGATGGGAAGCATGGACGATCCAAGGATCAACTGAGGGAATGCTGGTCAGACCTGAAATTGAGGGAGCACGATCAGTACAGAAGGATCAAGAGAGTTCTGCAAAAAAGTAAGTAGTTGTCGTGTGTTCCTATTATTATTACTATGTTCGTGCTGCTCCATGTGCTTTTCTTTACTGTTGTACAGTTTAAAATGGCAACTTTCAGGTTCGTAGGCACAGTATTCGTTCGTAGTAAACATCGTTCGTTCACCCACTAATACAATGTTTTTTACAGATGCAGGTTAACTACATTTGGTCATGCCTATTTGTATTAAAAGAAGTTTAGTACATTGTTGTCTAGATGGGTTTGGAACTAGAATGAAATGCAAACTTGATTCAGTGAAAGGAGAGGACACTCAGCAGTTGTTTACACATCTGGACGCAGGAGCACTAGTGTGGGACACCAAAACAAACTTTTTAGGGTGTCCCACACAGGTGCTCCAGTGGATACTAGTGGTCTGTACATGTGTGATACTCTACCAAAAAAGGTAAGTATTCCAGCTTTAAGAAAGGGAAAAAATAATGTCTTCAACTTGGAACTCTGCCAAAACAGACAATTGTACGACACTTCCAAGCAAGTGCCCAGATCCTCATCGGGGAGATCATGGTGTGCAATAGGGGTTTACAGAAGATCAAGGAAGACATCAATGATGTTGAAAAAAGACTCAAAAAATCATTGATGTTTTAGGCAGAATCTAAAACACACCAAAATTATTCAAATTGTTTATATTTTTCTAACTTTATTAAAAAGTATTGAAAGCCAAATTTTGAAGATGCACACAGTGTGTCAACATGTGCTATCTGCCATCACGGGACATCAATGTACACGTTTTGTGGGTGCAACATGTTGACGTTAGGCATGGGATCAGGAGGGAAATCCCCATTTTGACTCTCAATTTGTGTGCATCTTCAAAATTTGGCTTTCACAGGGGTGACATCACCTCATCTGATGAAGGCAATATCAACACAGTTTGAACATACTGATGTCTGATATTGCCTTCAATTTATCAAAGTTGAACTTTGTAAGTTCCTGAGTTGTGTATTGTTTTATGGTTTTAAACATGCCCATTTACCCCAAAAAAGGATATTTCTACTGTCCAACAAAAAAATTTTATTAAAAAAAATATTGGTTTGTTCAAAAGCCCTTTTCTAACGCACATGTGAATGTGCACAGAGTAAAAAGTTTTCTACTCAACAATGTGTGGCTTCTTCTTTCAATGCTCATTAGCAGTTTTTTGAGTAAGTTGGTGTTTACAGTGACAAAGGGGGTTATTTCCTAAAGGCAAATCCACTTTGCACTACAAGTGCACTTTCAGTGCAGTTTCAGTGCAGTTAAAAGAAACACAGCTAAGACAGCTAAAAGAAACACAAGCAGTAAATCAAAAGGAAATATTATTTCAGTTTAAAATAAAAATGTATTTTAAAAATGTTTCTTAAACCATTTCTGGCATATCAACGGCCCGCCTACCTGCAAAGTACTCCATAAATTTTAGACAGACCTCATGAGCCCTTTGGGGGGGCAAGCCAGGACGGCCAGCTTAAGCGACGTCAGGGTTTGGTCTTGAAATCCAGCCTCAGGCTCAACTGAGACCACACAGCTCATAGAAGTTCTCCTTAAAAAGTTATGTAGAATGCAGCATGCAAGGATTGTATGGTTAAGTTTATATTCCGCCATGTTGATTGGCGTAAGGAATAGGCAGAACCGGCTGGCCATTATCCTGAAAGCATTCTCCACCACTCTTCTGGCTCTGGCGGTAGTTAAAAACTCTCTGGTCCGGGGTGAGGGTCCTCATGTGGAATGGCCGCATCAGGTGATCACCCAGCCCAAACGCTTCATCAGCGATAAAGACGAATGGCAGACCAGCCACGTTGTCTTCTGGAGGTGCAATCCCAAGCCACCACTCTGGAACTGTCCATAGAACTCAGTCTGGGCGATGACTCCACCATCCGACTTCCGGCCATTCTTCCCCCACGTCCACATAGAGAAACTCATATGTTGCTGACACCACCGCCAAAATCACAATACTATTAAGCCCCTTATAGTTGTAATAGTATGACCCCGAGTTGGGGGGTGGGATGTGGATGTGTTTTCCATCTATTGCCGCTCCACAGTTGGGAAAGTCCCACCGCTGGGTAAATTGGAAAGCCACAGTCTGCCATTCCTGTGGCGTTGAAAGAAACTGTGGAGTGAAACAAAAAAAAAAAAGTACTTTTGCACATAACATTGCAAGCAGATTAGACACAAACATTCTTGGCCAACATAAGTATAAAACATTTATTTTAAGGAGTATTTAAAGAAAATCTAAGGTCCACTTATCAGATTCATCACCCACTCTGATGGCCCACTGTAAAAATTTTAGGGGGGGTGTTTTGGACAGGTAACCGTCTCCACTTCATTGAGAGCTGAATGCATAAATAATGTGTGTTAGTTTGGCCAGCCCCTCCATACTTACACTATTGGCAGCCCACTGGAAAGGTAAGAAGTGTCATAATACAAAAATATAAATACACACTGTACAAATTGAAGCACATTTTTACATTCTGCAATTACCTATTAAGATAATAGGAGAACAAAACTTTAAACAGTACCATTTGAAATTCAGGCAGGGGACCTTTCACTACATGCTTTGGTGAATTCATACAGAAATCTGACCACAAAAGAGGTGGGTATAGTGTGTATCGGTTTCGCAAAGTCAGCAGATAGAGGATTGGTATCGGTTGACTTAGCGGTTGGGGGGAGGGAGGGTTCCAAATGATTTTGGGACCCCCAAAAAAAGCCTCTGGCACTCTGCCCGAGTTTAAGCACACAAATAACATTTGTACACATTTTAGGCGGTGTTTAGGGTAAAGCACTACTATGGAGCTGACAAAATACATTATTAAGTGACTAGGTTAGGTGTGTATGGGCCCAGGATAGCATGCTGGGGAGGTTAGTGAAGGCAAATATGCATGAAGGACAAAAAAGGAACTTTAAAAACTTCCAGCATGGATGAGCATAAAGAAGACATTCACAGCATATTACAATCATGGTAATTAGGGAATGATGAAATAAATACAATACATTAGCAAACATTAAATACATATAATGTGATGTTAAAAGGAGAAATCTTACCTTAATATAGTCCTTCTGCAGGACCTGAACGATGGCAGAACAGGTCTCTGGAATAATGATCCCCAGAGCCTGGGGAGATGCCTGTCGAGAACTTGATGTCCTGTAGACTTCTACCCATCTCCAAGTACCGCAAGGTGGCGACTAGCCTTTGTTCAGGAGTGATGGCTCGCCGCATGCCGGTGTCCTGCTTCATAATAAAAGGGGACAGCAAAACCAACAGAAGGTGAAAAACGGGGTCCGTCATCCGGAGATAATTCCTGAAATCATCAGGATTATTCTCATGGATCTCCCGCAACAAAGGCATATAAGAGAATTGGTCATGCTGGAGCAACCAATTCTTCGTCCTGCGCCCTGTTCATGGACTGGGCTTGGGTCAAAGTAAGAACCCCAACACCAAGCCCCTGCACAGCATGAACTCTACGATGAGCACGTACCCGCAACATGGCTTCAAAATGGTCGGGTGGTCAGAACAAACTAACAGAACTCACTGAAAATCAGAAAGACCTGAGAAGAGCGAGCTGAAAATCAGGAACTAGTGGACTAAAACGCACTGTAAATCAAATATGTACTATAAAACTACGCACTGAAAACCAGATGCGCACTGACTGCACACACTGAAAACCAGATACGAACCCACAAGCACAAACTGAAGAGCAGTAACGATCTGAAAAGCACGAGGCTGAAAAGCACGAATCGTCTCTCACCAAACTTCTACTAACATGAGATAAACACGAGATTAGCAGAAGGAGCCCAAAGGGTGGCACACTGGCTTTTGAACTTCCTCTTTATAGTGCCGTCCTGCGTGTTGTACATCAGCGCGCTCCTGGCGATCGGAATTTCCGACAACATTTGTGCACCGTGTGTATGCAAGACAAGTTTGAGCCAACATCCGTCGGAAATAAATCCAGGATTTCGTTGTCGGAATGTCCGATCATGTGTATGCGGCATTACTCTGAGCACACTTGCATACAATTAAGTTATTACAACAGATTTAAAAATTAATTTAGCCATTCATATGAGGACACACAGTAGCTTGTGAATTTCCAAAAAAGACCTTCCACATCATGATCAAAGAACAAAACAAAACAAATTCAAACAGAGGTTAGAAAAGCACCAATTATAGGAATGACATAAGATCTCAAAGACTTTTAACATCTCCTGAAAGACTCATTTATTCATCTGAAAGATAGAGAGAGAGAATATAACACAGTTAGAAATCTTTTTTAAGGGTAATGCTCTTACGCACTTGAAATACTTACGTACACGGATGTGGTGTCAAGCAAGGTCCTACAATCACAACTAAAAAACAAAATTACCACATAAAATTTAGAAAATATATCTGAAAATACCTTAAATTGTCTATTCTATTATTAATTATATTAAGACTTGGCAGAATAGTTACTGTAAGTGTTTGCTCCCCTGCAATCTGTAGTCTCTCTTGTCTCACATTGTGTGTGATCTTCCATGCACAGAAGTGACTGTGGCTAAGCTGAGTAAGACTGGGGTACCTGGGGTTCACTATAGAAAATGATAGTGAAAACTCACAGCAGGGAAAAATCAGGGGCAACATGTAATATCCGGGAGAAAAATGGGTATTGCATAGTTGAAATTGCCATAATTATATAGCTATGGATTGATGTGTGCTGTTTACTTTTAATAAGTGTGATATAAAATGTGGAAAACATACTTTTTGATTGCAAATGCTT
Organism: Aquarana catesbeiana; assembly: GCF_042186555.1. Classification (NCBI taxonomy): domain Eukaryota; kingdom Metazoa; phylum Chordata; class Amphibia; order Anura; family Ranidae; genus Aquarana; species Aquarana catesbeiana. The sequence goes on along the minus strand of NC_133331.1, from coordinate 210,918,848 downwards.
TAATTATTATTATATCAGGTAAAAAATGTATCTCTAGTCTACTATTACTACTGCCATGCATCAAGATTTTGCTAGAAAAACATACGTTTAAAGAAACTGCTTGTATGTTACAAAACCTTTATAATTTGCTAACAATATGTATTTAGATATTGACAACTTGTATGTAAAAATTGTTGTAGTCTGGTAAAATAAACATACAAATATTTGTATAGCCCTGGTTGGCAGGCCCTTTAAGCTTTACAGCCCTGCCATTTTTGCAGCTGCCCCACCATGGTTATTCTCTCTCACCTCCCATGATTGGACAGTGCAACAGGGAAAGAGATTATAGGATTCCTCTTGGGGCTCAACCACACCCTCCGGACCCAGGGAGGAGAGCAATAGGGAGCAGGAGGAAAGAGAAAAGAGCCTATGGGAGAGCCTGGAAGCTGTAAGTCTGCAGAGGAAGCTGGCAGGAGTCCACAGGGGGAGAGAAGGAGCTAGAACAACCAGAACTGATTGAGCCTGGGGAACATCAGAGCTTCCCAGGGACTAGAGGGAGGATGTACAGCCCTTTCTGCATGAGGGGAGTCATACTGAAGAAATTGCGTGTAAAGGGTGAGCAGCGGGGGGGGGGGGTATGGGAACAAAAAAACTCCCCACAGACATTAGTACAGACCCAGGGTGAGCCCAGGAAAAAGAAATGCTGCTGGGGAGCTTGCAGATAAAATGACTGTACATCAGGGATTAAGCCTGGAGAAAGCTGCAATGTATAGATTAGAGAGATTGATTGCTGAGCCAGTGGATCTATGTGGACTCAGGTTCCGGCTTGAGAGGAGGCCCAGAGCATTGTGGGCTACCTCTTTCCTGGCTCCCAGAGACATGTGAACAAAAAGAAGGTGTTCAGAGAAAAAAAGGCCTGTCCTGCTTCTGCATTTACGCAGTCTTGGTAAAAAATAGTCAAATAAAACCAGTCAAATAAAAAACATCCAGCATGTTTCAGGGGCAATACCATCACCCCTCCATCATGGCTTAAAACAAAACAAGATAAAATTTGGATGGACTCAGGGAAAACAGTGACTTCACAGATCTATATCAGAACCAGTATTGACCCGGAGGGTCAAAACCTGGTGGTACTGCCTCCTGCACTGCAAATACAACTGCTAGACAGTACTTGGCACAATCCTTCTCTTAGGACTCTTGATGGAGCAACTCAATCCTGCTGTCCCTGGGAGAGCACTTGTGTGGGACTTGCTCCACCTGTGGCACTAGTTTTGGAAAGCCCAGGTGCATCTTCTGCACCTCCTCCAGCTGCTGTTCAGGTTCCTTACTGTCCCTAATTATCTCCCAGGTGGTGCTCCCTGGCCATGGTACTCTCGACTCACATGGTGCATCTCCAGCTGGAAATATCTTGAATAGAAAGGCTCTGCATCCTCCACAGGCCCAAGGCGATAGTCCAAAAATTAAGGCACCACATTCAGTGCATGCCAGGACCACGGTCTTAGTTGTCCCTGTGGGATACACAGCCAGTCCAAGCCTTTGCATTACCCGCAGCCCGGTGTCTTGCATGATGTCTCCGATGTTAGGCATCACAAAGCTTGGTGGAGCCACTCTGGCCACAGCATATCTTAGGGCTTGCATAGTGTAGCCTTCCACACTCTCCAGTCACTGCACTTCACAGTGTCTGCAACAGACTGTCTTCACACCATCTGGCCTCTCTCCACCTTCTGGCTCACTGGCCAATTGCACAGTCTAACAAATGTTGCAGAAGGTGACGTGTCCTATCCCGCTGACTATGCCAAGTGAAAGGTTGGTCTGAATTTGTTGGCACCATGTGGATCCTGAACCCACCCCACTTATTCTTATATAAAACAGTCATCCACCTGTTTTAGAGGAACAACTCCATATTGTGTCATTTTCTCCTCGCCCAAAGCCCACACACACACACACATATATTTCTGCCTGAGGCATGTTACCATGAATAAACACATGTCCAGACAAGTTGCAATTTCACTGCTCTACTGCATAAACATCACTCCAACACAATTATTCAGTTACAGGAACATTGCAGCACATTGACTGTACAGACTCACCGATAACAGTTCATAGTGCAGAGCACTCACCTCTTTCTCATAACTTGCTATCCAGTGATTACACAAGCACAGACCACTTAATAGTCTCCCAAGTCAGTAAAGCCATCTTCTGCAGATGTTATAGTTTATTTAGCAAGGTGTTACTCACTTAGGGTATCCCCCCCCCAAATGAGATCCTCCAGGGGCTCATCTAGTCCTAGCCACAAACCCGCAGCTGTGGATCAGCGGTGGCAAGGTTTCCCTCTCTCTGCTCCAAAGGTCTTCTCTCATCACCCTGGCAGTTCAGCCCTGTAGATTGACCTTTAGTTCAGCTCCTGCTCAGCACTACATCTCTGCAGATCAGGGGTTTCCAGCTCCTAAACTCCAAGTGCACAGGGCTCCGCCCACAGCTGGCATTTAAAGAGGCACTATCTCTACCCATTACATCACTTCACCTGCCAACAGACTGAACTGCCCAATATGACCTAGCACAGCTCCATTACATGTATCTGTGCAGCTTCTAAGAAGTGGGTGTATCAGCACTTTAGTCAGGGGTTCCTACGTCCCCTTGTAAATCACACCCGCCTTACTTTACATAGATTGAGAATATTAGCAGGAAAACATTTACGTGTATTGCCTGCCTGCTCCATTTCTGTACCAGCAAGGAAAAAAAAATTCCAGGAAAATTGGAAGAACAAGAGGCCGCATTTTCTGCTTCCTCTGCACTCAACCTGTCCATGTTCACTGCCTCCTGAATCCTTGCGCTCCCCTACAACATAAGGCCCGTACACACGTTAAGAAAATCAGACAAAAATGGCCATACAACAAAATGGTCTGCTGACTATCTAATCATTAGTATAGTGCTTGCGACAGCTGGTTTAGACTTTTTGTGATGACAAAACCTAAAGGTGCATGCTAGAAAATTTTTATCGTAAGTGAACACAACGTCCGATTTTCATTTAATTAGTACAGTTTTCATTCGAAAAAAAAACGAAGGAATACATTACAAAACAATTCAACACATTACATCACTTCTGAATTATTCTGGTGTGCAAGAAAGTAGAGTAACTTCATTTTTGATATGAGACTAGCATGCAAAAAAAAAAAAAAGGACAATTATTTGTCCGATATTCTCATTGTGTGTACCAAGCTTTAGTAAGCATGAATGTAATGTGGAGTAGAAGTCTAGGACATGCAGCTGTGGGGGTTTCTAATGATAGACTAAATTTACAAGTTATGCGCTGTGCTTGGGTAACCCCAAAAACAAAATTAATAATAACCAACTCTGTGCTTACTAGTGCGATAATATTAAATACAAATAATATGAATGTTGAATAAATAAACAAGGTGTGAAAAAACAAGTGCTTGTTACACCATAAATTAGTGCTTAATGGTGCTTGTTACACCATACATAGTGTCTTAATCAACATAAAAAGTGCTTAGTGCTCAATATAAAGTATCCTGCTTTTTTAAATGAAAAAATTAATAAATAATAAATAATGAAAAAAAGTTCTCTTTGGCACTCTAAATAGTGCGTGCAAATAATGTCCAGCAGTGATAATAAAACAATGCGTGCAGGTGGTGTTCAGCTGTGACAACAATCCAACATCATGCCGAAGATATCCTGAGTGCTGCAAAACATGCTCATGTGCTCCTTCGTGACCCCCTTAAGCTAATGTGCTCACCTCAGAGCGTGTGACTCAGCTTCTACCCTGAGTCCAAATACGCTTTGGAGCCACCCCTGGGCTCAGTCTCTGTGTCTACTGCACTCCTCCAGCTGGAAACAATATTGCTCCATACATATAAATGAAAAGAAAACTATATAGTGTAATATAGTCAAAATACTTTTATTAAAAGAAAACGCTCCCCACACTGGGGTACTCACATGGCACTGGTGCGTCAGTGCACCATACTATAACGGCTTTCTATGCAAAATCACTGGATGTTTGGTGCAGTATGCTGTGCTGGGATAGCGCTGGTGTAAAGTCCGTGTCAGTCTCTCCGTCCTGGCCCCTCCCCTACGCGTCTTCGACACAGGGATCATGTGTCATCATCAGGGGGATATTAGCTTAAGGGGGTCACGAAGGAGCACAGGAGCATGTTTTGCAGCACTCAGGATATCTTTGGCATGATGTTGGATTATTGTCACAGCTGAACACCATCTGCACGCATTGTTTTATTATCACTGCAGGACATTATTTGCACACACTATTTAGAGTGCCAAAGAGAACTTTTTTCATTATTTATTATTTATTATTTTTTTCATTTAAAAAAGCAGGATACTTTATATTGAGCATGTTGATAAAGACACTATGTATGGTGTAACAAGCACTATTAAGCACTAATTTATGGTGTAACAAGCACTTGTTTTTTCACACCTTGTTTATTTATTCAACATTCATATTATTTGTATTTAATATTATCGCACTATTAAGCACAGAGTTGGTTATTATTAATTTTGTTTTTGGGGTCACCCAAGCGCAGCGCATAACTTGTAAATTTATCCTGTGCATGTTATATGAAGCGTGATTAGCGCATGCAGCTGGAGGTAGCACAAGCAAGGCATAAGATCATTGTGGCTCACAGAATTTTTCCATTCTAATGATAGACTGTTTGGTTTCTTTAAATGTGTCTTACTACACATGAGTAGGGATGAGCCGAACACCCCCCTGTTCGGTTCGCACCAGAACATGCGAACAGGAAAAAAGTTCGTTCGAACATGCGAACACCGTTAAAGTCTATGGGACACGAACATGAATAATCAAAAGTGCTAATTTTCAAGGCTTATATGCAAGTTATTGTCATAAAAAGTGTTTGGGGACCTGGGTCCTGCCCCAGGGGACATGGATCAATGCAAAAAAAAGTTTTAAAAACGGCCGTTTTTTCAGGAGCAGTGATTTTAATAATGCTTAAAGTCAAACAATAAAAGTGTAATATCCCTTTAAATTTCGTACCTGGGGGGTGTCTATAGTGTGCCTGTAAAGGGGCGCATGTTTCCTGTGTTTAGAACAGTCTGACAGCAAAATGACATTTTGAAGGAAAAAACTCATTTAAAACTACCCGCGGCTATTGCATTGCCGACAATACACATAGAAGTTCATTGATAAAAACGGCATGGGAATTCTCCAAAGGGGAACCCCGAACCAAAATTAAAAAAAAAAAATGACGTGGGGGTCCCCCTGAATTCCATACCAGGCCCTTCAGGTCTGGTATGGATATTAAGGGGAACCCCGGCCAAAATTTAAAAAAAAAAATGACGTGGGGTTCCCCCTAAATTCCATACCAGACCCTTCAGGTCTGGTATGGATTTTAAGGGGAACCCCGCGCCAAAAAAAAAAAAAAAAAACGGCGTGGGGTCCCCCCAAAAATCCATACCAGACCCTTATCCGAGCACGCAACCTGGCAGGCCGCAGGAAAAGAGGGGGGGACAAGAGTGCGGCCCCCCCTCCCTCCTGAACCGTACCAGGCCACATGCCCTCAACATTGGGAGGGTGCTTTGGGGTAGCCCCCCAAAACACCTTGTCCCCATGTTGATGAGGACAAGGGCCTCATCCCCACAACCCTGGCCGGTGGTTGTGGGGGTCTGCGGGCGGGGGGCTTATCGGAATCTGGAAGCCCCCTTTAACAAGGTGACCCCCAGATCCCGGCCCCCCCCCTGTGTGAAATGGTAAGGGGGTACATAAGTACCCCTACCATTTCACGAAAAAAGTGTCAAAAATGTTAAAAATGACAAGAGACAGTTTTTGACAATTCCTTTATTTAAATGCTTCTTCTTTCTTCTATCTTCCTTCATCTTCTGGTTCTTCTGGCTCTTCTGGTTCTTCTGGTTCTTCCTCCGGCGTTCTCGTCCAGCATCTCCTCCGCGGCGTCTTCTGTCTTCTTCTCCTCGGGCCGCTCCGCACCCATGGCATGGGGGGGAGGCTCCCGCTCTTCTCTTCCTCTCTTCTTCTTTTCTTCTTTTCTTCTTTTCTTCTTTTCTTCTCTTCTTCTCTTCTTCTTCATTTTCTTCTCCGGGCCGCTCCGCAATCCATGCTGGCATGGAGGGAGGCTCCCGCTGTGTGACGGCGCTCCTCGTCTGACAGTTCTTAAATAACGGGGGGGGGCGGGGCCACCCGGTGACCCCGCCCCCCTCTGACGCACGGTGACTTGACGGGACTTCCCTGTGACGTCACGGGGAATGCCACAGGGAAGTCCCGTCAAGTCACCGTGCGTCAGAGGGGGCGGGGTCACCGGGTGGCCCCGCCCCCCCGTTATTTAAGAACTGTCAGACGAGGAGCGCCGTCACACAGCGGGAGCCTCCCTCCATGCCAGCATGGATTGCGGAGCGGCCCGGAGAAGAAAATGAAGAAGAAGAGAAGAAGAGAAGAAAAGAAGAAAAGAAGAAAAGAAGAAGAGAAGAAGAGAAGAGCGGGAGCCTCCCCCCCATGCCATGGGTGCGGAGCGGCCCGAGGAGAAGAAGACAGAAGACGCCGCGGAGGAGATGCTGGACGAGAACGCCGGAGGAAGAACCAGAAGAACCAGAAGAGCCAGAAGAACCAGAAGATGAAGGAAGATAGAAGAAAGAAGAAGCATTTAAATAAAGGAATTGTCAAAAACTGTCTCTTGTCATTTTTAACATTTTTGACACTTTTTTCGTGAAATGGTAGGGGTACTTATGTACCCCCTTACCATTTCACACGGGGGGGGCCGGGATCTGGGGGTCACCTTGTTAAAGGGGGCTTCCAGATTCCGATAAGCCCCCCGCCCGCAGACCCCCACAACCACCGGCCAGGGTTGTGGGGATGAGGCCCTTGTCCTCATCAACATGGGGACAAGGTGTTTTGGGGGGCTACCCCAAAGCACCCTCCCAATGTTGAGGGCATGTGGCCTGGTACGGTTCAGGAGGGAGGGGGGGCCGCACTCTTGTCCCCCCCTCTTTTCCTGCGGCCTGCCAGGTTGCGTGCTCGGATAAGGGTCTGGTATGGATTTTTGGGGGGACCCCACGCCGTTTTTTTTTTTTAATTTTGGTCGGGGTTCCCCTTAATATCCATACCAGACCTGAAGGGCCTGGTATGGAATTTAGGGGGACCCCCACGTCATTTTTTTTTTTTAAATTTTGGTTCGGGGTTCCCCTTTGGGGAATTCCCATGCCGTTTTTATCAATGAACTTCTATGTGTATTGTCGGCAATGCAATAGCCGCGGGTAGTTTTAAATGAGTTTTTTCCTTCAAAATGTCATTTTGCTGTCAGACTGTTCTAAACACAGGAAACATGCGCCCCTTTACAGGCACACTATAGACACCCCCCAGGTACGAAATTTAAAGGGATATTACACTTTTATTGATTGACTTTAAGTATTATTAAAATCACTGCTCCTGAAAAAACGGCCGTTTTTAAAACTTTTTTTTGCATTGATCCATGTCCCCTGGGGCAGGACCCAGGTCCCCAAACACTTTTTATGACAATAACTTGCATATTAGCCTTTAAAATTAGCACTTTTGATTTCTCCCATAGACTTTTAAAGGGTGTTCCGCGGCATTCGAATTTGCCGCGAACACCCCAAATTGTTCGCTGTTTGGTGAACTTGCGAACAGCCAATGTTCGAGTCGAACATGAGTTCGACTCAAACTCGAAGCTCATCCCTACACATGAGCATATGCCCTGGTTTGGATGGGGATTGGTATTTGTGTGCCCATTCAAAGCTATTGGTTGTTGGTGACATCACCCTTGGGTGCAAAGTTTTTTTGAAAGTGAGCATAGAATGCCTAAAAATTGGCTATACGGGTCTTGTGCCTTTTCAAATGTTCCCTGAGTAAACTTTCCTAATGTGAGCATTTCACTCTTTAGCTATTTATATCTAATATGGGAGCTTACAAGGTTCACAGGAAAAATACTGGAATAATTTGTAATACATTGTGTTACAGTCTTACTCAGGCTGGCCGTTAGCTCGAAACAGTTTAAGCTGAAAAAAAGTTGAGCACTTTGTTTTTGCCGGCAGCGTACTTCCAACATATTGCATTCATGCTGTCAGAGCAATGAAAAATGTTAAAGCTTCACATCACTACGTAGGGGTTACTTGATCCACGTATGGCTATTTTGAAAGTATGGTTCTTCTTGCACTTGGAGTATAATGGTAAATCATGTTGGCAGGCTGAGGAAGTGCCTAGTGCCACCACTGAGCTGTTTATATACACCAAATGTTATTGTTTTTGAGCCTTCTCCAAGGGTGATTGGTGTTGAGAACCACGACTGGCTTCATAGTCCCAGCTGGAATTAATTTGCAACCTAACCATGTTGGAACTCTTCCCAATAATAGTTGCCATAGGGTTATAGGGAAAACAATGCAAATCAAGTGTTTGGACAGATAATCGGTCTTTTAGCTCTCCGTCGATGCTGTCCTTGCTACTTTACCTGGTTCATAAATGTCCTTACTTATATTTTGTTTAAGTCAAAAGATTTATAGAGGTAATAATGTTATTACTGATACCTTTTTGCGCATCATTCTATCAACCTAGCTTGTCTACTGACTAATATGGTGTGAGTGGTTATCTCAAGGTCTTGTTTAGGTCTTGGTACTCACCAAAACAGATAACTTTTCCTATCTACTTCTCTTACAGAGCAAATACAACAATGGGTCTGAATCTAGAATGCTTTAGAAAAAAAGAATAATATTTTCTCTGCCAAGCCTTGCTTTACACCTTTGACCTAAGTTGGCCACATCATTTTTGGTAATTTTCACTTTATTATGTGAAGTGGTTAAACGCTCGACGTTCCCGCTGATACCACTGCTTGTGGAAGAGAATTCCGCATCCCATACCGCCCTGACAGTAAAGAACCCTTTACGCAGTTTAGGTTAAACTGCTTCTCTTCCAATTTCAGTGAATGGCCGTGTGTCTTTTTAAATTCCCTTTCACTAAATATTTTTTCCCTACGCTAGAGTCATCACCAGTAAGGGATTTGTACGTCGCTATCATGTCCCCTCTCAAGCGTCTCTTCTCTAGAGAGAATAAGTTCAATGCTTGTAGTCTCTCCCTATAGCTGAGATCCTCTAGTCCCTTTATTAGCTTTGTTGCACTTCTCTAGACTCTCTCCAGTTCCAGCACCTTCTTCCTGAGGACTGGTGTCCAGAACTGATGATATACTCAAGATGCAGCTGGACCAGAGTCTTGTAGAGTGGGAGAATTATTGTTTTATCTCTAGAGTGAATCCCCTTTTTAATACTGTACATGCCAATATTCTGTTGGCTTTGGTTGCCCTTGCTGAGCCTATCATCTACTAGGACCCCCAGGTCCTTTTCCATCTTAGATTCCCCCAAAGGTACTCCTCCTAGCGAGTAACTTAACTCCTATTTTTAGCACTCAAATGCATTACTTTACATTTTTCAACATTAAACCACATTTGCCATGTAGTTGCCCACTCCGTTATTTTATTTAGGTCTTCTTATAAGGTTTCCACGTCCTGCGCAGAAGTTATTGCCCTGCTTAGCTTTGTAACGTCAGCAAATACTGAGATTGAGCTGTTTAATCAATCCTTTATATCGTTTATGAATAAATTAAATTGGTCCCAGTACAGATCCTTGGGGGACCCCACTTACCACACAGGACCATTCTGAGTACTCCCTATTTATCACCACCCTTTGGACTCGCCCCTGTAGCCAGTTTTCAATCCAGGTACTCACCCTATGGTCCATGCCCACAGACCTTAGTTTGTAAAGTAAATGTTTGTGAGGAACTGTATCAAATGCCTTTGCAAAATCCAGATACACCACATCCACAGGCCTTCCTTTATTTAGATGGCAGCTCACTTCTTCATAGAATGTTAATAGATGTGTCTGGCAGGAACGATTTAGCATGAATCCATACTGACTACCACTAATGATACAGTTTTTTATTACAAAGGGTGAATCTCCCTAACGGAGGTACAGACGGTAATAGAAACCCCTGACTGGTGTTCTAATCTTTCCTCACTATTTCCAAAACTAAAAAAAAAAATGTTGCCCTTAGAGCCCTTTCACACTGGGGCGGGCGTCGGCATCGGCGGTAAAGCACCGCTATTGTAAGCGGCGCTTTACCGTCGGTATGCGACCGCTAGCGGGGCAGTTTAACCCCCCGCTAGCGACCGAGAAATGGTTAAAAACCACCGCAAAGCGCCTCTGCAGAGGCGCTTTGCCGGCAGTATAGCCGCGCCGTCCCATTGATTTCAATGGGCAGGAGCGGTAAAGGAGCGGTATACACTCCGCTCCTTCACCGCTCCGAAGATGCTGCTAGCAGGACTTTTTTTTACCGTCCTGCCTGCGCATCGCTCCAGTTTGAAAGCCCTCGGGGCTTTCACACTGGAATTAAGGCAGCGGCACTTTCGGGTCGGTTTGCAGGCGCTATTATTAGCGCAATAGCGCCTGCAAACCTCCCCAGTGTGAAAGGGCTCTTAGTTATCCTTTAAAATGTGCTAGCCGGAGTTTGGCTTTAATTTGTTAGTTACTTATTCAACCACTTCCCGCTCGGCCCATAGCAGATGACGGCCAGGCAGTGGGTCAGTTATCCTGACTGGGCGTCATATGACGTCCAGCAGGATAACATGCCGCTGCGCGCCCGCATCGCGGCGATCGGTGGAGCGGTGTGTCAGTCCGGCGGAGGCTCTTTACCACGTCATCAGCCGTGTCCAATCACGGCTGATCACGATGTCAATAGGAAGAGCTGTTGATTGGCTTTTCCTCATTCATTCCTCAGTAGAGAAGAGCCAATCGGCGGCTCTCCTGACAGGGGGGGTCTGCGCTGATTGTTTATCAGCGCAGCCCCCCTCAAATGACCACACTGGACCACCAGGGATCGCCACTAGGACCACCAGGGAGAGGGGCAACATGTGGATGGGCAGGTATGTACCCCATGGCCATCCACATGTGCCCAATCTGTGCCAATCAGTGCCTACAAATGGGCACTGATTGGCACCAGTATATTGCAGTGATGCCCAGCAATGCCACCCTTAGGGGCATCAGTGCCACCAGTCAGTGTCATCGGTGCCACCTGTCAGTGCCCATCCATGCCCATCAGTGCCCACCTATTAGTGCCCATCAGTGCCCATCCGTGCCACCTATCAGTGCCACCCATAAGTACCCATCAGTGCCACCCATAAGTACCCATCAATGCCACCTACGAGTGCCCATCAGTGCCGCCTATGAGTGCCCATCGGTGCCACCTATGAGTGCCCATCGGTGCTGCATACCAGTGCCACCTATCAGTGCCCATCAGTGCCACCTATCAGTGCCCATCAGTGCTGCCTCTCAGTGCCCATCATCAGTGCCAGTCAGTGCCACCTCATCAGTGCCACCTCATTGGTGCCACCTCATCAGTGCCCATCAGTACCGCCGTATCAGTGCCCGTCAGTGCAGCCATATCAGTGCCCAACATTGAAGAAAAAAACGTACTTATTTACAAACATTTTTAACAGAAACAAAGAAAAACATGTTTTTTTTTTCTAAATTTTCGGGTTTTTTTTATTTGTTGTGCAAAACATAAAAAACGCAGAGGTGATCAAATACCACCAAAAAAAAGCTCTATTTGTGGTAACAAAATGATTAAAAAATTGTTTGTGTACAGTGTAGCATGACCGCGCAATTGTCATTCAATTTGCGACAGCGCTGAAAGCTGAAAATTGGTCTAGGCGGGGAGGTGTCTAAGTGCCTGGTATTGAAGTGGTTAAAGTCCATCTAAATCTATTAGTCCATCTTAGAGCCCATTCCCACAGGGCAACTTTGGATCCGACTTCAAGTCGCCCCAAGTCACCCCTAGTCGCCTCAAGTCGCGCTACATGAAAAAATCAATGTAAGTGAATGGATCCGTCTTAATGCACACTACTGCAGTCGCTCCGACTTCAGAAAAGGTTCCTGTACTACTTCAATCTGACTTGAAGGCAACTTGTACCCATTGATTTCAATGGAAGTTGCTTCCAAGTCTGATCACTGTTCATACTGAGGCAACTTTACAGGAAGCAGAAAGGAAACAGAAAGTAATTTCCTCCTCTAAACAGCCAGCCCCCTCCTTCTCACACACAGCTGATAAGCTCTGATTGGCCACTTGTAAAGTTCCCTGTCCTGGAGGCGACTTCAAGTTGTGTTGTAAGTTGCCCCAAGTCGTGCTGTGATTCATACTCAAGTCGTGTCCAAGTTGCCTCCCAAAGTCGCGCTGGAAGTCGTGTTGCCCCTGTGTGAATGGGCACTAACACTAACCTCTCTAGACAGTGCTGTTGTCCAAGGGTGTCTTTGTTGCAACTCCACAGATAGAGAAGCCACCCAAAAACAGGAATTGTGTTACTAGCTGGATCATCAGGTGAAAATAAAGGAAAAAATAACCTAAAAACAGAAAACGAATGCAATTGACACATTTAAGGAATTAAGGAAAAGTAACCTGCAATGAATTACATTTTTGGTTTTGCGTTTAAAAATGCTTTAAGGGCTCATGTGGCAGGTACAGCCAGGTATTTCCAATCAGCCATGGACAGGAAGCTTGTACAAATCAATGATGGGCTGGCACTGTTCATGGCTGTCTGCAGACAGTTCTTGTCTACGGGCACACATCCATCCCTAATCACTCCATGTGTGATAACATGCCAACAGCTGCGGAGAGTGTCAACCTGTCATTGATCTGCATGAGCATCATTGATGTACATAAGCCCTAAACTTTCACATCCTAACTGTCATTTTATAGTGAATGTTTGAGCATGACTGGTGGCTATGAGGCATCGCAGAAAGTTCTTGCTTATGACGCATTAATATATAAGCCAGTATGTTATGAAGACTTTTTCTATCTTTCTCATGCATTAGGGAATTTTTAATTTGGTTTTGTGTGTATTATCCTCCCACTGTCTACAGATTTAACATATTCAAGACTATTGAAAATGAACTGATGTCTCAGCTCGCCTGCATTTTATGGAAACGTTTTAAAATAATGGAAGGTGCATTACTGAATAGGTAAATTATAACAGAATTCTGGGAAAAGTGCTACTTTAGCAGCACATTAGTTCAACATGATTAACATGGTTATAATGAACACTAAATGAGATTCTAATGATGTGAAGGAGTAAGGAGTCGCTGAGAAAGAAAAGGAGAGGGCGGGCTGGCAGTTTTATGAGAACAGTTCATGTGAGCAGGAGAATATGAACTGCATTGTTGAAGAAATAATAATTTAGATATAATGTGGCCTGCAGTACCACACTATTCATTGTCTGATCCTTTCACTAAAACCTAAAACCTTATGTAACAAAGGGCTCCTCCACCAGGTCACAGGGTTAACACTTGCTCCACTGAATGAAATAACAATTCTGAAATATATGATAAAAATCCAGTCAAATAGCTCAATTTTCTGGACAAAGCGTCTTTTATACTGGACAATATAATAAGGTGATTTGGTGTCAGACAGTTTAAAAAAGTGAGGTCCATACCTGTCCTTAGATACCACTAACACACTTTCTATCTCTTCCCAAAGTCAATGGTAAAAAAAATAATGAGATTCTTTAGAAATGTTCTGATTACTGACTGTACTTTTATCTGAACATTTAGAGAGCATGACTTGTGAGAGCTATATGAGAAAAAGCTTGGAAAAACTGCAGTCTGCCTAAAGCAACTCTACTGTCTGAAAAATCCACAGCATCTGGAGTGTTGGATGCCTGTTTGCTTGTTCCCCCTCAGCACTTTGGGATTCCTTCCTTTGACCTCTCTGTCACTACATGAAACAGTGCCCAGTGGACGACTAGGCAACAAACAAACTCAGAGTCTGTCTAGTTGCTGAATGTCTTTAATCCAGTAGAGCTTCTGAAAACAGCAGGCACTGGTGGTATAGGCAGTGGTAAATATGAATTCTTTTTTGCAGGTAGGACTTTCATTTGGAAATTTTAAAAAGCTGTCACTGTAAGCAGGCTATTTTTTAAAGTGTTACTAAACCCACAACAGTAATATCGGTTTGTGTATGCAGTAAAGCGTGCTTAATATACTCACTATGGATCTTAAGGTGTTAATCCTCTGCATTGTGTAAAAAGGCTGCTTGATCCTGTTTTCTCCGATCCTCCCCTTCTTCCACTGTCACCAACCAATATCCTGACAGAACAGAGGCTTGGGGACAAGCTGCATATGCTCCATTTGGTTTGTATTGCTAGAGTTTTTTCATTCACAGATCCCTATACAGCCCTGTTGATTTTAAATGTGACAGCGGCTGCGGGAGAGAGCAACCCTACTTGCTGTTATGGTGAGATCTTATGGGTTGGGCGGTTGCTAGATCATCCTAAATACTGGTGTAACATGTCTTAACAGTGAACTTATCCTTTAAATTGCTGTTCACCAAGGCCTTCAGAGCACGATCAAACATATTTAAGAATTTAAATATTTTGTCTTAATCTGTCCCTTTATTTATCCTAAATTGGAACTGAACTCTGCCTTCTGCTTGCTTTTTATGGCATGGGGGAACCTACTTTGTTCCCCCTTGACATCCATACCAGACCAGACCCATACCATACATCCATACCATACCAGACCAGATCCTATTCAAGGATAAGGGTCAAGTATGTATTTTTAGAGAGAACTTCATGCCATTTTTTTGTGGGGTCCCCCATTAACATCTACACACGACTCTCATCTAAGATAAGGGTCTGGTATAGATAAAGTGAATTCCTGGCCACTTTGTTTACAAACAGAATTAAGCAGCTAAGAGCAGTCATTTACCTGCTTTAAGCATTTATTATGCATTAATAAAATTGCTGCACCCTGCCCTGCCAGACAGAACTTAAAAAATTGCTTTGGTACAAGTTACTTAGGGAAGTGCCCCACCCCATGCCAATTTTTACAATCCCTTGGTTATTAGCCTAGAAAATGGACATCACTTTTTTTTTTTAACATTCAGCTCCTATTGAATTCATGGGGTTTAGATTCAGCACTCAAACCTCAGTAATGTTTGGCAAACCCACCCCGAAGCATTCTGTTCAACAATACTAGTCACCAGTATTTACTGTGCTCTTTCAGCAGCCAATTCTTTCTCATTACTAACTCACAATGCATTGTTCTGCACTGGGTATCCACATGGAAGTCGGCAGGGTTTTGCCTATTTGCGTCAGATCCTCCAGAAAGGAGAGTAGTGAGCGGCACAGTAATAACATCACCAAATTTTGCTCCAAATCTACTGACACTAGTAGTCAGAAGAAGCAATGTTTCTTACCTGAAGCCCTGATATTTTCAAGAGGAATTCTAGAGAATAGGTACATTCCCTGAGAACTGTTTAGGCACAGAAGACTGCTCTACCAACTGCCTGACCTCCTGCTGATAATATACTGTCTGCTGAGTGTGCATGATATAACAGAGCCCTGTAGTTTACAGGGACAAATAAAGGACTTTGTGTTTGATACCAAATAGCCATTTAGCCATGTTATCACAGTTAATGGAAAGCAACCCTCAAGACCCATCCTCTGAATAAATTATATAATTTCATAATTGCTCACATTCTTGCATAAATCTATTTGTAACTAGTTAACAGCAGGACTCCAACCAAAAATGTCTTCCCTACTAAGTCTCCTGAGACATCTTGGCCCTTTATGACATGGGCACTGTTAAAGAAAATTGTTCAGATTAAAATATTATAGGTAACAAAAGAATTTTGGTAAGAGTGTTGCTTAATTGTTTTTCATTTTTAAAATACTTTATTTGTGGGGTATTCTACTGATAACACTGGAGGTATAAGCTAACAGAATGTTTTTTTCTTAGGTGTACCAGCAACAAAGCTGTTAAAAAGGTTGAATTTCTATGGTCTGCAAAAGCAAGCAATTGGCATATCTTTCTGACCTCTGCTTAGTGCACTTAAACTGACTGCCAGGTGGGACTGTGTGCACTGAGCTAAACACTTCTATGTTCACTGAGCATTACATTTCTTTATATTAAACAGAACAGGCTGCCATAGGCTATTTATTCACAGCCAGAGGCCTTAGGAGTAGACCTGGCACACACCATGGATGCAGAATGTCCTGCTTTGCATCCATCTCCTTTGCAGATCCAGCTTTAGGTAAACATTTAGTATGGGTATAGCACCAGCTATTTGTTGAAATTGTAAATTGTGGGTATAAGCTAAACCAGAACAAAATTCAGTAATTTGGAAAGGTGGCAGACATATTTGAAAATAAATAGCATGCTGAAGGATAGAAAGTAGGGATGAGCTTCGTGCTTGAGTCGAACCCATGTTCGACTCGAACATCGTCTGTTCGCTCGTTCGCCGAATTGTGAACGATATGGGCCGTTCGCGCCAAATTCGTGTGGCGCGTCACGGCCCATAATTCACTGCGGCATTGCAGTGCATTGCTGGCTGATGATTGGCCAAGCATGCACTATGACCCGCATGCTTGGTCAATCACAGCGCCGTCTGAACAGAGAGCCGTAATTGGCCAAAGCCAAGGAGGCTTTGGCCAATTATGGCTCAGGGGATTTAGTACACGCCCCACACTATATAAGGCCGCCTGCACAGCGGCCCTGTGTAGTGTGTGTTCCGGCGTTGAAAGAGATAGACAGAGAGACAGTGTCATTTGATTTGAGTTAGATAGATTAGGCAGAACAGTCAGTCAGTTTAGCTGCACTTACAGTGTATTGTGTATATATATATGCATCCCAGGTGTTGCATATATATATATATATATACACTGTATTCAGTTTAGCTAGATCCGTTCCTGTTATCTTCCTACTGACAGGCAGGCTTGTCTTGTTACAGTATTTACAGCTACCTGAAGAAAATTGCTGGTGTTCTTTTGATCCTATTAGTACCACAGTCAGGCAGCTAGACTATTTACAGTTAGTGCAGTGCGTCCTGCTCACAGTGTTCAGCTAGATCCATTCCTGTTATCTTCCTACTGACAGGCAGGCTTGTCTTGTTACAGTATATACAGCTACCTGAAGAAAATTACTGGTGTTCTTTTGATCCTATTAGTACCACAGTCAGGCAGCTAACCTATTTACAGTTAGTGCAGTGCGTCCTGCTCACAGTGTTCAGCTAGATCCATTCTTGTTATCTTCTTACTGACAGGCAGGCTTGTCTTGTTACAGTATATACAGCTACCTGAAGAAAATTACTGGTGTTCTTTTGATCCTATTAGTACCACAGTCAGGCAGCTAGACTATTTACATTTAGTGCAGTGCGTCTTGCTGACAGTGTTCAGCTAAACCTACAAGTTAGTGGGGTGTGTCCTGCTCACAGTGTTCAGCTAAACCTACAAGTTAGTGTGGTGCGTCCACCTCACAGTGTTCAGCTAAACCTACAAGTTAGTGCGGTGCGTCCTGCTCACAGTGTTCAGCTAAACCTACACGTTAGTGGGGTGCGTCCTGCTCACAGTGTTCAGCTAAACCTATAAGTTAGTGGGGTGCGTCCTGCTCACAGTGTTCAGCTAAACCTACAAGTTGGTGTAGTGAGACCTCTGCACAGTGTTCATCTAAAGCTACAAGTTAGTGCAGTGCGTCCTGCTCACAGTGTTTAGCTAAAACTATAAGTTAGTGCTGTGCGCCCTGCTCACAGTGTTCAGTTAAAACTACAAGTTAGTGCTGTGCGTCCTGCTCACAGTGTTCAGATAAACCTACAAGTTGGTGTAGTGAGACCTCTGCACAGTGTTCATCTAAAGCTACAAGTTAGTGCAGTGCGTCCTGCTCACAGTGTTCAACTAGATCCGTTCCTGTTATCTTCTTACTGACAGGCAGGCTTGTCTTGTTACAGTATTTACAGCTACCTGAATAAAATTGCTGGTGTTATTTTGATCCTATTAGTACCACAGTCAGGCAGCTAGACTATTTACAGTTAGTGCAGTGCGTCCTGCTCACAGTGTTCAGCTAAACCTACAAGTTAGTGGGGTGCGTCCTGCTCACAGTGTTCAGCTAAAACTACAAGTTATTTTTTTGCGAGCTCTGCACAGTGTTCACCTAAAGCTACCTGTAGAAGGTTGGTGGTGTTTTCCTGATCCTATCACTACCGCAGGCAGCTAAAAAAGCTACAAGTTATTTTTTTGCGAGCTCTGTACAGTGTTCAGCTAAAGCTACCTGTAGAAGGTTGGTGGTGTTCTCATACTACAGACAGGCAGTTGATTTTGCTAGCTGCAGTATCAGTACATATATATATATATATATATATATATATATATATCCCAGCTTAGTACAGCTACAGGCCATTAGTATGTCTGGAAGGCCAAGAAGGAGAGGCAGACAGTCACAAGCCAATAAGAGAGGGCAAGCAGGCTCTGTGTCTAGTGCTGGTCGTGGAGACGGTGCATCCTCATCAGCACGTGGCCGTGGGACACGCTTGGCCTTTTTTTCGGCAGCTGGCCGTGTTGAGCCGCAACATGCGGAAGACTTGGTCGATTGGATGACCAAGCCGTCCTCATCCTCCTCATCCTCTCTCACCCATGCCCAGGGTACTTTGTCTGGCAAAGCAGCGGCCTCTTCCCTCGGCTCAATGTCATCAGTGACTCCTTCCCTAGCCCCACCATGTCCTCCTGAGGAGTCCCTCGAACTGTTTGACCACAGTGTTGGGTACATGCTCCAGGAGGATGCCCAGCGTTTGGAAGGCTCTGATGATGATACTGAGCTCGATGAAGGCAGTAACATGAGCACGGACAGAGGGGGTGCCCAAGAAGGACAGCAATCTGGCAGTCATGCTCCCCCTGCTGCAGCATACTGCCAGGTTTGCTCCAGTGATGAGGAGGGAGGGGATGATGAGGTCACTGACTCAATGTGGGTGCCTGATAGGAGAGAGGAAGAGGAGGAGGAGGAGGAGGCGGCACATCACCAACGAGGCAGGATGCCCTCCAGGGGCCAGCCTAAGGGCAGCACATTGACTGCATCACACCCCAAAGCTCCACATGTGCAGGGCGCTGCAGTCTCTGCGCGGTATTCAAAAAGTTCTTTGGTGTGGGCCTTTTTTGAGACGAGTGCATCAGATTGCACCGCTGCTATTTGCAACATATGTCTCAAGCGTATCTCGCGTGGTCAAAACATCTCCCGCTTGGGTACCACATGCTTGACCAGACATATGTTGACCTGCCATGCAGTTCATTGGCAAGCGTATCTAAAATACCCACACCAAAGAACAAAGAGGACCTCTCCTTGCTCCTCATCAGCTGAGATCTCCAACCCCACTATAGCTTCAGTCCTCTCTGAGACCTGCACTGAGAGGAATGAAGGTGTAGAATTAGGTGTGTCACAGCCAAGTACTTGTGGGCAATCTGCTTTTGGTACACCGACGTCAGATTGTACCAGGCAAATTTCCCTGCCCCAGCTGCTGCACCGCCGAAAGAAGTTTGCTCCCAGCCATCCACATGCGCAGCGGTTGAATGCTAGCTTGGCAAAATTGCTAGCACTTCAACTGCTGCCTTTTTTTTTTTTTTTTTTTTTTAAATATATTTTATTGAATTTCACAAAGGTTACAGCAAGTGAAACAGAGGCATATGTCACAAAGTAGCCAGATATTAAGTTAACAGTTAACTCTTAATAGACAAAGATGCATCTTATAAAACACACTATGATGAATACGTGTATATACTGTGTTGGCAGTTACATGAGAAAGAGGAGAAAAGTTCTTAAGTTTTGAGTAAGGATTACATTGCGGATGTCGAGGCCCATATTGACAATTCTGTTTTATTTTGAGACATTATTGGCTATGTCCTATAGCGGTTGGTTTATTGCAGCCAATATACGTGACATGAGTTGTTAATTTTATGTGTAATTGTAATTATTATTTAATTTTAGTTTTATTTTTAATCTTAAGGTTTATTATTGTTTTGTATAGTTACCGACCTGGTCAGCTCTACTCCCACCTCTGGGCATCCCTATAGGGAGCTATCCGTGCCCAGTGGGGGGGTATAAGTACAGGTAGGACCGTATCGCGTCGGTTCTGGATAAATAAGATAAACAGGAAGCTGCGACGACTCCTGGTAGTATGGAGTGACCTCAGGTGTGTCGCTCATGCTGTGGGGAATATAGTGATGGGTAGGAGGGGAAAGGAGGGGAGGGGGGACGAAGGTTTATGGTATATCAAGTATTGATTCTGGTATCTATTCAGGTAGTTATGTGTTCATGTTCTCTTCTGATCCAATGAGTGGGAAACTCGTTGTAGGTTTGGGGGCTTGGGATGATTTAAAGTGGGACCAGCATGCCCAAATATTCATATATTTGGATGGCGTGTCAGATGATTGGTGGATGAGCTTTTCCATTTCAGCTATTCTATCGACTCTCTGAATCCGTTCTAGAGTAGTGGGGGGGGGGATGTGTTTCTCCAGTGAACAGGAATACATAAATTTGCAGCGTTGATGAGATGAAGAACCAGGGATTTCTTGTATGTATGTTGTGGAAGCGAGGTGTGATGGAGTAAGTATTGAGCCGGAGTGAAGTCCGGGGAATACGTTGTTATTTGGGTAATTAAGCGATGAATTTCGGTCCAATAGGTTTGAATAAGAGGGCATTCCCACCATATGTGTAATAGTGTGCCTATTGAAGTATTGCAGCGCCAGCAGAGTGGAGGAAGGTTCGGATGGAATTTGTGGATCCTGTCAGGAGTCCTGTACCATTTCGTAAAGATTTTGTAACGATTTTCCTGTGTTGAGATATTGAGTGATCCTTTATGTATATGATTAAGAATATGGTACCAATCTTCTGTGGTGAGATCTATATCAAGATCCCGTTCCCATTGTCTAACTAAGACGTCAGTTTTGATGTCTTTGGAGGGGAATAGTAGCGTATAGATGGAGGATATAAGGTGTCGCTGGGGTTCGGGACTGTTGCAAAGGATTTCAAAAGGTTCAAGTTCCCTGTGTATGCCTGCTACGGGTTTGAGGCTATTAATGAAGTGGCATATTTGTAGGTATTTGTAGAAAGGGATGTGATAGTCCGGAAATTTGCTAGTCATGGCTTGGAACGTCAGGAGAGTTCCCTGCTGGAACAATTGATGCAGTTGTAGTCGGGGTCTGTCTGGGTCTGTCACAGGAAGGTGGAGGTGTATTCCTGTGCCAAAGTCTGGATTATTTTCCAGAGGTGTCATGGGTCCAGGTGTGGGTTTCAATTGAAGTGGTTTGCAAGCCGCTTTAAAGTTTGTTAAAGTGGAGTTGATGAGTGGATTTAATGTGGCTCCCTTAGGGATTTTGGTATGATTAATCCATGGTAAGAGTTTTATCGGAATTGGGGTGAATGCATTTTCTATATGTACCCAGTCTTTGTTTGTACTGTTAACATGCCAGTCGACGATCCTGGAAAGGTGGCAAACCCAGTAATATTTTTGTACGTCTGGTATGTGTAATCCTCCCTGGAGTTTGGGATTCGTTAGTCTGTTCCAATTCAGTCTGGGTTGTTTGGAGGACCATACAAAGTTCCTACACAGCCTCTTGAGTGTACAGAAGAAGCTCGGAGGAATCTGTATGGGTATGGTTTGGAATAAATAAAGCAATCTGGGTAGCAGATTCATTTTTAGGATGGCTGTCCTTCCGAACCAAGAAAATGGCCCTGAAGTCCAATTTAGTAGGTCTGTCTGAATGGTTTGTAAAATAGGTAGAAAGTTTAGTTTATAGATGTCCGTCAATTTCGAGGGTATTTTGATACCTAAGTACGTGATTGCGTGGGGTTCCCACCCAAATGGAGCTGCTGCCTTTTCAGTTGGTAGACTCTGCCCCCTTCCGTGAGTTTGTGGAATGTGCGGTTCCTCAGTGGCAGGTACCTAAACGCCATTTTTTCTCACGGAAGGCGATTCCGGCTCTCTACCGGCATGTGGAAGGCAATGTCCATGCCTCGCTGGACAGGACGGTCAGCGGTAAGGTGCATATTACCGCTGACTCATGGTCCAGCAGGCATGGACAGGGATGTTACCTAAGTTTCACGGCGCATTGGGTGACTCTGCTGGCAGCTGGGAAGGATGCAGGACAAGATGCAGTAGTGTTGGAGGTTGTTCCGCCACCACGCCTCCAAAATGCTAATGACTGTGACACACCTCTCTCCTCCACCCCCTCCTCTTCTTCTTCCTCCATGGCCTCTTCCTGTGCTTTGTCCACGGAACCAGCGGTGCTCCGTAGCCGTTCAAGGGGCTACGCAAGTACGCAGGCCAAAAGATGCCATGCGGTGCTTGAGCTGGTGTGCTTGGGGGACAGGAGTCACACTGGGGCAGAGGTTCTGTCAGCTCTGCAGGGGCAGGTTCAGAGGTGGTTGACGCCACGCCAACTTAAGGCAGGAATGGTGGTTTGCGACAATGGCACCAACCTCCTCTCTGCCCTCCGACAGGGACAAATGACCCATGTGCCCTGTTTGGCTCATGTCCTTAACTTGGTGGTGCAGCGGTTCTTGGGCAGGTACCCGGGCTTACAGGATGTCCTGAGGCAGGCCAGGAAAGTCTGTGTGCATTTCCGCCGGTCATATAATGCCAGTGCTCGGCTGACGGACCTCCAAAAGGAGTTTAACCTGCCCAAGAACCGCCTAATCTGTGACATGCCCACCAGGTGGAACTCAACATTGGCCATACTGCAGCGGCTGCACACGCAGCAGAGGGCCATCAATGAGTACCTGTGCGACTATGGCACCAGGACAGGGTCAGGGGAGCTTGTTTTTTTTCCCCACGCCAGTGGGCCATGATCAGGGATGCATGCACTGTCCTGTGACCATTTGAGGAGGCCACGAGGATGGTGAGCAGTGACAGTGCATGCATCAGTGACACTGTCCCCCTTGTCCACCTGTTGGAGCACACACTGCGTAGAATAATGGACAGGGCACTTGAGGCAGAACAGAGGCAGGAAGAGGAGGACCTCCTTAGCTCTCAAGGCCCCCTTTATCCAGACAGTGTTCCTGCGTGCCCGCCGATCACACAGGAAGAGGACGAGGAGGAGGAGGAGGAAGATTGTGTCAGTATGGAGGTGGAGCCTGGCACTCAGCATCAGCAGCAGAATTTAAGGGATCAGTCCCAAGAAACACATGGACTTGTACGTGGCTGGGAGGAGGTGGCTGCGGACCATGTCGTCCTTAGTGACCCAGAGGACTCCGGACCGAATGCCTCAGCAAACCTACGCTGCATGGCCTCCCTGATCCTGCAAAGCCTGCGTAACCTTATCTTGCCATCGCAGAGGGAGCAGAGGATGAAACATCTTCGGAGGCCTTGCAGAAAGGTCTGTGCAACGCGTTCCCAGAGACTGGGAGGTTACAAACTCCTGTTTCTGGACAACGTGTTGCTGAGGCTTCGGGCAGTCAAAGAAGGAGCGGGGGAGAAGGTGGCCGTCTGACCGATGCGTTCAGACAATTTTTTGGTCCGCAGCCCCAAGGTATGATCGGTTCCAGCAACCATTGCCAACGTCTGTTTTACATGGTGCAGGAATACCTAGGGGCAAGATCTGACTTGGACACCTTTCCCACCGAAAATCCTCTGGGTTACTGGGTCTTGAGGATGGATCACTGGCCAGAGCTTGCACAGTATGCAATTGAGCTACTGGCCTGTCCTGCATCCAACGTTCTTTCGGAACGCACATTCAGTGCTGCTGGAGGCTTTGTAACCGATCACAGGATGCGTCTGTCCACCGACTCGGTCGATCGACTGACCTTCATAAAAATGAATCAGTCTTGGATCACCACCAGCTACCAAGCACCTGATGCTGATGTAACCGAATAATTTTTTTTGAAATCTCAGATCCCTTCAAAGACTGCCTATACTGATGCTGAGTGACTATCCCTGAGAAATTATCCTCTTCCTCCTCAATCATCACGCTGATAGCTTGTAAGAACATTTTTGGTTCTGGGCACCACCACCAGTGCCTAAGGCACAATTTTTCAGCCCCTGTTTAACAGGGGCGTGTAATTACAATTTTAGATGCAATACCTTGCAGCAGGGCTCGTTTCTGCGTTACAACTAGAGTACCTGTGAGGGGTTGCATTGTTGTTGCACCAGTGCCTAAGGCCCAATTTTTCAGCCCTTGTTTAACAGGGGCGTGTAATTACAATTTTTGATGTAATACTTTGCAGCAGGGCTCGTTTCTGCGTTACAACTAGAGTATCTGTGAGGGGTTGCAGTGTTGTTGCACCAGCACCAGTGCCTAAGGCCCAATTTTTCCGCCCTTGTTTAACAGGGGCGTGTAATTACAATTTTTGATGCAATACTTTGCAGCAGGGCTCATTTCAGCATTCCAACTAGAGTATCTGTGAGGGGTTGCAGTGTTGTGGCACCAGCACCAGTGCCTAAGGCCCAATTTTTCTGCCCCTGTTTAACAGGGGCATGTAATTACAATTCTTGATCTAATATTTCACAGCAGGGCCCATTTCTGCACCCACCAAGAGCGAGTGAGGACTTACAGTGTTGTGGCATCAGCACCACCACCACCAAAGGCCCGATTTTTCTGCCCCTGTTCAACAGGGGCATGTAATTACAATTCTTGATCTAATATTTCACAGCAGGGCCCTGTGAGGGCTTACAGTGTTGTGGCCACAACAACACCTAAGGCCCAAATTTCTGATTATATAGGGCAGGCCCCTACTTTCAAACATCTAATTTACAAACGACTCCTACTTGCAAACGGAAGGAGACAACAGGAAGTGAGATGAAATCTACCCCTAGGAAGGGAAATTCTCTCCTGTAAGAGTTAATATGGGAAAAACATTTCTCATTTCCATTGATGCTTTCCAATCCTTGTTCCACAAGGCAGACAAACATTAATGTTCCAAGTGAATGAACCCCTTCCTTCTTTCAACACAAACCACACATATAGAACCCTGGATAACACAGTTAAATTGAAATGCTGAGTCAGATGTAGTTGTACGGTGAGTCTGGTTAGGACAGACTCGACTGGGGTTCTCGGCCACCTTGTGCCCCTAATAAACAGGTACGATATTTAGAGGAATATTTCACTTTTTTTTTTTTTACTTTAAGCATCATTAAAATCACTGCTCCCGAAAAACGGCCGTTTTTAAAAGTTTTTTTTGCATTGATACATGTCCCCTGGGGAAGGACCCGGGTCCCCAAACCCTTTTTAGGACAATACCATGCAAATTAGCCTTTAAAATGAGCACTTTTGATTTTGAACGTTCGAGTCCCATAGACGTCAATGGGGTTCTAACGTTCGTGCGAATTTTCGGTCCGTTCGCGGGTTCTGGTGCGAACCGAACCGGGGGGTGTTCGGCTCATCCCTAATAGAAAGGAGAAGTCTTATAGTATATGGCAAACTGGGCCACTTTCGACTACTGAACCATAATTTTAGTTGCCTAAGAGGGAACAGGTATAATAACTATCTTTGAAAAAGCCCTCTTATTGGGCAGTTGGAACAGTGACTTCTATAATCTCATGTGGCAACTGTGGTTGTTTTTGCCCATGCTGACAGAGGTGATGAAGCACTAAAACAATAGTGAGTTGAAAGGGGTCACATCTTCAGAATCATTAATTAAATATATTCACTTTTTAGGTTGGGTGCAGTGAGGAAAACATTTTACCATTAGTTTGCTGTGTCTCCCACATGGAAATAACATGTGGACATGGGCGTCCTCAGTATATATTGCCTCCACCCCACCTGATTTAACCCAATAATGGCCATACAGTAGCCACATTGAGCTACATTATTCTTTTTCACAGCACCACCCACTAAAACCAGTTTTTTCAGTGCTGCCAATCAGTGCCCCCTATCAGTGACCATCAGTGCCACCTCATTAGTCCAGCCTATCAGTGGCCGTCAGTGCAGCCTCATCAGTGCATATCAGTGAAGGAGAAAAAACTACTTATTTGCAAAATTTTGTAATAGAAGCTAAGCAAACCTTTTTTTTTTTTTTTCATTGTCAGTCTTTTTTGTTTGTTTAGCAAAACATAAAAAACCCAGTGGTGATTAAATACCACCAAAAGGAAGCTATATTTGTGTGAAAGCATGACTGCACATTCAAAGTGCGGCAGCGCTGAAAGCTGAATATTGGTCTGGGCAGGTACATTCTCCCTCTCATTTGTGGATCTTTGCTGCTCCTTATTGTTAGTCTATTACCGTATATACTCGTGTATAAGTCGAATTTTTCAGCCCCTTTTTTGGGGCTGAAAGTGCCCCCTTCGACTTATACACGAGTCACCGCCGTCTGTCTGCATGATCAGCGTGTCATGCAGGCAGACGGCGGCCAGCGTGTGCTGCATAGACTCGGCAGCGGCTCTCAATGTTCAAAAGCCGCGCCTCCTCGTCTGTGATAGGCAGTCAGTGTACAGCCTATCGCAGACATTCTCTCGTCCGTGGTATGAGGATGAGAGAATGTCTGTGATAGGCTGACCGCTGACTGCTGGGAAATGGAGTTTTTTGGACGAGGAGGAGGCGCGGCTTTTGAACAGTGAATGGCTGAATACTACATGCTGATCGGTGCAGAGCAGCTCACGGAGGATGCACAGGACACAGGTAGGATGCACACACACACACAGACACATGCACACAGGTACATATACACATACACAGGTACATATACACATATACACAGGTACATGACACAGATACATATACACATGACACATGCACATATACACAGGACACAGGACACATGACACATATGCACAGGACACATGATACATGCAAAGGACACAGGGAGGTATACAGCTGCAGATGGGCATTGCTGACCCTCTTTTTCCACTTGCAGTAGCTGCTGCATTTCTCATCCTCGTCTTATACTCGGGTCAATACGTTTTTCCCATTTTTTTGTGGTAAATTAGGGCCTCGACTTATACTCGGAACGACTTATACTCGAGTATATATGGTAGTTCTTATTGGATTAGTTCCTTGCTTGGTCAATGAGTTTTGATGAACAGCCATCTCTAGATCATGATTAATCAATTTTCCATTTTTAAATAATGGATTTACCTTGTCCTCTAAAGGATTTTCAATGTTTGGTGTTGGTTTGGTGTTTTTCCTTATAACCTAACCCTGTCTGGTAATTGTTTTTATTTGTTTTGGTATTTATTTAAGATGCTGTTTGTATACTAGAGTCCAACTATAGCAAATATTGATTTTTTTTTGGTTTTGGCTAAAATGTAGAAGAGTTGTGTCTGTATAATTAATGCTCCGACCAAATGCAACAGACCCCCGTACTCAAGAGGACTATGTCCGCTGTATGCGCTTCCTTTGTCCAGTACCAGAACGATCCCCTTAGCCCACCCAGTCAATAGCCATAACTCAGTGTAGGGTGAAAGAAAACATAAGACTGTTTATTCAAACACATGTACCAACAGATATACACTCAGGGACAACCCACCCTCTTTGCATAATGACACAGGGCGGGGTAAACTACATTCAGTAATAAGAGACACACACAGGTGTATTCAAACTCACCTCAGTAGACTGTCTTATCAGCAGGAAGGGCTGTTGGAGGAATTTCCTCCTCCCTGCCCCCGGTCTACATGCTAGGAACACAAATACATCCCATAATAGGTTGCTTCCAAGGCAGACAAACATTAATGTTCCAAGTGAATGAACCCCTTCCTTCTTTCAACACAAACCACACATATAGAACCCTGGATAACACAGTTAAATTGAAATGCTGAGTCAGATGTAGTTGTACGGTGAGTCTGGTTAGGACAGACTCGACTGGGGTTCTCGGCCACCTTGTGCCCCTAATAAACATAGGAGGGGCAGGGAAGCTGGACAAGGTGTTGCCAGATCTCTCCAAGTTAAGCTAGGTTGAACAAGCCCCCCCGGCCCAAAGTGACTCCCATCACACATCTCCCCTTTCGGCAGAAGACTAACACAGGAGTAGACCCCAAACAGGTTGACTTCAAAGTTAGTCCGTAGCTCCAGTCCCCCAATGCCTGTACCCACACAGTACCCCAAACAATCAGCAGGGAGGGCTGTTGGAGGAATTCCCCCCTCCCTCCTCCCTGCCCTCAGTCTACATGATAGGAACACAAATACATCCCATAATAGGTTGCTTCCAAGGCAGACACAAACAATAGAACAATGGGATACAGCCACCTAGCAAACACATAACAACCCCCACCCTACCTCTAACGATGTAGTAGTCTGAAAGCTGAAACCATCCATCTTCATACATTTCTTGAACGATATTGCTCACAAACATTAATGTTCCAAGTGAATTAACCCCTTCCTTCTTTCAACCCAAACCACCCTGGATAACACGATTAAAGTGGAATGCTGAGTCCAGTGTGGTTGTACGATGAGTCTGGTTAGGACAGACTCAACTTAGGATCTCGGCCACCCTGTGCCCCTAATAGACACAGGGTAATTTACACATTGGAGGGGCTGGGGAAGCTGGACAAGGAGTTTCCAGTGCTCTCCATGGTAAGCTGGGTTCCACAAGCCCCCCACCCAAAGTTACTCCCATCACAGCCCCTATTGACTAACATATGCTTTACTTTCTGTCCCAATGACCACACATGGAAATCTTTACAATATGGGCAAAGATGACAAAAAAGAAACCCTTCCCCACTCTATTTTAATCCCTTTTATTACTGTCTGTGCCCCATCTGATAGATTTACTGTACCTAAGGCTTAATGTACACGGGACATTTTTACATCCTCTCCTGAACGATTTAACTTGACAGATAGTAACCCACGTTTAAAACATCCGTTTTGCGTTTACATGCCGCGTTTAGCTGAGCTTGCATTTAGAAGCATTTGAAAAACAAAATTTTTTTTTTTTTTTTCAAAATAGTCAAAAATGAAAAATGCCTGTAAACAAAACGCGATTAAATACGAGTTACTATGTTTAGAAGCGTTTGGCACTTCAAATGCCTCTAAACTCAGTGTCTGAACTCATTTTTTTGCTTTAAAAAAAAGGCCTCTAAACTCAATTGCCTAGAAAGGATCTAAATGATCCTGTGCACATGTACTGATAAGATAACATAGAGGAGAGTTCAGGAGCAGTTGAAAAAAATGCCCAACTGTGCTTCAATGCACACATTTTTGTGTACTGTTTTAGGCAGCCTATTAATTTTGAATGGACTGTCAATGACTTTCAACCCACAAAAAAAAAGAGGCCCTGCAGGATTTTTAGAATTACAATGCATAACAATATATATAGAGAGAGAGCATTTAACATATGCACATTGTCTGTGCTGTAGTACAGGTACACTGTTATGTGCACTGGGATACAATAAACAACGAATGGCAATGTACCACAGCCTACAGTACATTAAACTAAACGTGTTGAAAAGAGGCTTGAACATCCAAGTTCTAAATGTATAAAGTGGTGTCTGTCATTCATCCCCTGTACATTACCCAGCATTGCTATAGCATGTTTTATAATAAATGTTAGGATGTTAATAATTTTAGAGTTTACACAAGAAGTAAGGAGGACAATGTCCCCAATGCCTAGAGAAAAAGCAATAAAAAAATTACAGAGGCTCTAAAAAGAAAAAAAAAAGTAGGGGTGACCTGATGGTTCAATCTCAACACAGGTAAGAACTGAAATGTTGTATGTTTTGACATATGTCCGAATGCCAGACTGTCCAACTTCCACTCACGGTGGGAGTCAAGCATCATATATAGTAGCAGCCTCTCAGTGGTTCTTAGGAATCAGCAAAGGTAGCACTGGCCACAACCCTAGCAATCGGTGATGTCACCTGACCCAATTAATTTGCTGCCCAGGAATCCCTGACCAAATATTACCACATACCCATATTTGGTTACCATTATTTGGTCAATTACATCACTGGCTATACCCCCTTTGTTTAGATTTAGCAGTGAAGACCAGAGCTGTCATTTGCAGGGAGTGTAGCGTCAGGATAAGACCTGAGCATTGGTAATCAAGTTTATCATGATTTACATGGATCTGCATCACTGGATCAATGTGATCAATTAAGGATTTACACTGCAGAACTTTTTTGTTCTTTTTTTTTTTCTAAAAGGACTTGTCAAAAAGTATGTGTGTTTATTGACAATTCACATTTGTTTTATTATTGAGTATGGGTACTATGTACCCCATACTCATTGCCATAGGGGACGATAGGTCACCTTATTTTTAACTTTCTTGAGGATATGCACATACAGGTGAGGTTACTTTTACCCCAAAGGGAAGTGTATATACACAGTGCCTTGCAAAAATATTCACCCCCTTGGCTTTTTACCCATTTCTTTACATTACAGCCTTTAGTTCAATGTTTTTTTTCTTTATCTGAATTATATGTGATGGATCAGAACAAATAGTCTAAGTTGGTGAAGTAAAATTAAAAAAATATATATATAAACTATTTTTCAGAAATAAAAAACAGATAATTGGCATGTGCCTATGTACCCCCCCCCCCCCCCCCCTTTGTTATGAAGCCCATAAAAAGCTCCGGTGCAACCAATTACCTTCAGAAGTCACATAATTAGTGAAATGATGTCCATCTGTGTGCAATCTAAGTGTCACAGAGGCACCACTAACCAAACACTGCCATGAAGACCAAAGAACTCTCCAAACAAGTAAGGGACAATGTTGGTGAGAAGTAAAAGTCAGGGTTAGGTTAAAAAAATAAATATCCAAATCTTTGATGATCCCTAGGAGTACCATCAAATCTATCATAACCAAATAGAAAGAACATGGCACAACAGCAAACCTGCCAAGAGACGGCTGCACACCAAAACTCATGGACCGGGCAAGGAGGGCATTAATCAGAGAGGCAGCACAGAGACCTAAGGTAACCCCGGAGGAGCTGCAAAGTTCCACAGCAGAGATTGGAGTATCTGTACATAGGATGACAATAAGCCGTATGCTCCATAGAGTTGGGCTTTATGGCAGAGTGGCCAGAAGAAAGCCATTACTTTCAGCAAAAAATAAAATGGCACGTTTTGAGTTTTCGGAAAGGCATGTATGGAGGAAGGTGCTGTGGTCTGATGAGACTAAAATTTTACTTTTTGGCCATCAAAGATAACGCTATGTCTGGTGCAAACCCAAACACATCACATCACATTTCCACAGTGAAACATGGTGGTGGCAGCAACATGCTGTGGGGATGTTTTTCAGCAGTTGGGACTGAGAAACTGGTCAGTGTTGACGGAAAGCTGGATGGTGCTAAATACAGGGATATTCTTGAGAAAAACCTGTACCACTTTGTGTGTGATTTGAGGCTAGGCCGGAGGTTCACCTTCCAGCAGGACAATGACCCCAAACACACTGCTAAAGCAACACTTGAGTGGTTTAAGGGAAAACATGTAAATGTGCTGGAATGGCCTAGTTCAGGTGTGTCCAAAGTCCGGCCCGCGGGCCAATCGTGGCCCGTGTTCCGGTTTCGGACGGCCCGCCTGGTCATTTTGACATATATATGTTTTGTGGCCCCCAACGAATCCCCGAGCGCCGGGGGCCACAAAAGATGTACATGCTGGCTGCCTTGGAGGGTACAGGGAGGGGGCGGGACGAATGCCATACAGGAGTATTTCCTGTTTACACAGCGACCTCTGTAAAAGGAAGTCCCATCTCCTGCACTGCCATTGGATGACTGTTCTGTCCACCACAGGAGGCGGACCTTCTATTAAAGAGGTTACCGATAAAACATTCAGGACAAGGGATGTGCAGCATTCAGGACGGGGGGGGCTGCATTCAGGACAAAGGGGGTGCTGCATTTATGGCACTTGTGAGGCTGCATTGATGGGCACTGACCCTTATTTTGCTTCACAGTTCTTTATTTAAAATTTAAGATTTTTTCCTGAATCTTCCCTCTTAAAGTGGAGTTCCACCCAAATTTTGAACAATATCTGTATGTATTCTCTTCCTTGCCTAGATGCTGACATGGCGTTTAAAAAAATTTAAATCGCCGTAATTACCTTTTATTTTTCTATTCTTCTTTGCACTTCCTGGTTCTCCTCCCGTGGGAGTAGGCGTGTTTCTAGCCTCTCCCAGACTCCTGGGAGCTAGTCTCAGGCTTCCCAGGATGCCACTGAGCATGTGCGGGAATGAGCGGTGAATGCTGGGAGCACAGCATTCACCGCATCCAGGAAATAAATGCTTGTGGGCTTCAAATGCCCACAATGAAGATGGAAACCGCCTGCAGTGAATAATATAAGTTATTCTTTCCGACAAAATCTGACACAGGCGGACATATTACACACAATATGTGAGTATGTAATGCTGAGAAGAAAAGTTTGTGAATGAACTCAAAAAAAAAAAAAAAAAGGATAGATAGGTGGACCCCCGCTTTAAAGTGAAGGTGCGTGTTATACGCCAGTAAATACGGTATATCCAAATAATATGCCCAAGCTCATCTCTTTACTCACACACAGTCACAAAGGCAAGAGAATTCTTGTTGGGCTGTGTATTAGTGCTCGGATGAACACACTTATGCCCCGTACACACGGTCGGATTTTCCGACGGAAAATGTGTGATAGGACCTTGTTGTCGGAAATTCCGACCGTGTATAGGCTCCATCACACATTTTCCATCGGATTTTCCGACACACAAAGTTTGAGAGCAGGATATAAAATTTTCCGGCAACAAAATCCGTTGTTGGAAATTCCGATCGTGTGTACACAAATCCGACGGACAAAGTGCCACGCATGCTCAGAATAAATAAAGAGATGAAAGCTATTGGCCACTGCCCTGTTTATAGTCCCGACGTACGTGTTTTACGTCACCGTGTTTAGAACGATCGGATTTTACGACAACTTTGTGTGACCGTGTGTATGCAAGACAAGTTTGAGCCAACATCCGTCGGAAAAAATCCTAGGATTTTGTTGTCAGAATGTCCGAACAAAGTCCGACCGTGTGTACAGGGCATTAGACTGAATTTTAATGGTTCACAGAATGTCAGGCGAAATGGTCAGCCCTCACGCATGTTCACTTCATCAAATCTGGCCCTCTTTGAAAAAAGTTTGGACACCCCTGGCCTAGTCAAAACCCGGACCTCAATCCAATAGAAAATCTATGGTCAGACTTAAAGATTGCTGTTCACAAGTGCAAACCATCCAACTTGAAGGAGCTGGAGCAGTTTTGCAAGGAGGAATGGGCAAAAACCCCAGTGGTAAGATGTGGCAAGCTCATAGAAATGTATCCAAAGCGACTTGGAGCTGTGATAGCTGCAAAAGGTGGCTCTGCAAAGTATTGACTTTAGGGGGGGTGAATAGTTATGCACATTGACTGTTTCTTTTATTTTGTCCTATTTGTTGTTTGCTTCACAATAAAAAAAAAACATCTTCAAAGTTGTGGGCATGTTCTGTAAATGAAATGATGCAAATCCTCAAACAATCCATGTAATTCCAGATTGTGAGGCAATAAAACACAAAAAAATGCCAAAGGGGTGAATACTTTTGCAATGCACTGCATGTATGTATATACAGTGGGGACAGAAAGTATTCAGACCCCCTTAAATTTTTCACTCTGTTATATTGCAGCCATTTGCTAAAATCTTTTAAGTTTCTTTTTTTTCCTCATTAATGTACACACAGCACCCCATATTGACAGAAAAACACAGAATTGTTGAAATTTTTGCAGATTTATTAAAAAAGAAAAACTGAAATATCACATGGTCCTAAGTATTCAGACCCTTTGCTCAGTATTTAGTAGAAGCACCCTTTTGATCTAATACGGCCAAGAGTCTTTTTGGGAAATATGCAACAAGTTTTTCACTCCTGGATTTGGGGATCCTCTGCCATTCCTTCTTGCAGATCCTCTCCAGCTCTGTCAGGTTGGATGGTAAACGTTGGTGGACAGCCATTTTTAGGTCTCTCCAGAGATGCTCCATTGGGTTTAAGTCAGGGCTCTGGCTGGGCCATTCAAGAACAGTCACTGAGTTGTTGTGAAGCCACTCCTTCATTATTTTAGCTGTGTGCTTAGGGTCATTGTCTTGTTGGAAGGTAAACCTTTGGCCCAGTCTGAGGTCCTGAGCACTCTGGAGAAGGTTTTCATCCAGGATATCCCTGTACTTGGCCGCAATCATCTTTCCCTTTATTGCAACCAGTCATCCTGTCCCTGCAGCTTAAAAACACCCCCACAGCATGATGCTGCCACCACCATGCTTCACTGTTGGGACTGTATTGTATAGGTCATGAGCAGTGCCTGGTTTTCTCCACACATACTGCTTAGAATTAAGGTCAAAAAGTTCTATCTTGGTCTCATCAGACCAGAGAATTTTATTTCTCACCATCTTGGAGTCCTTCAGGTGTTTTTTAGTAAACTCCATGAGGGCTTTCATGTGTCTTGCACTGAGGAGAGGCTTCCGTCGGGCCACTCTGCCATAAAGCCCCGACTGGTGGAGGGCTGCAGTGATGGTTGACTTTCTACAACTCTCTCCTATCTCCTGACTGCATCTGTGGAGCTCAGCCACAGTGATCTTTGGGTTCTTCTTTGCCACTCTCACCAAGGCTCTTCTCCCCCGATAGCTCAGTTTGACCAGACGGCCAGCTATAGGAAGGGTTCTAGTCGTCCCAAATGTCTTCCATTTAAGGATTATGGAGGCCACTGTGCTCTTAGGAACCTTAAGTGCAGCAGAAATTTTTTTGTAACCTTGGCCATATCTGTGCCTTGCCACAATTCTGTCTGAGCTCTTCAGGCAGTTTCTTTGACCTCATGATTCTCATTTGCTCTGACATGTACTGTGAGCTGTAAGGTCTTATATAGACAGGTATGTGGCTTTCCTAATCAAGTCCAATCAGTATAATCAAACATAGCTGGACTCAAATGAAGGTGTAGAACCATCTAAAGGATGATCAGAAGAAATGGACAGCACCTGAATTAAATATATGAGTGTCACAGCAAAGGGTCTGAATACTTAGGACCATGTGATATTTCAGTTTTTCTTTTTTAATAAATCTGAAAAAATGTCAACAATTCTGGATTTACTTGTCGCTGCCTGTGAGGAGTTGTGTAACTGTTTGATGCAAATATATTTCTTTACAGAAGCTTTATCATTGAAGAATAAAATTGTTTAATTAATAGTACAGAAAGACCTTTCAAAAATAAACATGTAGTTGACATTTTCTACCCAGCAACAGCAGCAAATTATTATTTAATGATTTCATATTCTAATTTAGTATTTTTGAAAATGACTAGTAGTAAAAAATAATACATTTGAAGTGGAATAGAAGGCTTTAAAATGTCTCTTTCAGTAAATTTCTGAAATCTCACAGAATACAGCAACTGTATAATGTTTCAGTAAAGCTCTACCTTCTCTTTAAAGTGTCATTGAAACCATTGTAGCAATTTCATATGTAACATCAGAAAATCTAACATTAGAAGCAATAATCTCTAGCAAACATATAAATGTTCCCAAATATTTTTTCCATGTGACATAAACTTGTTTCTCCCTAATGCAGTGTGAGACCAGAGGATGGAGCAAGCCAAAAGGCTCTGTCAAAGCTTGCAAACGTCACTCTCTATTCTATCAATCATCTCATTCTGCCTCCTTTCAGTTGGAGTTTCACTTAATTTCTTACTTCCCCAGTCACCTCTGTTCTTCCTTTTCACCTAATGTTCAATAGTCAACTGTCCATGATCATCTGTAATCAGTTGCATTTCCAGCTAGATGCAGAGATAAAGCCTCTATCAATCATTCCTGCTGGAGTTGCCCCCCAGGCACACATAGACGATCATGTGGGCAGAGAACAGGGGGGATGGAGCAGATGCCATTCATCCTCCTTGAGCTCCCCCTCAGTCACGTTGGGTGGCTTCTATAGTAGAGGAAATTACATGAAAGGCTTCTCCCTGGGAACTGGAACAGCATGCGCTCTGACAGTTGCAATAGTCAGAGGATCGGCTGCTTCTGAGCAGTGCATTCTAAGCCCTGATTGGCTGAAGCAATGCATCTAACCACTGGTCAGGTGCAAAGCTTTGCCCAATCAGGGCACAGTGAATAGATGATTGTTAAGAAGTGGACTGGGAAGCTGGCTGCTGCGTCCTTAACAACGGATGAGTCATCAGCTGTCAACGACCATCCCCGCTGACAGCTGAATGAAAAAAAAACATTGCCAGCAATACAAAAATGTGAAAAAAAGCAGCTTGGGGGTCCCCCCCAATCCATAGCAGGCCCGTTGGATAAATTTATGAAGGACAATTATTTATTTGCAAAATTTAATAACAGAAGCAAAGAAAATTGTGTGTTTTTATTCAAAATTTGTGGTGTTTTTTTGTTTATTTAGCAAAAAATAAAAAACCTGGTGGTGATTAAATACCACCAAACAAAAACTCTGTTTGTGTGAACAAAATGATAAAAATGTCATATGGGTACAGTGTTGTATGACCGCACAATTGTCATTAAAGTGCAACAGGCCATTTTTTGCGATACGGCACTGCGTTACTTTAACTGACAAATGCGCGGTCGTGCAACGTTGTATCAAAATATAATTTATGTGATTTTTTCCCACAAATAGAGTTTTCTTTTTGGTGGTATTTGATCACCTCTGCAGTTTTTATTTTTTTCACTATAAACTAAAAAAGAGAATTTTGAAGAAATAACAATATTTTTTACTTTCTGCTATATATATATTTTTGGTAAAAAAAAAACCCCAAAAAGAGTATATTGATTGGTTTGTGCAAAAGTTATAGCGTCTACAAAATAGAATTTTTTTTTGCAATGGGGGCCGCCCCCTTGGACTTTTAAGGCAGAAATAGAGGTAACAAAGTGAGTAAAAGGCAACAGAGTGCCACTTTTATTAAGTACACAATATGATAAAATCTGTGGACATAGCCATAAACAATATGATATTAAAATATACAAAGTATACTAATGAACCAATTAATACATATATGTATGTATCAAACTCAAGGCGAATAATCCAGGTACTGCCAGAGTCAAGCTGAGGTCAGTCCATGAAGATTTAGAGCAGGTAACCCAACATGTTTCAGAAATGATTGGTATGTATTTTCCTTCATCAGGGGTGGTTTACATTTGGGTGACTTTATCTTTATCTGAAACATAGATATCGTTACATAATGTTTACGTTGTAGTACACAAGAACAGATAATTTTACATAATGAGCTATATAGTATTTGGCTTTAAGGTACTTACATACAAAATAGGGGAAAGATTTATGGCATTTTTATTATTATTATTTTATTACTAGGAATGGCGGTGATCGGTGATTTTTAGCGGGACTGCGACATTGCGGCGGACAGATCGGACACCTAGCAGACATTTTTACACTTTTTTGGGAACCAGTGATATTATTACAGTGATCAGTGCTAAAAATATGTACTGACATTGTACTAATGACACTGGGGGTTAAAGGGAAGGGGTTAACATCAGGGGCGATCAAGGAGTTAAATGTGTTCCCTCAGTGTGTTTCTAACTGTGTGGGGGGATGGGCTGCCTGGGACAACACACAGATCCGTCTTCCTGCATAGCAGAAAAACAGGATCTCTGTGTGATCCCCTGTCAGAACGGAGATGGCAGATCCCCATTCTGTCACTGCGGCGAACGATCACGGGCAACCAGCAGACATCGAGTCCTTCGGACCCGCTAATTGACTCCCCCACTGGCCAGTGGGCACCCTGGCCACAGAACCTCATGCACGAACCGACATACGCCTACGGTGATTCTCACAGCTGAGCCAAGCTGGTCGGCAAGAGGTTAAGAGAAAAATAAGGTAATTTTGAAATTGATAGCAGCAACACATCTCAAAAAAGTTGGGACAGGGCAACATAAAGCTGGCAAAGTAAATGGTAGTAATAGGGAAGAGCTGGACGAAGAAATGTCCCTCAATGTAAAATTGCAAAGACTTTAAATATACCATCATCATCTACAGTACATATTATCATCAAAAGATTCAGAGAAGGCCGAAATCCAATATTGGATCTCAATGATCTTGGGGCCCTCGGATGGTACTGCATTAAAAACAGGCATGATTCTGTGATGGACATAGCTGCATGGGCTTAGAGATAGTTCCAAAATTCATTGTTTGTGAACACAGTTCACCATGCCATCCAAAAATGTTAAGTTAAAGCCGGACTAAAGAGGAGAGGGACCTTCTGGCTTGTACTAAGCACTCAGTTCAAAAGTCTGATGGTATAGGGGTGCATTAATGCCTATGGAATAGGCAGCTTGCACATCTGAAAAGGCACCATCAATGCTGAAAGATCTATCCAGGTTTTGAAGCAGCATATGCTCCCATCCAGACCACATCTTTTTCAGGAAAGGCATTGCATATTTCAGCAGGATAATGCTAAACCGAATACCACATCTATGACAACAGTAAAGCTTTATAATAGAAGAGTGCAGGTGCTTATAACTGGCCTGCCTGCAGTCCAGACCTTTCACCAATTAAACATATTTGGCGCATCTTAAAACAAAGAATATGACAAAGAAGACTCAGGACTGTTGAGAAGTTAGAA
Organism: Aquarana catesbeiana; assembly: GCF_042186555.1. NCBI lineage: Eukaryota > Metazoa > Chordata > Amphibia > Anura > Ranidae > Aquarana > Aquarana catesbeiana. The sequence continues at coordinate 210,880,601 of NC_133331.1, read as the reverse complement.
TGCTATATCAGGCAAAAATGGGGCATCATTCCTCAGTTCTAATTAATTTTTTCTTGAAATGGTACATTTTCTCAGTTTAAACATTAGATACGTTTTCTGTTTTCTATTGTGAATAACGTCCCAGCTTTTTTGGAATTGGCGTTGCATTCCTAATTACTGCACCAGAACTGAGAGCCTCACAAAAACAAATAAACCAACACTTCTGGTTCTGGCGCCGCATGGAGAGGAGCTAGGAGACTTCAGCTTCCGCCGCGCTCCTCCAAATCCTGCTATAAAGCCTGCTATCCTGGGGTACCCCCTCTCTACATACCCCTCACTCTTGGGGCAACACCATGGATCGCTTTGTGGAGCATTCTGCGGCCCGAACAGCCCCAGCTCCCTCCCCCCGCAATCAGGTTACACAGCACATGCTGCAGCCAACATGGCGCCTGATGATTTTAGTGCTGTGAATACAGCACGAGTGCCTGCTCTCACTCTGGAGCCCTCCACACTCACACAAATGGACCCTGCCTCTCCTGTCAGCATAGCCCAGGCTATGGTAGCGCTCCTCACCCCAATGGTCACCGAGGCAGTGGATCAGACGGTCCTTAAAGGGCTAGAGCACCTACATAAGGAAATTCAACTGCAAACCCACAGAATTGACCAGGCTCAGGACCCGATTTCCTCCATAGAAGACGAAGCAATATCTGCTGCCGTAGCCAGGCTGCTCAATCCAACGGGAACTCCAGGACAAAGTGGACGATCTCGAAATCGCTCCAGACACAACAATCTGCGTATCATAGGTCTCCCTGAATCTTTTTTTTTTTTTTTCAAAAGGTTTTTATTGTTTTCACATAAGTAAGGTTACAAAATGGTTGTGAACATACATATTTCACATAAACAGTATGAACATGAACAGGGAAAACAAACAGTCAGGTATACAATAGTACATTGTTCACACATGTAACTGTAATAATATTGCGGAACTTGAACCGACAGTATGTTTATAAGCAGTTAAAGGCTTATTGAGACTGAATGCCATGGGTTCCCATGTTAGATTCTTCTCATGGGAAAATCCTTAATTGGGGGTATAGTAGGAGCGGATCGAGTTATGTATCTATGTATTACCCTGGAGGTATCATCATTTGTCTCTCCTCTCAATATTATGGTGCTGCGTAGACATGTGCAGAATGAAAAAATTTGTTTAGTTTAGTTTAGTTTCGGTTCGTTATTTAACTAAATTCGTTTAGTTAAATTAGTTGCATTCATTACATTCGTTTTCAGGATTCGTTTAGTTTCGTATTCGAATTCGAAAAAATTCAACCGCATTCGAAAAAACTGTCAAATTCGAAAAAAATTCTACCGAATTCGAAAAAAACTATCAAATTCGAAATAATTCGATCGCATTCGAAAAAAAACTATCAAATTCGAAAAAAACTATCAAATTCGAAAAAATTCTACCGCATTCGAAAAAAAAATATCAAATTCGAAAAAATTCTACCACATTCGAAAAAAAACTATCAAATTCAAAAAAATTCTGCCGCATTCGAAAAAAAATTGACCGAATTTGAAAAAGTAAACTATATATAACCATTTCGCGAAATTCGAATTTCATATAGAATGAAATCGAATTCCAATAGAAAAGATTCAAATAGAATAGAAAATAAGAATAGCATGCAAAAACAATAGAACAGAATAGAAAAAAATATATAATATATTCTATTCTAATCTTTTCTATTCAAATTCAAATTCATTCTGTACCAAATTCCAATTCCGGAAGATGTTATATATATATATTGTTCTATTGTTTTTTCTATTCTAGTCTTTTCTATTAGAATTCGATTTCATTCTATTTCTATATAACCATTTTCTGAAATTCGAATTTCGTATAGAATGACTTTGCATTCAAATAGAAAAGATTAGAAAAAAAATGAAAATAATAGAAAAGAATAGCATAGAAAAACCATAGACCAGCATAGAAAAAAATAATATATATATATAAAACCATCTTCCGAAATTCGAATTTCGTATAAAATGAATTCGAATTCGAATAGAAAAGATTAGAATAGAGTAGAAAAGAATAGACTAGAAAAACAATAGAACAGAATAGAATAAAACATAATATATATATTATATTTTATTCTATTCTGTTCTATTGTTTTTCTAGTCTATTTTCTATCATTTTCTATTCTAATCTTTTCTATTCAAATTCAAATTTCATCTAGAATGAATTCAAATTCGAATAGAAAAGTTTAGAATAGAAAAGAATAGCATAGAAAAACAATGGAACAAAATAGAAAAAAAAATATTATATATATATCTATATATAGATAGATATCTATATATAGATATATATATATATATATATATATATATATATATATATATATATATATATAGATATCTATATAGATATATATATCTATCTATATATATATCTATATATATAGATATATAGATATATAGATATCTATATATCTATATATATAGATATATAGATATCTATATATCTATATATATAGATATGTATCTATGTATCTATCTATCTATCTATATATATATCATCTTCCGAAATTCGAATTTCATATAGACATATAGAAATCAAGTTTGAATAGAAAAGATTAGAATAGAATAGAAAGTAATAGAAATGAATAGCATAGAAAACAATAGAACAGAATAGAAAAAAATATTTTATATATATATATATATATATATATATATATATATATATATATATATATATATATATATATATATAGATTGAAGTGTAGAGGAGAACCACACACAGCTTTCAATCTAGTGTCAGCAAACAGGTCCTCCCACCGACCTTGTATATATAAAAATAAAGTTCAGATGTGTTCTGACTGATCTAAGGAAGGGTGCGAACAAATTAGCCTGAAATGTAAATCTTTGTCTGAACAAATGATTGTAATGATTCTGTTTGGAATGACTCTACTTGCTTTGTAATCTTTTTCTAAAGATTTGATGGAATAAAGCAACAAATTTTTAAGTGCAGCAACCTTTGGAACTATATATATATATATATATATATATATATATATATATATATATATATATAATTCTATTGTTTTTCTAGTCTATTCTTTTCTATTCCTTACTTCTATTCTAATTCGATTTTCGAAATTAGAATTTCTGAAAATGGTTATATATATATATATAGATATATATATATATATATATCTATATATCTATAAAAATAGATATATAGATATATATATATATATATATATATATCTATATATATATATATATATAGATATATATATATATATATATCTTTTTTTATAGATATATATATATATATAAAACCATTTTCAGAAATTCTAATTTACATTTGTCTATATGAAATTCGAATTTCGGAAGATGATATATATATAGATAGATAGATACATAGATACATATATATCTATATATATATATCCTATCCTGAGCAAACTTAGACCGAACGTCGCAGCACTAGACATGTGCATCCGAATTTCCGAATAATGAAAAATTCGTCCGAATTTCGATTCGGAACGAAACGAAATGCACATGTCTAGTGCTGCGACGTTCGGTCTAAGTTTGCTCAGGATAGGATATAAGTGGGTTGTGTTGTCGGTGGCATCCTGTTCAGGTCATTAATCTTAGGTTATGTATTAACTTCCGGGGAATGGTGGGTGGGTAGGAAGTGGGGAAGGTGTGGGGGGTGATTATGACTCGGGTGTATCCGAGGATGGGGGAACTGATGACATGAGTTTATGAAAGTGGAGAGTATGGTAAAGGGGGTGAAAAGTAATGGGGGAAGAAAGATTTCAGAATGATTAAGATTTGGGGAGTATTCAGTGACATGAAGATAGCTGTGCGTCTCTCTTGCCTCCCTCCTCAGAAGGGGGCTTGCATTAGATTCATACCAGCTGATCAATGTCATGGGTATCTGTCGAGCCTATTCACATAGTCGTTTAGGATTGTGGGAGAAAAAGTAGTAGAGTTGTGCGTATATTTACACTTTGGAATGGTAGGACAGTTTGTCAAATGTCAAATCTTTACTAGTTTGGAGAGAAAAGGAGGGTGTAGTCTGACGTTGATTTGAGTCTCTCGCTATATGTATTATATCTTCCGTTTCAGCGATTCTGTTAATTTTGTTGAGCCATTCTTTGATGGAGGGGGGTGTCTGGGATTTCCAGTGTGTGGGAATGCACTGTTTTGCTGCATTGATCATGTGCATTGCAAGCGATTTATGGTATGTTCTGTGTGGTAAGCTTGAGTGATGTAGTAGAAATTGAGCGGGGGTTCTATGCAAATTGTAGGTGGTGACACGTGTGATTATCTAGTGTACTTCTGTCCAGAATGTTTGGATAGAGGGACAATCCCACCATAAGTGAAGTAGGGTTCCTGGTTGATCAGTACATCTCTAGCATTCCTCTGGGATTGTAGGATTAATTTTATGCAGTAAGGCGGGTGTGCGGTACCAGCGAGTTTGGATTTTGAATCCATTCTCTTGAGTATTCACATTGATAGATCCCTTGTGGATGTTGAGATAAATTCTTTCCCATTCTTCTGGCGAAAGAGATATAGACAGGTCTCTTTCCCAAGCAGTGCACATTGTCGAATTATTAGGCATACAGTCTATGAAGAGAAGGGAGTGTGCAGTTGATATCATGTGTGTTTGCAGTGTTTTCTGGGAGCATAGGCATTCAAAGGGAGTCAGTTGTCTAGAACAGGAACATTTCCTTTCTAGGTTTCTCAAGTAATGAGTAATCATGAGATATGTCCAGTCTGGTATCTGGGGTTTCTCAAGCCTGGAAGAGAGTTGAGATGCTGAAAGGATTTTTTCTTGATTGTAAAAGTTGTGGGCTAGGATCTTTCCGTCGGTCCAGTGTTGCATTAAGAAGTTAGTGTGCATGCCTATGGGAAAATCCGGGTTCAGTCTGAGTGGGGTCATTGGGCCTTGGATTGTCGAGATGGAGGAGCGTTTGCAAGTCATGTGAAAGCTTTGAATTGTTGGTCTAATTGGAGGATGAAGCTTCAGTTCGGTGGGAAAGTGACGTTCTAGAATCCATGGTAATGATGCTAGGGAGAGGTTCATGAAAGAATCCACCAGTCTAACCCAGTCTTTTGTGGTTCCTTGAAGATTCCAAATCTAGTATTCTGGTCATATGTACAGCTTTGTAGTAGTTGGTAGGGTCTGGCAAACCTATGCCTCCTAGGTGTTTAGGTAAGGCTAACTGTGCATATTTAATTCTAGGTTTGCGGCCCCCCAAAGGAAGGTGGAGCTGATGTGTTTGTAGGATTTGAAGAAGGTTGGTGGCACGTGGATCAGGACAGTCTGCATTATATATAGGATTCGTGGAAGAGCATTCATTTTTAGAATTGCAGCTCTCCCGAACCACGAGAACACCAGCCTATTGCAACTTTTAAGGTCTTCTGTAAGTTTGTTTAGTATTGGTAAATAATTTTTTGTTATAAGTTGGATAGTTTTGCGGGTAGTTGTATGCCTAGATAGGTGATCGCCTCTGGCTGCCACTGAAAGGGGAAGTTTGTTTTGCATTAATCGACTATGGGTGAGGGCAAGGAGACATTAAGGGCAAAGGATTTAGTAAAGTTAATTTTGAGGTTGGATATCAGGCCAAATTTTCGAAATTCTTCGAGTAGGACTGGGAATGTAATCTCCGGACGTGTGAAAGATAGGAGTATGTTGTTCGCGTAAGCAGCTAATTTGTATTCTCTTTGGCCAGTGGATACCCCTCTTATGTCTGAGTTTTGACGTATGGAACACAGGAGAGGTTCAAGTGTGAGGACAAATAGAATGGGGGAAAGAGGACACCCCTGCGTGGTTCCGTTGTGGATGGGGAAGGCATTTGACGGGGTGTCATTTACTCGAATTCTGGCTGAAGGTTGAGCATATAAGGAAAATATAAGATTGAACATGTGCGGGCATATTCCCAGGGCTTTTAGGACAGCGGCCATATAGTCCCCAAGACACCCTGTCGAATGCCTTCTCCGCATCTAAAGCGAGGAAAAAAACTGCTTGTTTTGAGGATGTCATGAGGTGGTGCAGGTTGATTGCTTTTATAATGTTGTCCCTGGCCTCCCTTCCAGGGACAAAACCTACTTGGTCTTGGGAGATGATTGATGGGAGTAGTGGAAGAAGTCTATTGGCTAAAATTTTGGAGAGGATTTTAATATCCACATTCAGTAATGAGATAGACCTATAGTTTGTCTCTTGTGATGGATCTTTGTTGTCCTTGGGTATGACTGTAATGTGTGCTTGTAGCATTTCTGGAGTGAGTGGTCTGTATGCTGATAGGGAGTTAAAAGCTTTTAAGAAGGGAGCGCTAAGCATGTCAAAGAATGTTTTGAAGTAGGCAGCGGATAGATCATCAGGGCCTTCAGGCATTTAATTGCATCTTTAAGTTCCTGTTGAGTAATCGGGCATTCTAGTATGTTGGAGGATTCTGGATAAATCCTTTTGGGGCAGTACTGTTCTAGGAACTTTTCAATTTTAGTTTGGCGGTCCTCATCAGAGGGTGTGGGTGTATTAGCCTTATCTATATTGTATAGTTTTGTGTAGAATTTCTCAAATTCCTGGGCTATAGCTGTATTACTTGTGTGTGTTTGACCTGTTGGGGAGCATATCTTATGTATCATTGTCTTAGCTTTCTTCGAATTTAATGCTTGTGCAAGCAAGTGCCCACTTTTGTTTTCTGATTCGTAAAAAAGCTTGAGAGAAAACATACATTTTTTCCTGGTGTTGCGATTCAGTTCTTCCTGGATTAGTTTGCGAGTGTCTGTGAGGTCCTGGTAGGATTGTTGGGCCAAGGTCTGTTTGTGGTGGGCCTCTAATGTCTTGAGTTTATGAAATAGGCCTGCGAGATATTGTTGTTTTTCTTTTTTAATTGTCGCCGCCATTGAGATAAGTCTGCCTCTTATCACACACTTGTGTGCTTCCCATTGGGTCAGGCTGGAGGTCTCTGGTGTGTCATTTTCTCGAAAGTAATCATTTAGACATTTGGTAAGAGTTGAGACTCTGGTTTTGTCTGTCAGTATCATAGGATCTAGTCTCCAAATATTGGTATGTGTAATTTTGTCAGGGAAGGTCAGTGTTATCGTAATCGGATGGTGATCCGATATGGTCATAGGCTCGATTGTCGCATTCGATAGTAGAGGAAGATCTCTCTGAGTGAGAAACAGATCCAGTCTGGAGTATTTTTTATGCGGTGCTGAAAAAAAGGTAAAATCCTTTTCCTTTGGTCTGAGGGTGCGCCATGTGTCATGAAGAAGAAGAGATTGGATACTCAATTTTATTTGGCGTAGTGCCCTATATGGTAGACTGGATGTTCCTGAAGATGTATCTAGGAGAGGATTGAGGGGAACATTGAGATCTCCTCCCAGTATAAGTATGCCATTTTGGAAAGAGGCGAGGGTCCGCAGAGTTTTACGAATGAATGGAACTTGAGAAACATTGGAACAGTAGATGTTTGCTAGTGTGATTGGTTTGTTATGGATAGTCCCTTTTGGGAAGACATATCTCCCCTGAGCGGTCTGGTATGCATTTTAAGAGGATTTTTTAAAAAATGGCGTGGGGTCCCCCCAAAAATCCATACCAGACCCTTATCCGAGCACACAACCTGGCAGGCCGCAGGAAAAGAGGGGGGGGAGAGAGCACCCCCCCTCCTGAACTGTACCAGGCCACATGCCTTCAACATTGAGAGGGTGCTTTGGGGTAGCAAGGGGACCTCCCAATGTTGAGGGCATGTGGCCTGGTACGGTTCAGGGAGGCCGCTCTCTCGTCCCCCCCTCTTTTCCTGCGGCCTGCCAGGTTGCATGCTTGGATAAGGGTCTGGTATGGATTTTTAGGGGGGACTCCACGCCTTTTTTTTTTTTTTTTTTTTGGTGCGGGGTTCCCCTTAAAATCCATACCAGACCTGAAGGGTCTGGTATAGGTTTTGAGGGGGACCCCACGCCATTTTTTTTTTAAATTTTGGCCAGGGTTCCCCTTAATATCCATACCAGACCTGAAGGGCCTGGTATGGAATTTAGGGGGACCCCCACGCAATTTTTTTTTAAATTTTGGTTCGGGGTTCCCCTTAATATTCATACCAGACCCAAAGAGCCTGGTAATAAATGGGGGGGGGGAATCCCATGTTCTTTTTTGCAATTATCTGTAACTATATTGCCGATACCCGACAATTCATTACAGCTGCAATCAGTTTTATATGACAATTTTTCCTTTAGAAATGTTTTTTTTTTTTTTAATTATGCTTCGGGGTTCCCGTGGGGAATTCCCATGCCATTTTTATCAATGAACTTCTATGTGTATTGTCGGACCGGCAATGCATTAATAGCCGCGAGTAGTTTTAAATGACTTTTTTTCCTTTGAAATATCATTTTGCTGTCAGACTGTTCTAAACACGAGAAACATGCGCCCCTTTACGGGCATACTATAGACACCCCCCAGGTATAGGTATATTACACTTTTATTGTTTCACTTTAAGCATTATTAAAATCACTGCTCCTGAAAAAACGTCCGTTTTTAAAATTTTTTTTTTGCATTGATCCATGTCCCCTGGGGCAGGACCCAGGTCCCCAAACACTTTTTATGATAATAACTTGCATATAAGCCTTTAAAATTAGCACTTTTTGATCATTCATGTTCATGTCCCATAGACTTTAATGGTGTTCACGTGTTCGAACAAATTTTTTGCCTGTTCGCATGTTCTGGTGCGAACCGAACAGGGGGGTGTTCGGCTCATCCCTAATTAAGAACTTTTTCTCTAATCACTTAAAGTGAATACAGTAGAGGTCAACAGGTACTCTGCGAGTCCGCTGTGTGTGGTTGGGTGAGGTTCCTAGATGGAGAAGCACTCAGGTTCTCAGGAGGTCTTGGTGTTTGGTGTGGTTGTCGCTTAGTCTGTGAGGGTAAATGATCCAGTGTGTAAATTGATGTTTTGTAATTGATACACGCGTGTAGGTAGAAGAAATATAAGGTTGAATGATGTCAGATGATGGCGGCATTAAGACAGAGTGAAGAGTTATTAGGAAAAGGATTTGGAAAAGATTTTAGTTCTGCCATGTTTACTGTAAAGAGTTCAATCAAGTGCGTGATAGCTCCAATTCATCAGTCCCACGAAGGGTTCTATAGTAATATGAGTCTATAAAGGAGAATGCCGCCATCATCTGTGTCCCCATAACACATACATTTGATATATTTTCAAGCATGACATTATCATTCCGACCCAACTCTAGTTGTTCTGATAGTTCACCGCTAGGAGAAATAGTGGCAGTACATAGCGGGGGATTAGTGATGCTAGTTGGTATGTTCTTTCTTGTCCGAGGGATGAGAAACATTCAGTACTGATTACCTTATGTGAGAGTATATCTTCTTACGCTGTAGCGGGCAGTTGTAGAGTCTGTGAAAATAAAGAAAAAAAGAAGAGGAAAGCAACAAATCCACCCCCAGTTCAAACAGTAGAGAGAAAGGAAAACAACAAAAAGGGGAGAATTTGAGGTGGTTGAGTATTTGAAGATTTCGATCGGCATCTGAGGTTTTACTAGTATTTCCAGTTCCTGGAGTGTAGCAAGGGAGAGGTAGTCACTTGAAACCGTCTGTGTTCCATTTCTTTGCCTGTTGCGGTGATGTTCCGTGGGGGTGTGCAGATCCGGATGGCGTGATGAGGGGATCAGTGGAATCGTTCATTCTTCTGAATACTGGGTGATATAAGGCACATATGCTTATGTCCAGTATGGTACATATATGGTTTCTCATTAACATACAGCAGGGCTACGATTGGGCAGGTAAATCATGGCTAGATTTTCTGAGGTAACTTTATGTTAAAAAGCCATTTTGCTAACTGTGGAATATTTTGTCCTCTAACTTATTATTTCCAGATTTTGACCATCGATTGAAGGGGTAGGTGATTAATCATGTTCACAAGTGGCGAGCTCTGCAGTGATCTGGGGATGCTGTAGGACTGCAATTTTTTGGGATCCCCGCTGTCTTGGCCTGTGAGGATGGGGGATGTGTGTGGCGGCGGCGGATGCTGAGGTTTCTCACTTCAGTGATGCCATCCATAGAGGTGGCTCTGCAGTGTGGAGGGAGACCGAAGTCATTGTACCAACCTGGCAGGTCCACTGACGGAATGTTAAGCGCAGTACAGAAAGATTCTAGGTCTTCTGGTACTCTGAGGTGTGCAGTGTGACCATTGTGGGAAGCTGACAGGCGAAAAGGAAACTTCCAGCGATAGATTATATTTCTAGCTCTCAGTATATCAAGCATAGGTCTCATTTCTCTTCTCCTCTGGAGAGTTATGTTAGATAAATCTTGGAATAGTTTGATGTCAGAGCCTTGGAAGGAGAAGCGTATGCGACCCCTAGCTTTGCGGAGGATTTCTTCCTTCAGGACAAAATCAGTCAGGCAGCAGATTATGTCCCTGGGTGGGTCAGTGTAATGGAAATTTGTAAGTTCTGTATATAATTGTATTCTATTTTGTATGTATTGCACACTGCCCTCACTGTGCACACAGCACTAATAATGTTTTCAGTAAAAAAATGTTTACATTCTTTCGAGTCCTGATTAGCATTAGCCTGCCTATGTAACGCCCCTTGTTACCATAAGTGTACAATTGTAATATTAATGTGATACCTACGTAATCATGTGCATAAAAACCTTCAATTGCGTCATAATAAAGCAGAACAGTAATTTAGAAAGATGCTGAGCGTATCTTTTGTGTCTGTTCCCTACTGCAGTAGTTATTATTAATTTGGAACCACTAATCAATATGAGGATAGGAGTTGCCTATCATCAATTTAACCAAGTCAGTCAGTATCCCTTCCTCTCGTACGTAATGCTCTATGGATGCGTTCCATAGCTATATGGGTGTCTCGGGGTCTTTCTAGAAGTTCATTAAAGAGGTTTATGGCTCACCAGCTGTTTGCTCCACAAAAATCTCCATTATACCGTTTGCTCCTTTGAGACGGATTTGGAGGACCGCAGAATCACCCTCCACCTGACGGTTGCCTCACGTGACATCGCTATATCTAACATATATGCCCCCTTACAAATCCCTGAACACTTTCTTCTTATTGGGGGGGACTTCAATACTGTCATGCATACGGCTGAAGACCGTACCCCGGGCCCTGCAAGTCGAGGTCACATGGGCGACACTCCCACCCTTTTAGCTCAAATGGCTTCCTCACTTCACCTTACAGACACTTGGTGTGTCTCCCACTCCACTGATCGTGAATTCGATATCTCCTCATCGACCATTGAAGACATGGTCATCTCTGACCATTCCCCTTCTTTTGTCCAGTTGATCTTTTACACACCCTCCGCACTGCCTGGGCTGAATTTGTAGAAACCAACGGGGCCCATCTCTCCACCCCAAATTTGTTCTGGGAGATGGGGAAAGCTTTTCTTAGAGGATGCATCATTTCCTATACAGCTCAATTTAAGAAACAAACTCGTCTCCACTATTTGAAGGCCAGTGAATCCCTACGCCTGGCACACTGTGCCTTAACGCTAAACTACACTATAGCCAACTCGCTTGCATGGCAAGCAGCCAAGCGTACCTTTGACCACTGGTCTGTGCAGCAGGAGACTATTAGGCAATCTTACTCTGCTCTCCAATTTCATAGATACGGCCATAAGGCAGGCAAGCTCTTAGTGAAGCTGTGCTCAGGACACCACCGGCCGACTCATATTGGAGCTCTACTCTAACGAAGATATTACTAATGTGCTCTCTGAGATTAGTGCCATCCTCACTCAGTACTTTACCAATCTTTACTCGGAAGACCCCATCAACGTAGAGGCGGTGAACAAATTGCTCACAGCAATTAAACTACCTACCCTGTCTCCTGACGAGTTGGACACTCTAAACGTCCCCATTTCCCATGAGGACATCTGTTCTACTATTAAATCCCTCTCTAATGGAAAAGCCCCTGGCCCAGATGGCTTTTTGGCATAATTCTTTAAATTGACAAATTCATTCCTGAGACCTTATCCCTTGTCTATAAAGCAATGTGGGCTGAGGGCCCATACCTTCCTTCGGGCGCACATTAAACTCATCGCCAAAAAGAGAAAAGATCCCCTCCTACTGGGTTCATATAGGCCTATATCCCTAATTAACGTAGATGTGAAAATTCTATCCAAAATCGTTGCATCCCGTCTAGCGCACATCCTTCCATCAATCCTCCATCCGGCCCAATCAGGTTTTGTTCCGTGGCGGTCTGCCACCCTCAACATTCGTAAGGTCCTCCTAGCCCTTGAAGTTGCTAAGACGCATCCTGACCTTGACACAGCCATTGTTTCGCTAGATGCCGAGAAGACTTTCGATAACATCACTTTCTCTTGGCTCTTCGTGGTCATGAGAGCAATCAGACTGAATGGCCCCTTACATCAATTTGTCCAAAAAATGTACTCCTCACCAATGGCCCACCTTGTTACTCCTAATTTCATCTCCCCTAACATACCACTCACTAAAGGCACATGACAAGGCTGCCCCGTATCCCCTCTTCTTTTTAACATAGCCATCGAACCACTCTCCAGACTTTTAAACTCACCGTCAGGGGTCAGTGATGTCACGGTAAGCAACCAAGTCCTACACTCGGCTCTAGTCACCGATGACGTCCTCTTATTCTCAACCAATCCCTCCACGGATATTTCACTCCTCCTAGACCTATTCACGACTTTCCGGGCCTGTTCGGGGCTCCGGATTAATTTTGATAAGAGCAAAATTTTACCTCTCAACCCACAGCTGGCTCGAGTTTGGATGGGCTCATCCCCATTCATAGTAGCAAAACATCATATCACCCACCTGGGCGTTCGCATTGGCAGGGAACCCTCATCTCTATATAGCCTGAACTACCACCCGGTGATAGCCAAGATTGTACAGGAGTTGGAAGCATGGGCAGACCTACCCCTTTCACTATTTGGGAGATGCCACCACTTTAAAATGGTCTCGTTCGCTAGATTGTTGTATCCATACAGACCTTACCTCTATTAATGAAACATACTGACGTCCAAAAGATACACACTGCACTGCTTGCATTCATTTGGCGTGGCAGAAAACCTTGCATTGCACTTCAAAAACTCTGTCTCCCGAAGTGTGAAGGTGGAGCGGACCTGCCCAGTATTAGATTCTATAATCTTTCTTGCCTATTGAGACAAGGTATTGACTGGTTGTCTCATTACTCTAACTACATGCTGGAGGGCACCCTTGTGTCTCCGTTTAATCTCCACCGTCCTTCACTCTAGGCTACGCGCCCTTCCCCAGCCCCTGAGATCCAACCTCTTGATTAGAGACACTGTGATTACCTGGAGAGAAATACGGAGACTTCTGGGCCTACCCTTCACCATCTCAAATCACCTTCCCAACATTGGCAACCCAATGTTCCCCCTTCTATGGATCACAAGGCCTTTACTTAATGGTCATCCTCAGGTATAACAACCATCTCTAAAGTCATTGATCCTGCCCAAGGTACTTTTAGACCCTTTTCAGAACTAACCAAACAGTACTCCCTCATACCATCGCAGGTGTTTCACTATCATCAGCTAACCAGCTACCTCAGATCCTGCTTCAGCATGAGCCAAAACCCTTGTTAACGCTCTTTTATTGATGCCTTAATAGATCGGGACCAATACTCTATATCAGATATATACTCCAACCTCATCACCCATCAGGCTACAAAATACCACATTGTTCCATTCAAACCCTGGATCCCTATTCTGGATGATCCAGATGCACCAGAGAAGATCGTCCTCTTATTCTCAACCAACCCCTCCGCGGATATTTCACTCCTCCTAGACCTATTCATGACCTTACGTCGTGAATCTTTTGATATCAAAAGATATCAAAAGATCCGCTTTCTAGTAACATGCGAAACTGGGTGAGAAACCCAGTTTAAAATTGCCTATCAGGCGTATCTTCCGTTTCGCCACAGCAAAAATGCCTCCTCCATCTCTGCATGCCCTTGGTGCTCTACTCCAAGAGCATCCCTGTTCCACAGATTATGGACCGGTCAAGCAGTCTCCACCTTTTGGGACTGGGTGTTGGACTATATTGATAGATCTCAGCATTTACGTCTGCCTAAGGACCCACTGATATGCCTTTTCAGCTGCGACACCCCGCAAGCTTCCTTACCAACGCCTACCTATGCCTCTCTTCCTCAATGGATCCATATAATTTTGTCTGACTGACTTACACTAAAGAGGAGCTTCATTAAAACTTGCAAGTTTTTACCTCTGTGAACACAGAACTGTGAACTCTGTGAACTGTGAACACCTTGGTCAGGACTATGAAATGTATAACATAATGTATAGAGTGCAGGGGTCAGGGTAAGTAACATACAAGACTGCAGTACAGCAGTCAGGATGAACCTCTGTTCACATCAGAGTCCCCCCTTACATCAAAATCCCCAGGAGCTCCCCCCCCTTACATCCCTATTCCCTTATACATCAAAGTTCCAAGAGACCCTCCCTACATTAGAGCCCCCCTTACAGCAGAGTCTCCCCTTACATCATAGTTCCAATTTACATCAGAGTTCGCAGAGTTCCCTTTTAAATCACAGTCTCTCCAGCATTCCCTCCTTACATCAAGGTCCACAGTGTTCACCATTACACAAGAGTCCCCAATGTTCCCCTTTACATCAGTCAGGAGAGCTAACATCATCAGCATCAAGAACCCACAGAGTTCCCCCTTACAGCAAAGTTTCCAGCATTCCCAAAGCCCCCCTTACATCAGAGCCCACAGCATATGCCCTTACATCAGAGCCCACAGAGTTCCCCCTTACATTATAGTCCACAGAGTTGCCTCCTCCATCAGAGTCTACAGAGTTCCACCTTACATCAGGGTCCACAGCTTCCCCCTTACATTAGAGCCCCCTTACATCAGACTTCCCAGCATTCCCAGAGCTCCCATCATGTCGGTGTCCCCAGAGTTCCCCCTTACATCAGAGTCCCCAGAGTTCCGCTTTACAGCAAAGTCTGCAGGTTTCCCCCTTACAGTGCAAGGGGGAACTCCATGGACCCTGATGTAAAGAACAATGCGGACCCTACAGTAAAGGGGAATACTGTGGACTGTGATGTAATGGGGAATGCTGCAGACTCTGGTGTAATAGGAAACTCTGATGTAAGGAGATCTCTTATCACCAGAGCCCCCGGTACATCAGCAACAGCAGTCACTCTATGGCCTGGAACTGTCACACTCTGACTTCCTGCAGCAGTAAATTGTTTGATTCCATTCAGGGCACTGAGGAGAGGCTCAGACTTTTGGTCCTCCTCTCCTCCTACTTCCCCTCGATGCAGTCTCTTTCAAACATTTGGAAAAGACACCAAGAGCCATAACATCACAACGCACCTGAACCTGCTGGCCCACCCCCCTGTCCGAGTTGAGGTTGAGCCAAGACTAAGCTCAAGACAAGCTCAGCCAATTATTAATAGACCAGACCCAGAACTGCACAGGCACAGTTCAGAGTTGGGAGACAGGCAGATTTTTTATGGCCACTTTCTCCTTTTCACAGAGATTTGAAGACAGGAGAAAAGTGTCCTTTTTTTTTTTTTTTACAAACTGTCCTCAAAAGTCCTCAATGAATATGGGCACAAAACAACAGAAGATCGGAGTTTGTAATGATAAGACCAATAATAGTAAATAAAAAAAAGAACAAAAAGGAGAAAAACAGGCTTTAGATGCACACTTTGCAGAAATATCAAGGGTATGTAAAAGGTAAAATCAGAGTCGAGGACTAGCTTAGTATTCACTGCTATACAAAACAAGCCACCCATATGCTATTATTGTATATCCACCCTTTTGTGAGCTTATTATTTGATTTAGTATTTTTTCAAGGCCTGCCTTTGTTTTTCTTTTTTAACTGAAAGCTTTCCATGAGGATGCCTACTGGTAAATGCACCAAACTGAAATCAAATTGATCCACAATGTGATGTCCATAAAACCGTGCTTTGGACTGGAACATAAACAACCTTTTTTATGAGACAATGACATGAGAAAATGTGTTTCTCCAGGCTTCATAAATGTGCAAGATGGAAAAGTAGTATTGATGTTGGGGTTAATATTGGCATAGAGGAAAATTGACCATGCTTCACTTTGAGAATTGCAAATCTAATTGATCTGCTGCAGCAAGCTTTCAATTCCTGAGCAACTGTACAAGATAGGACGTGCATGAGCTGCTAAAGCAGGGCTGGGCACACTGCAGTTTAACTCTGAATAAAACAACTCAGCAAAATACTTAATTATGAAAACAATAATGTAAGCAATGAAGGTTCGTAAAGGTAGGTGCACCTTTGCATGATCAGATACGTGCGATCAGGCACATCACAATAAATAAAATGCCTTGCTGCTTTACAAATTATCGTCACTGTCTTATTTTAATCATTTGATATCACTGCTGACACATGCTATGTTTTTGCTGTACGCTTCATTAGGCCTGCTTTTTTTCCCTTTACCTCCACTGCTACATATAATCTGATTATCATTCATAAAAGTATGTCTGTAGGCAAAGAGAATCATTCATGTATACATCTTTGTTTTCAGCTGCTATGTAAACAGATAGCTATATAATTAACTTTATAGGGAAGATGCAGTTGGAGATTATGTTTACACTTTAGACCTCTGTCACTTACTATAACTATTCTCAGCCGTAGCCTTGGTATTTTATATTGCACATTTAAGAAAAGCTGCAGGATTTTACAAACAGCAGAAAATAGGACTCATAGTTAATTTGTGCTGAAGGTTTTGCAAGGAATTATCTATAAATACAGTACAAACTATAATTACCAGACTGATCAAATCCGTGTTTCCCAAAGTGCGTTACAATGCCCACCAGAGATGTAAGTCAATAATGGAGGTTGCAGATGCCTGATATCAACATGGATTTTTTTTAATGCACACATAACTGCATTGATTGGTGTTTTTTTTATATTTTCCTGCAGTTCATTCCTGTGGAAATACTATAGACATTCAAGCGTTTGCATATTCTTAAAATAAGCTTTAAAACATGCCCTCACTGACCTCTTTAACTACAAGCACAGTGGAGCAAATTAGCCTCAAAATTCACGACAGAAACGCTGAAGTCCCTCAAGTTGTCCCCTCATTAATCTCATCTTGATCCTCCCTCCCAGCAGTGGCACAGCAGCCTTCCAGACTTCTAATCTGTAATGTAAACAGAGCAAGAGCTCTCGGAGGGTAAGCTAACAAATGACTGGCACGTCTACTGCAAATGTTGAGGATGAATTTGTCATAAACCAGTGCGGCCAGAAATGTGTGGACTGTAATAGGGAAGACCAGAACACATGTAAAGTAATAATAGTAAGATTTATTAAAAGGATAAGATGTAAACAATAAGGCAAACCAGCAAACAACCACGGTGACACACAATAATGACTCTCTAAACCAAACGTGAATACAGGAGTAAGATATAATCATAAACGTAGTCAAGTCAGGGTTATACACGATAGAACAATCAGATAGAACAGGGAGCAGGACAGAACAGGGAGAGGACAACAGGAGGCAGGGATAGGTCTGCAAGACGGGGTCCAGGGATGGATGCAGGGTTCAGGAAAACAGGACACAAGGTACAAGTACAGGATTCAGGAATACAGGTCACAACATGGTACAGGATTCAGCAATGCAGCTCAGGGCTCAAGGAAAATACCAAGGCAAATGTGTGAGCATCTGCCGGGTATATATACACACCTCCTTCAATCAGTCTCAGGTGACACCTGATTGCAGGAGATGATGTCGGCTCCAGACTGCTGGGAGACATCCACTGGTGGACACCAGTACTGCGGCCCAAAGATCTGACAGCGCCACCAGCAGGTGAAACCCTTACTGACAGTACCCCCCCATGAAGGAGCGACCTCTGGATGCTCCAACTAGTTGCAGCTGTAAAAAGTCCACGGCATCACGCTGGGCAGCGGGCAGAGGCACATCACGCTGGGCAGCGGGCAGAGGCACATCAAGCTGGGCAGTGGGCACTGGAACATCAGGCCGGGCGTCAGGAACTGGATCATCAGGCCAGACATTGGGCATCGGATCATCAGACTAGACAGCAGGCATTGGAACATTAGGCCAAGCAGTGGGCACTGGAACAGCAGGCCAGACAATGGGCACTGGAAAATCAGGCCAGACAGCGGACACTGGAACATCAGGCCGGGCATCAGGAACTGGATCCTCAAGCCGGACATTGGGCATCAGATCATCAGATTGGACAGCAGGCACTGGAACATCAGACCGGGCAGCGGGTACTGGAACATCGGGTCGGTCATCAGGAACTGGATCATCAAGCATCAAATCATCAGGCTGGAGAGCAGGCACTGGAACATCAGGCCGAGCATCGGGCACTGGAATATCAGGCTGGGCATCAAGAACTGGATCATCAAGCCGGACATTGGGCACTGGATTGGTAGGCCATACAACAGGCACTAGAACATCAGGCCAGGCATTATGAACTGGATCATCGAGCTGGGCATCAGGTCATCAGACTGGACAGCAGACACTGGAACATCAGGCCGGGCAGCGGGCACTGGAGCGACAGGCTAAACAGCGGGCACTGGAACAAAAGGCTGGGCAGCCGCAGCAGTGAACTGGGTGTCAGGAACTGATTCAGCAAGCATAGTATAAGCAGGCTGGGTAACGGGCACTGGCTCAACAGGCTGGATAATGGGCACCAGCCCAGTAGGCTGGGTAAAGGGCACCAGCTCAGCAGGCTGGGTAACGGGCACCAGCTCAACAGGCTGGGTAATGGGTACCAGCTCAACAGGCTGGGTGACGGGCACCAACTCTGCAGGCTGAGTGATGGGCACTGGCCCAGCAGGCTGGGTAATGGGCACCGGCACATCAAGCTGGGAAATGTGCAAGGCACATCAGTCTGGGAAATGGGTACCGGCACATCAGCCTGGGAAATGGGCACAGGCACATCAGCCTGGGAAACGGACACCGGCACGTCAGGCTGGGAAACTGGCACCGGCACTTCAGGCTGGGAAATGGGCACCAGCACTTCAGGCTGAGAAATGGGCACAGTCACATCAGCCTGGGAAACGGACACCGGCACTTCAGGCTGGGAAACGGGCACCAGCACTTCAGGCTGGGAAACGGGCACCAGCACTTCAGGCTGGGAAACGGGCACCACCACTTCAGGCTGGGAAACGGGCACCAGCACTTCAGGCTGGGAAATGGGCACTGGCAACTTCAGGCTGGGAAATGGGCACTGGCAACTTCAGGCTGGACTGTAGGCACCGGAACTTCAGGCTGGACCGTGGGCACCGGAACTTCAGGCTGGACCGTGGGCATCGGAACATCAGGTGGGACCATGAGCACTGGAACATCAGGCGGGACCATGAGCACTGGAATATCAACTGAACAGCAAATACTGGAGCATCAGGCTGGACGGCAGGCAGAAGTTTGGCAGGGTTAGGTGGGTCATCAGGTTCAGGACCATCAAAAGGCTAGCCTGACCCCATTGGCAATCATACAGGCAGATTGGAGTGGATCGGCTGGCTTGGAGGCAGACTGGAGCAGATCGACAGGCATGGAGGCAGACAGGAGAAGATTGGCTGGCATGGAGGCAGGCTGGAGCAGATTGGCTGGTGTGGAGGGAGACTGGAGCAGATCAGCTGGCGTGGAGGCAGACTGGAGCAGATCGGCAGGCATGGTGGCAGACTGGAGCAGATCGGCTGGCATGGAGGCAGACTGGAGCAGATCGGCTGGCATGGAGGCAGACTGGAGCAGATCGGCTGGCATGGAGGCAAACTGGAGCAGATCGGCTGGCATGGAGGCAAACTGGAGCAGATCGGCTGGCATGGAGGCAGACGGGAGCAGATTGGCTGGCGTGGAGGCAGACGGGAGCAGATTGGTTGGCGTGGAGGCAGACTGGAGCAGATCGGCTGGCGTGGAGGCAGACAGGAACAGATTGGCTGGTGTGGAGGCAGACTGGAGCAGATCGGCTGGCATGGAGGCAGGCTGGAGCAGATCGTCTGGCATGGAGGCAGGCTGGAGCAGATTGGCTGGCATGAAGGCAGGCGGGGGTAGATTGGCTGGTGTGGAAGCAGGCTGGAGCAGATCGGCTAGTGTGGAGGCAGGCTGATGCAGCTCGGCTAGTGTGAAAGCAGGCTGGAGCAGATCAGCTGGCGTGGAGACAGGATTGAATAATGGCAGGATTATACGGGTTGGAAAGAACTTTTGTTTCTTTTTGGGTTTAGCCACTGAAGCCTTGTAAGTGACTGCAGGGCTGTAAATAGGGGGTGCAGCTGATGCAAAAGAAGAGTTTGAACACGGTAAGAAAGAGGAAGCAGTTACTAAGGGAGATCTTTGTGGAATTGCTGCAGGCAGTAGAGAGGAGGCAGATGGGTTAAAGGCAGGATAGGTGCAGCAAGTGGAAACAGGATACAGATAATTAGTTTAGTAGCAGGGTATATTGGACTGAATGCCGTGGGTGATGGAGAAAGAGACCACTGAGCAGGCAGGTCTCTGGCAGCAGGATAGGACTGTTGCAATATGACTGAGGCTGAGTGTAATAGATCTGACCATGCCTGTAGTAAAGGTTGAATCAAATTTGGCTTACATACCGCCTGTCTAACCAGGGATGCTCAAGATCCGTTGTTTCTAGAACTGAAAGTCCAATCCTGAGAGAACCTATACCAGAGTTTTTAAAACTGTAAACAAGCTTAAAAAAAGTGCTTAAAGCAGAACTTCAGTCATTTATTTTTTTTATCTTTCCATCTATTAAATCCTCTGCCCTTGTTGTTTTAACGTTGGATAGTAAAACATTTTTTTTCACCCAGTAAATATCTTATACAGCCCACTTCATCTTTCTTGTCTGGTAAAAAGCCTATGCTTATGACATCTGACACTCTTGTGAGAGTTTGCCAGGAAGGGAGGGGGGATGAGTCATAAGAGGGCCTTTGAGAGCTGCAGAGCTGGGGTTGGACCTCTGTGTGTCTGTGTAAATCCAGGAGGTGAACAGCAGCAGCTTCAGCTGCCCACAGTTAAAATGGTTGCAGCCAGACTCAGTGGAGGGAGATTTCTGCAGGATATTTGGCAAGTACAGAATCACAGTATATATAAAATAATATGCAAAGTGGTTGGAGGGAAGCTTCAGAATGGCAAAGGTGTTTTCATTACAAATTATGTGAGCAGACTGCAGTTACACTTTAAAGCTCCAGGCTCCCCCAAAAAATTAAAAATCAGCGGCTACACATACTACACATACTACTACACATATACTGTGGCTACTGACTTTAAATATAAGGGCACTTATCTGCCCAGGCATCTAGCAGTGTCCTCACCCAAGCCTCTTGACTAATAGAAACTTAGGTTTCCTACTGCGCATGTGCAAAGCGCTGCACATTGTGAAGTGTCCCAAAAGGCTGTAGGGGGGAGGGGGGGGCCAAACTTTCGGCTCAGTTCACCGCAGCAAACTGAGCCGGAAGTGGGAGTGGGTACCTGTCAAAACCAGGAACCCGCTCCCCCCCCCCTCCAAAAAGGTGCCAAATGTGGCAGTGGAGGGGGGGGCAGACAAACGTAGCTTCCTCTTTTGGGTGGCGCTCTTCTTTAAAGTTAGAAAAAAAAAGCTTAAGCCCAGACAAGGGTATAATGACAGGTTTTGGATCCCATAGTAAAATGGGGCTCTCGGTGACATCTCTTTGCCGCTGAACTCCAGCCTCAATCTGACCCTAACATTTAAAGTAGAACTATAGGCAAATCTATTTTTTTGATTTTGGATTGAGAAAGGGAGGGTTGCAACCCCTGTCAGATTTTTTTTTTTTTGCCATCTGTGTCCTATTGGGGATATTTCCCTTCACTTCCTGTCCCTTAGCCAAACAGGTAGTGGAGGAAATCCCTGTAAATTAAGGGAATTTCTTGGGGAACCCCAGCTCATTAGAACTAATGTCCCTATTAGAAGATTTCCCCTCTATTACTTTTCTGGGGACAACCCAAAATGTGGATTTTCTTTTACTGCCATGTTGATATGATAATGGTAAATAGGATCCCCTAATGGGGACACTTGCAGCAATAAAAACTGACATGCATTATAATCCCTCTCCACTCTATCCAAAACTAAAAAAAAAAGTTTCGCCTTTAGTTATACTTTACTCCACCCACACCCATAAACCTAACCTATATAAATTAACCATCATCCTTAGCTCTAAATCTTAAAACCCAACTCAACCTTTTTGTTTAACTTATAAATTTAGTGCCATACAGTTTAAAAAAGAAGATGAAGTTGGGCTTTAACTTGTAACCTAACTTTAAAAATGAGAAGAAACTTTTCATGGGAAAAACGGTTTCAAGCTGAAACCACTAAACTCCTGGCAAACAGCTTAATAAACAGTTGCAATACATTTATAGTATGTGAGTTGTTTTACCTGCCAAAGGATTTGTATTTCTATCCACCTATTCCTGTAATTTACACAGTGTTGCCAGATCATAGACTTGACTGTTCTAGCCCAGTCTGTGATTGTAAAGAAGCTGTGACTATCAGATAAAGTCATCTCACAACTCTCTGCTCCTGTCAGTGTGTTCTTTATATCAGCATGCAGCACACCTGATTGACCTTTCTTGCTACCTCTTGTTTTCAAATCTGCATGCTGTTGTAGAGAGGACTATCAGATACTGGCACTTAAACTTGTTGCATTTAAAAATGCATCAATACATTAAGAAAAAAACAGCATTCAACTATAAGTAAAAATTGCAGTTACCTTACTACTGCTCCATTTTAATTGCTTCTGTAATTTTTGAATCACTTAACCCCTACAATATGCAGATCTAGAGTAAGACCTTATTTTGCTCTATATACAACTGTTAATCATATACTGGTGACCACAACCGGCCTCTTGTCTCTCAAGATACGTGTTAAATTCCCCGCAGACTCTGCCCTCACCCTCTTCCATGATAGGCGCTAATTTACAGAGTTTAATTTTGAACTGCAGAGAACCTCCCTGCAATGTTATAGAGATGTGCACTGGGAGAGTAGTCACCCTAGGACAAGAATTGTATTAATGGCAAGATCACCAGATGAAAATAAGGGAAGAAAAGCATTAAAAATAAAACAAATGTACCACATTTTAATGACTGGTAAGCTGTAATATGCTGCATTTCTGTAAATTTGTTAACCGCTTGCCGACCGCTGCATATACATTTACGTCGGCAGAATGGCACGGCAGGGCAAATGGGTGTACCTGTACGTCCCATTGAATTTCCCACCGTGCACGCTCCCTGATCGCACCTGCGGGTTCCGCGGACTCTATGTCCACCGGTCTCCCACCGATCGTGTCATGGAGAGGTAGACAGGAGAGATGCTTTTGTAAACAAAGCATTCCCCATTCTGTCTAGTGACAGGACAGTGATCTACTGCTCTCTGTCATCGAGAGCAGCGATCACTGTCCTGTGTGTTCAAGCCCAGCCCCCTCACAGTTAGAATCACTCCCTAGGACACACTTAACCCTTTCACCGCCCCCTAGTGGTTAATCCCTTCACAGCCAGGGTCATTTACACAGTAATCAATGCATTTTTATTGCACTGATCGCTGTATAAATGACAATGGTCCCAAAATAGTGTCAAAACTGCCTGATGTGTACGCCATAATGTTGCAGTCATGATAAAAATTGAAGATCACCGCCATTACTAATAAAAAAAATAAATAAAAATGCCATAAAACTATCCCCTATTTTGTAGATGCTATAAATTTTGCGCAAACCAATCAATATACGCTTATTGTGATTTTTTTTTACCAAAAATATGTAGAAGAATACATATCGGCCTAATCTGAGGAAAAACATTTTTTTTTTTTATACATTTTTGGGGGATATTTATTACAGCAAAAAGTAAAAAATATTGCTTTCTTTTCAAAATTGTCGCTCTTTTTTTGTTTATAGCTCAAAAAATAAAAATCGCAGAGATGATCAAATACCACCAAAAGAAAGCTCTATTTGTGGGAAAAAAAGGATGTCAATTTTGTTTGGGTACAACGTTGCATGACCGCGCAACTGTCAGTTAAATCGACTCAGTGCCGAATCACAAAAGATGGCCCGGTCATTCTGCAGCCAAAGCCTCCGGGGCTGAAGTGGTTTAGATACACTTTAAACAAAAAGCTTGTTCATGTTCTTCAACCTGCAGAAATTATATAAGGGACATCACATGAAAGTAACTATAATGGAGGCTGTAATAAATATGAATGAGCAGCTGATGCCAAACTTGATTTATATTGAAATTGCAAATTATGCCATTGGTGAAATTTAGTTAAAATTAGCCTAATTTCACTATGCAGCAAAACTAGGTGAAATTAGCTTAGAAACCATACACCTTTAAAGCTAGGTGCACACAATGTTCGCAGCTATGACACTCCGGAGTTGTGACATATGGCTTTGTTTATCAGGAAACCCATGTCAGACCCGGGCACTAAGATGACATTGTGATCAAATGGCTTTGTATATCATAGCCTAATCACCAAAGCCACATCATTACATTGCCAGTACTGACATACAATATCATACAATCCTATATACACAATCCTTTACCCACAGTTGATCCAGAGGAAGGCAAAAAACCCCAGCAAAGCATGATCGAATTTGCTCCAGCAGGGGAAAAAATTCCTTTCTGATCCCTCGAGAGGCAATTGGATATTCCCTGGATCAACTTTACCTATAAATGTTAGTACCCAGTTATATTAGGTACATTTAGGAAAAAATCCAGTCTCTTTTTAAAGCAATCTACTGAGCTGGACAGAGCCAGATCTTGAGGGAGTTTATTCCACATTTTCACAGCTCTTACTGTAAAGAAACCTTTCCGTATTTTGAAGATTAAATCTTTTTTCCCTCTAGATGTAAACACTGAAATGGTACTTTTAATCCCAGACCCTATATCATTTATAAATATATTTAAAAGTAAGGGTCCCAACCTTTGGGTACACCTTTGGGTACACCACTGATAATCTTAGACCATTTAGAGTTATGCCCCGTACACATGATCCGATTTTCCGACAACAAAACCGTGGATTTTTGTTCGAAGGGTGTTGGCTCCAACTTGTCTTGCATACACATGGTCACACAAAAGTTGGCCAACAATTACGGACGTAGTGACGTAAAAGGCGTATGTGATGTCTCTATTACGAATGCTAGTTTTACAAGACTGAGTGCTTCCTTGATTCCGAGCATGAGTGGACTTTTGTGCGACGCACTTGTATACACACAATTGGAAAGTCTGACAACAAACATTTGTTGGCGGAAAATATGAGAACCTGCTAGCCAACATTTGTTGGCGGAAAGTCTGACAACAAATGTCCGATGGAGCATACACACGGGAAGACTTACCGCCAACATGCTCACACCCAACATTTCCCAATGGAAAATCCGATTGTGTGAACATGGCATAAGAATCATTAACCACTACTCTCTAAATTCTGTCTTTTGTCAGTTTCCTATCCATTTACAAACTGATCTTTCCAAGCTTGTAGACTTTACCTTACACATTAGCCATGTGTGGGGAGCTGTGTCAAACGCTCCAAGTATACCATGTCTACAGCCACCCCTCTGTCCAAGATTTCATAAAAACAAATCAGATTTATCTGGCTACTTCTGTCTTTCATGAACCTATGCTGTCTGTTGCTTAAAATACTTTTCTCCAGCAAGAAATCATCTGTGTGGTCTTTTATTAACCTCTCCAGTATCTTCTCAAAAATAGAAGTTAAACTAACATGTCTAGAGTTACTTGGTAAAGACTTTGATGCCTTTTTAAATATAGGCACCACATTTGTCTTATACCAATCCAGTGGTACTATGCCATTCATTAAAGAGTCCCTGAAAATTAGAAACTACTATATTTTGCAATCTGTCGTTCATTTTGAATTTTTGCATCTTTGATCTCCTTTTTACATATTCTGTTATATTCTTTGTAACATTTAAATGATGATAGTGTTCCTTCATTTTTATATTTTTTAAAAGCTCTTTTGTTATTATTTATAGTTTTTTAACTTTGGCTGTCAGCCCCATAGGCTTTATTTTTAGCCTTTTAAATGTATTGCCCGTGAGAATATACTTTGCAGTGAGTTCGCACACAGTCTTTTTGAAGAATTCCTATTATTATTATTATTATTATTATTATTATTATTATTATTATTATCATGGTCACAGCCCTTGCAGCCCTTTCTGTCTGTGCAAAGAGCTAAGCCTCCACCTCCTCATTAACACTGGGAGGTCTATAACAAACTCTGATGATTACTTTTGTAGTACTCACACCCATGTACAGTTCCACTCATAATGCTTCAGCCTCATCACACTCTCCATAAACTAGGTCCTCTTTCACACTAGCTTTGAGGTCACTTCTCACATAGAGACAGCCCCTCCAATTTACCTTGTCTTTCCGAAAGAGAGCATAGCCAGGATTATTTATAGCCCAGTCATATGAAGAATGAAGCCAAGATTCAGCAATACCAATTAAATCATAGTTTTCTTCATGCACCAAAGTTTCCAACTCACCTATTTTGCTTGGCAGACTTCTGTCATTGGTGAACAAACACTTTAATCTATTGTCACATTTTGCACACTTATATTGCATATTTTTTATTTTAGTTCAAATAGTACAATTTCCAATGTTGTTTGTAACATAGGAACCTTCATATCACCTGCCATAGCCCTACCCCATCTTTCCTCATTTCACCCATCAATATGGACTGACCCCTGTCTGGCCTGTCTGCCCCATTACCATCTACTTCACCCCCCCCCCCCCCAATCCTAGTTTAAATACTCATCCAGCCTTCCCATAAACCCTAGTGCTAGGGTTATTGCTAGGGTTAGTGCTAGTGCTATGCTTACTGCTAGGTAACCAAAAAAACAAACAAATTTACCCTATTTCTTAAAATGCATTTTTTAAAACTGTACTGTATTGTTCTCACCCAAGCCACAACTCCTTGTTTTTCTCATCCAGGCAGACTTGGGCATTTTATGGCCCATAGGCCACATCCAACCCCTTGGCTGTTCCTGTCCAGCCCACGTGGCCTCCTTTGTCAGAATGTCTCTTTCAGCCTGTCAGCTTCCTTGAGGTGGCTGATAGGCTCAGAGAGGTATGCTGACAGATGTCTGTGTGGAGAACTGCAAACACTGGACCTGTGCTTGTGTAAACTGGTCCAAAAGACTCGGGAAGATAGCTGGCAGAGCTGCAAGCACAGCAGGTAGGCTCAGCTCTGGCAGAAGAGTGTTTGGACTTTTCCTAGGAAATTGACAAGGACATACCTTGACGCTCTTCCACCATTCTGCTTCCTAGCGAAGTTCTTCCTGTTAGCGTCAGAATGTTCCTATTCTTCACTCCAGGATCAGCAGAAATCCAAACTTTACTGAACTTAGCCTCTATTCTTTCTGTGCTTGCACCTCTGTTAGTTATCTCTCTGAGTCTGTCAGTTACACATCAGCACTTAGAATGGCAGATCGGTTGTTTATCCCTATGCCTGTCAACTTCTTTACTGTTTTTATCAGCCTGCCCTACACCAATATTGTGACCAGCAAGTCAATAGAGGACATTTCTTTACTATTGCTTCTAATAATTGTGAGTGTGAAGGCTCTTTCATGAGTAGTTGTACCTATTCTTCCTAGCGCCAGTTGTTCGTTTCTATATGTTTATGTACTTGAGGACCTTTCCAGGTTAAAAATGTATATTGGCAGAATTAGGTTCAGGCCTCCCCAACAGTCCCAGTTCCTCATGTGGAAAATGAATTGCCCACATCTGTACTAAAGGTATGTAGCAATAACTCTCGGTGGAGCTGCTGGTTTAAGCGGCTCTGTTACCTTCACTCTGCTTCCCTCTGTTTCACCGGCACCGGGTCTAGGGTTCCGTTGAGTTTACCTCTGGACGATACACGCACCAACACTGGAGTACGTTTTCAATGCTTTATTAAACATTTGACTTAGGAAAAAGCAGGAAAGAGACGAAAGGGAAACTGCAGAAGAAACTCAAACATCTTCCTTTAGGGTTCTTTAAACAAATGTTCGGGTAGAATTCAGATATTGTATGGAATGCGCTCCCCTTGTGGGACACACTCCTTGCTCGTCTGGATAGGCCTCTCTCACCAGCCTAGCAGCCAGCATGCAGCACGAATCAAAGTCTCTGCAACAGACTTGCTTGGGAACAAAATCCGTACGATGCTCTGCCACAGGATGTATCAGATTTTCTGTAGTGAATGTCAATCACAGTGCCTGAACCTTTAAGCCAACCCGGCAACACTATGCTGTATAGTCACCTTCGGATACGTCCTCCAACCGAGTCACCAGGCCCCTCTATAGACCAGCATGCTGCGTGGTCCCTCCAAGACGGGTCCTCCCCTGGGATCTCCTCGGTTGCCTAGCTTCGCCACACAGGACCGACAGCTGGGGACCTTTCCTCGGCCGCGGTGGTAGGCCCCAGACAAGCCTCTGGACCCACCCCTGCGCCATAGTATCGTGGGCCTCCGGAACGGAGGACCACGAGTTAGCTCCTTAACGCATACCTGTCGGCCAGGAGGGCCAGCAGGTGGCTGAAAACGGACCCCAAAATATGGCATCTGTCCCATAAATACCCTCGCCCAGAATGCAACTCGGAGGACCACCTCCACCGAGTTGTCTCCGGGACAGAAGAGCATCTATACGCTTCAACACGTTGCCCTTCCAACACTAACCAGTGATAACAGCGACACCCACCGGTCAGCATGGAAACACATACAATGTCAGCCAAGCTGGAACAGAGGCAAACTTAACCTTCTTAACGAACAAATTACTAAATTTACCTAACGTGCGGTAGATTGCAAATCTACCAGCTCTACAGTAGGTTTGTTATCTGGAAACTGGGTAATTATAGACCTGCTTGGAAGACAACCTATTGTATATAGAAAATAGTTATCTCACCTATCCAAAGACTGTACAATATGTATGAATCTCAAAGGGATTGGATTTAAAACTTTCTGTAGCAAGTAAATGGTACCTAATTTTTCCTCCCTGCTCAGCCTCACACCCCTGTTAAAGTTTTACATTTCTGGCACCAATTTTTTTTACAGCTTGCTGCCTCTGTACCGTTCTAGCCATCATCTGTCAGTACAAGGCTCTTTACAGAGACACAAGTACCACCGGGGAGCCCACCTATCTCCGTTGACATGTATCAATAGCCTTGAGGAAGCGGAAGGCATTTCCCCTGAAACATGTTGGCTCAATGTGTTTATTCTTGATTCTCAATCAAATACTGATATCCTTTCATCAAATGTGACATCCCTTTGACACCGGGTACTCATCTTTTCTAATCTAAATATCCCTTCTACTGAAGCAACATCAGAGTGAGACCAGTTCAGGTAGCAGCCCAGACTTCCAAAGGGAGTCATAAACCTCCATTTATCCATGTAATTACGTACCACAGACCAAAATAATCAAATCTCTCCAGCTTGGTCCCTAGCTCAAACCAATTCAGTCTCGGTCTGGATTAGAGGATGGAGGGATTTATTCATGAATCAGTCAAAGTTTTAAATGTTGACTTGTCTGTTTATTTTGCATTTATGGAATTTGTGCAAAACTGAGCAAATCAAGAAAAGCCTGGAGCAACAGCATGCAATGATGTATGCAAAGGGCGCACATGACAGTGGTAGCAGTGAAAGGGTTAAAGTTAAGTTGTGATGTGGAGCCGAGGGGGAGGGAGGATTAGGGGAGGGGTTATTTAAAAGGAGTTCCCGCTCTGGGAGGGACAACAGAAGGATTAGGAAAGTTGCCAAGAAGGTTAGTGCGGTACCATGGCTGAACTAGAGGGGCTTATGGCCCAGTTGAGGGAGGAAGCGGAGGTGCGGGGGGCTGAGTGGCTGCAGGAGACCATCGCAGCCGCGCTACACGGCTCCACAACGCAGGCAAGTGGAGGAGAGAGAAGCGGCAACAGAGTGCGCCGCTCTCGTCCACCTGAGCGGTTCTCTCCGGACCGTGTGACGTCAACGCAGCGGCACTCGGGTAGTCAGTATTCTAGACTCCCGGGGGGCCCACCGGCCAAACGAGCGGCGGGAGGAGAGCGGGTCAGCGGACATGCGGCCCCGGCGAGAGGAGAGCAGAGGCAGGCAAGAGAACCGGCGCGAGTGAGGCCTACGGGAAGGAGACACGCGGAGAGTGCAAGCCCCGCCCCCAGGATGACGGCGGGGCGCTCCGCCATCGCTGACACTGCATTGCCTGAGGGGATCCCTGGGCCTTCTAGTTCCTCGGCAGGGGACAGGCAGAATGGAGAGAGAGGCAGGGCTGGCATAACATCTACAGGAGCGGAGGCCGGCAGGACTGAGGTAGCCCACACCGGTCCTGGGAAGGCTGTTCGGAAGTCCACGGGTGGTTTCGCTGCTCGGAGGAGGGGAAGGATGGCGAACAATGCGGCAGCCGCGGTCCACATCCCGGGCGGGCCTACAGCGGACGCAGGAGAAGAGTCGGGTCGGAGCGGACGAGATGAGGAGTCCGGATCGGAGGAGGACACGGCCCCCCTTCCCAGGAGGATGGGGCCAGAAGAGAGCAGACGGTCGGCTGATGGGGCGGCACCTATGCAGCCAGGTGAGCCAACACATGTTAATGCAATGTCTAGCTTAAATAATGCAGCGTGTGTAGCAACTGGGGCTGGGGGGTCAGAAAACAGCGCGGAGGGAACCGGTACAGGGGTAGGGGCTCCGGGTTTCCTGGGGTTTTTAATGGGAATCAAAGAACTGGGGCAGAGGTTGGAGGCTGCAGAGAGGCCGGTGGAGGGCCCGAGGGCCGCTTGGGTACAGCAGTCAAGGAAAGATGTGGGAAGTGCAGGGGGGGCACCGACACCGGAGGTATCAACTGGGGTGGCAGCTGTGGTCACGTTGCCGGCCCAGGAAGCCACGGGGAGTGCAGCTGCGCAGGGGAAGGAAAAGGCAGCGTTGTCAGGGGAGGCTACGCCGAGGAAGGACATCATTAGGCTGGCGGACGCTGCTCGATGTGAGGTGTATGTGTGCTACGAAGGGCCGTTGGGAGCACACTTGAAACAAGAAGTGTGGGAGAAACTATGGAAGGGTGAGTATGTAGAAATATTTTCCTTACTGCCCTTGGAAAAGTTCAATCTTGACAGAGTCAAGCCGGACGATTCCAAAAAAGAAGATGAGGAAAAGAGGAGGTATAGGCTGATACCCAGGACATTTACAAATTGGTTGCAAGCATTTGCGATCATGGCAAGTGTGATCGGGGAGAAACAACCGGAACACTGTTCGGCGCTTTTCTGCTATCAAGACGCGATAGGGGAAGTGTATAGGGTATATGGAGGTACGGCATGGTTGCGATACGATGAACAGTTTAGGCAGAGGAGAGCGGTTCGCCCGGAGCTACGTTGGGACCATAAAGACATCAGCCTGTGGATGCGTTTGATGACGACGGCGCGGGCAACGAACCAGTTTTTTCAGGGGGGAGCCGGTGGACCATCAGCCCAGGGACACTCGGCTGGAAACAAAAAAGGGGTTTGTTGGCAGTATAGTTCCTGTAAGTTCGGAGGAACATGTAAGTATAAGCATGAGTGCTCAGGCTGTGGGGGTACGCATCCGTCATCCAGATGTTTTAAACAAGGAAAAGGTCGACAAGGAGAGGCTGGGAACAAAAGGGAGGACTCCGGTGATAGTGGAAAGGATGCGGCCATTTCTCGGTAAGTACCCGGACAGGTAAGCGGCATTGCTATTAGAAGAGGGCTTTGCGATGGGTTTTCGGATTCCATGTAATTTATCGGCGACTCCCCCAGTGCCCAAAAATTTGAAGTCAGCCCTGCAGCATCCTGAAGTGGTTTCGGAGAAACTACAGAAGGAAGTGGCATTGGGTAGAATGAGTGGCCCTTTCCCCATAGCACCGATAGCTGATTTGGTGGTGTCTCCGCTGGGCGTGGTGCCCAAAAAGGAGCCCAACAAATTCAGGCTCATTCACCACTTATCCTTCCCAAAAGGGGGTTCCGTGAATGACGCCATAGAACAAGAAGCATGCTCGGTGACGTATACGTCATTTGATGCTGCGGTGAGGTGGGTGAGACACTATGGAAAAGGTGCCTTGATGGCTAAGGCAGATATAGAATCAGCTTTTCGACTGTTGCCAGTTCACCCGGATAGTTTCCGGTTGCTCGGGTGCCATTGGAATGGTGGATTTTATGTCGATCAATGCCTACCAATGGGTTATTCAGTGTCGTGTGCGATATTCGAACAATTCAGCTCCTTCGTGGAATGGGTGGTAAGGGATGTATCCGGGGTGAATTCGATAATTCACTACTTGGATGACTTCTTATGCATAGGCCCGGCCTCTTCTAGAGTCTGCGCGGTGTTGCTGGCTTCATTGCAGCATATAGCAGGTAGATTTGGCATTCCATTGGCGGACGAAAAAACTGAGGGACCCTGCGCGGTAATCACATTTTTGGGCATTGTGCTGGATTCGGAGGCGATGGAATGTAGATTACCTGCTGAGAAATTGGAGGATTTGAAAAAAGAGGTGGCAGGGCTAATAGGTCTAAAAAAAGGTACAACTGCGTAAATTACAATCGGTGTTGGGCAAGCTGAATTTTGCTTGTCGCATACTGCCGATGGGGAGAGTGTTTAGTCGCCGGCTGGCGGCCAGCACGAGTGGGATAAAGTCACCAAAACATTTTGTGCGGTTAGGGAAAACGCATAGGGAGGACCTGAAGGTATGGCATACCTTTCTGGAGTCTTTTAATGGCAGGGCAATGTGGATGTCGGGACCAGTCAGCAATTTTGACTTGGAATTGTTTACCGATGCCGCAGGATCAACAGGTTTTGGTGCGTTTTTCCAAGGACAATGGAGCGCAGGTCCATGGCCACAATCTTGGGTAAAAGAGGGCTTCACAAAGAACTTGGTTTTGCTGGAACTATTTCCAGTAGTTCTGGCAGTGGAACTGTGGGGGGCATCGTTCAGAGATCTGAAGGTGCGCTTTCATGGGGACAATTTGGGGGTGGTGCAAGTGATAAATAGGATCACAGCGTCATCTCCGCCAGTGATCAGGCTGCTGCAGCACTTGGTATTACGATGTCTACAACTGAATGTTTTCATTCATGCTGTTCACTTACCGGGGGTGGAAAACGTCATTGCTGATGCACTGTCTCGCTTCCAGTGGGACAAGTTCCGAGAGTTGGCGCCGGAAGCGGAGCAACAGGGGATACCTTGTCCAGACTGGCTGTGGGAGATTGCGCTGGCATCGTCGATGGATGGACTAAGCGGTCGGTAAGTGGGAATACATGGGCAGCATATACCAAGGTATGGCAGGAGTGGATGTCGTTCGGACAAGCTTTGGGGGAGGAGCCTATAGGGCAAGGAATACGTTCCTTGTTGTTGTACTATGTGGCAAAAAAATTGGACGAGGGCGTGTCGGTGTCAGTGATGAATACACAGTTGGCCGGTTTGGCTTTCCTTTTCAAGCTACAAGGGCAGCCCGACGTCACTAAGGATTTTTGGGTAAAACAAGCGTTAAAGGGTTATAGGAGGGCAGTGGTCAAGCGTGATTCGAGGAGACCGGTAACTTTTGAGATACTGGGGGGGATTGTGGAGCAACTAAGGGAGGTTTGTGCATCTACATACGAAGTTACTTTGTTTAAGGTAGCTTTTGTGTTAGCATTTTTTGGTGCATTTCGGACTGGAGAACTTGTTAGTCCTTCCAAAAAAGTGCCAGGGGGAATTGGTTTACAGGATGTACAATTGGAACAGGAAGGGGTAGCGATATTTTTGAGGAAGTCTAAGACGGATCAAGGGGGAAGAGGCAGGATGGTGCGAGTTTATCCAATTCACGGTTCCCCCCAGTGCCCGGTGGGCACGGTCAGGGAATTCTTGACGGTTAGGCCGGATGTTCAGGGCCCATTTTTAGTACATTTAAATGGTAGTATGTTGTCACGTTTTCAGTTTGTGGCTGTGTTTAAAAAATGTTTGCAGGGGCTGGGGCTGGAGGAGAAGGATTTTTCATCCCACTCATTCAGGATTGGAGCTGCGACGGAAGCGGCCAGGCTGGGGATGGATGTGGAGGTAATAAAAAGGATTGGGCGGTGGGAATCTAACAGATTCCAATCTTATGTTCGGCCGCAGCTGGCAATAAAATTGTAGGTGACGGGGTGAGTCTTTAGGTTGATATTGGGTATGTATTAGAGTTATCTGTTATGGCAAGGATTATAGTTGGCATAGTCAATGTTGAGGATAGTGTTTGTTTTTCTTCTATTTTCAGGTGCAGAGACAAGAATGGTCTGGATTATGGGCCATTCTTATGTATGTTGGGGGGCTCGGAGGGGAGACGCTCAGCCTGAGGGTAGGCAGCTAAGTTTTGATAGACGGGCAGTGTGTATAAAGTGGTTTGGTATACCAGGGATGTTGTGGGGTAGGTTGGTTCAGGAGGTACAGCGGTATGCAAATAGAGAGGGACCTCCGGATGTCCTGGTGATCCATGTGGGCGGAAACGATTTGGGCATTCGCTCGATGATAGACATCACGCGAGATATAAAATTTGACATTTGGCGATTGTCGAGGGAATTTCCGCAGATGATCATTATATGGTCAGACATGGTTGCTAGGATGTCTTGGAGAATGGCCAGGTCAGTGGAGGGTGTGAACAGAGCAAGGAGGAAGATCAACAGGGAAATTAGTAAATTTGTGGTCAGTAATGGGGGGTTGGCAATTCGGCATAGGGAATTGGAATTTGAGACCTGGAGGTATTTGAGACGTGATGGGGTACATCTTAATGATGTGGGTACAGATTTGTGGGCTTTAGGCTTGCAAGATGGCATACAGCGAGCTATTCGGGTGTGGAGGGGCACCCAACAGTAAGGTGTTACTATTGGGATGCTGTGGCGGGTGTTGGTCTGGGCAAGGGAAGGAAGATGGCGAAAAAAGTAAGAGTGGGGATCCAACGTTGATATGGGTCCGGAGGTTTTTTGGTTCCCGGTTAACGGAGGTTAGCCGGGAAGTGATAATGGGGCACTGCGGTCACGGCAGTCTCTGAGCCATCTTGTCGGCTTGAGGCCTATTGGAGTTTTTTGGACGAGGGCTGCAGTGCTATAGTTGTTATGGCCATCAGTTTGTTTTTTGCTAACCGGTTGCTCAGACCAATGCTCTTTGGAACTAACAGGTTGTATAACAGATGTTTTTTGGTTATTGTTTTTTCTGATGACAGAATTTTATATTTTTATAGGAAACAGATATGTTTAAAATAAAGTAGGCTGCTACGGCCTTTTTTATACTCCAAAAGCTTGTGTGGTCTTATTTATTTGGAGTAGAAGTATAAGGGTTTTTGAGCACAGTTAAGAGACATCTGTTATCCAATAGTCAAGAAAAGCCTGGAGCAACAGCATGCAATGATGTATGCAAAGGGCGCACATGACAGTGGTAGCAGTGAAAGGGTTAAAGTTAAGTTGTGATGTGGAGCCGAGGGGGAGGGAGGATTAGGGGAGGGGTTATTTAAAAGGAGTTCCCGCTCTGGGAGGGACAACAGAAGGATTAGGAAAGTTCCCGCCCACCCTCCCTAATACCTAGGAATAGGTTCTTGTAGAAGGGATTGTGTTTTCTTCTTTTAACAGGTGAAAGAAGAGAAGATGTCGTGGCAGAGGCGGGCGTTGGTCTGGGCAAGGGAAGGAAGATGGCGAAAAAAGTAAGAGTGGGGATCCAACGTTGATATGGGTCCGGAGGTTTTTTGGTTCCCGGTTAACGGAGGTTAGCCGGGAAGTGATAATGGGGCACTGCGGTCACGGCAGTCTCTGAGCCAGCTTGTCGGCTTGAGGCCTATTGGAGTTTTTTGGACGAGGGCTGCAGTGCTATAGTTGTTATGGCCATCAGTTTGTTTTTTGCTAACCGGTTGCTCAGACCAACGCTCTTTGGAACTAACAGGTTGTATAACAGATGTTTTTTGGTTATTGTTTTTTCTGATGACAGAATTTTATATTTTTATAGGAAACAGATATGTTTAAAATAAAGTAGGCTGCTACGGCCTTTTTTATACTCCAAAAGCTTGTGTGGTCTTATTTATTTGGAGTAGAAGTATAAGGGTTTTTGAGCACAGTTAAGAGACATCTGTTATCCAATAGTCATGAATCCTTATTGCCTGGATTCACAAAATTACAAAATTTCCTGCAGATTAGAAAAGTTTACCTGGGCAGATTAAGGTGAACAGAAGATGTGCTAATTTTTTAAATTTTACTAGATGCTGCCATCTGGATCTAGTCAGATGTCCCAACCCGGAGTGAATCTTTAATGGAGTGAATCAAGAATGAATCTTTGTGCAGAAGCATGTAACAGGTGATTAGCAGTAAATGCAGTTCTAGCAAAGCTTTAATCTTCTTTTTGAACACAAGGTTTTGGAGATACAAGTATCAAACATTATGCCATTATAAGTGCTAAAGTGAAACAAATAATTTTCATTTGGTTGATGGTGAGGAAATTATTTTCATAAGTCTGGAAAAGTAAATGCTCTTTAATGGACTTGACATTTTTTTAACTACACTTTCTCAACTTTAAATATGGTCCACTCATCATTTTAGGAGGGAGATTTGTGGAGTGTTAAATATTTTAGCATGGTTAAAGCACGCTTGTTAAGTGTTCTGCATATAATTCAAGTCTTTGAATCGTTAATGAAGGCATAGAGCTCTGGGAATTGTATTCAGTGCATTACTGATTTTAGTAGACACAAAATGTAAAATACTGAGAAATATTGATATAATTTGGACTTGAAAAGAACTACCGATCTAACAAGAATCAGAAGAAGATATATATTAATCAATAGTACTATATATATATATATATATATATATATATATATATATATATATATATATATATATATATATATTTATATATATAAAGACAGTTTAGATATTTTCCGAACCAGTTATAAAACACTGTCAGTAACACAATAGCTGCAAAAAAGGTCGAAGTTCACTTAAATGTGTTCAATTCTCTGTTTTATATATAGCTCAAGAGAGAATATACATTGTTCTTAAGATTTCATAACCTAGATGGTAAAAGGAAATATATTTAGTTCAAAACATTGTGTATGAACCAAGAGGCTTACATATGCTACCACAAATGGTGCAGTAATAAAACCTGCTTTTAAATGCTTCAAATATTATTCAAAATATTGATTTATAAAGAGCAGCATTGTTAAATTGCTAGCAAGTATTTTCTAGTTTTATAGAGACTCTTTAACTGGAAAAAGGTTGGCAAACTGCTGCAAGTTTAAAGTGCAGGCCTAGCCTACCTCTACCCCATACATTCCTATAGTTCCATCCCATCTGTTCCGGATAGCTGGAAAGGATTGAGCAGCTAGCTCAGGGCTGTCTTTTAGCATGGGCACACTGGGCAGTTGCCCGGGGGCCCCACTTGCCTGGGGGGGCCCCACCTGCCCAGCGACCCCAGCTAGGACTGGACTGGCCTACCGGGATACCGGGAAATTTCCCGGTAGGCCGCCTGCCCTGGGGCCGCTTTGAGTTGCGGCTGCAGCACTCCGCTCTTTCCCTCTCTCCTCCTGTGTACCACGGAGCTGGCTGGGTCTGTGTTCAGCGGCCGCGCTGTAACAAGGTCCCGCCCCCCTAGACTGCCTCATGTAATAGTAGATTGAATCAGTGTTCCGCCTATCACACGAGCTGGTCTAGGGGGGCGGGACCTTGTTACAGCGCAGCCGCTGAACACAGACCCAGCCAGCTCCGTGATACACAGGAGGAGATGTCCGCTGTTTGTGTGTGTGTTACCAGGCAATGGTGAGTCTGTATTAATTGGCACAGTGATGCTGCATTCATGGGCGCAGTGAGGGTGCAATTGTGGGCACAGTGAGACTGCATTCATGGGCACAGTGAGGCTGTAATGGTGGGCACAGTGAGGGTGCAATGGTGGGCACAGTAAAGCTGCAATGGTGGGCACAGTGAGGCTGCATTCACGTGCACAGTGAGGCTGCATTCACGGGCACAGTGAGGTTGCAATGGTAGGCACAGTGAGGCTGCAATGGTGGGCACAGTGAGGCTGCAATGGTGGGTACAGTGAGGCTGCAATGGTGGGTACAGTGAGGCTGCATTCACAGGCACAGTGAGGCTGCAATGGTGGGCACAGTGAGGCTGCATTCATGGACACAGTGAGGCTGCATTTGATGGGCACAGTGAGGCTGCATTCACGGGCACAGTAAAGCTGCATTTGATGAGCAATCGTGAGTGATTGTGTAGACAGGGCCCCAGTGCACTGTATTGCCCGGGGGGCCTATAATGCTCTTAAGATGGCACTGAGCTAGCTGGAATGGATCACAGTGTTTCTCTAGAAGCAAAGTAACCAAGCAGCTCCACACAGACCAGCTTGGATCATGGAACAGGAAGTGATGTCACCGGCGTCTGATTGGACCTAGGCAGTTCCATCACTTCCTGTTCCACGGTCCATGCTGGTCTGTGTGGAGCTGCTTGGTTCCTTTGCTCCTGGAGAAACACTGTGATCCATTCCAGCTAGCTGCTCAATCCTTTCCATCTAAACAGCGGTGCACTTTACTTTGACGAGCATGCATGGTGGGACCTTATTGAAGTGTTGCTTTGTCTTTCATTTTGCTATATGTGCCGAGCAGAATGTGCTCTTGAAACCATCAGCCAATGTGGAAGGGTGGGAGGAATATGCTCAGGACTTGGAGAAGTTCAGTCTTTTCTTTGTATCCATGAAAGCTGCTTAACTCCACTAAGTTTTTTTCTTAAAACAAAAGCAAAGTGTGTTGCAGTGCTCAGATATCCTAAACTTCCTCTGCCAAAAAATATTTTACCTTAACAAATGACTGACAAAGGATATATTTTTCCTATGCAGGGGAAACAATTTTGTTCATACTTACCTTTCATTTCCCCCTGCTGCTCTGTTTTTTCTTTCCGGCCAGGAGTGAGCAAAGCTCTAGTCAGAGCTTAAAGACCAAATTCTCCTTTTCCAGGAAAATATCCTATGCATTTACGGGGCTCCGGTAGATATTTTCACATCCTCCCGCCCACGCTATAGACGAATGACAGTGCGAGCATTAATTGCCGGGAGGCCATCATATGATGTCCTCCCATGCATGAGCTGCCTACGTTCCCCCTGTAGGGTGCTCAGGGCGCACTCTGTGATCACCGAGCCTATGAGACTTGGCTGATCACATATCGGAGTAAGGGGCTGATCCCAGTCCCTTACTATGTGATAAGCTGACAGCCAATGACAGCTGATCACGTGATGTAAACAGAAGATCGGTAATCATTTTTTTCCCCTCACGCTGTCAGAGTGAGGGGAAAAAAAAGCTGATCACCGGCTTCTGTCAGAGGGACATCGCACAGAAAGCCGCAGCTGCCTCATCTGTGCCCACCAGTGCCACCTATTAGTACCCACCAGTGCCACCTACCAGTGCCCACAGTGTCACCTACCTTTGCCCAACAGTGCCACCTATTAGTGCCAACCAGTGCTGCCACACAATGTCCATCAGTGCCTCATCATCAGTGCCACCGATCAGTGCTGCCTATCAGTGTCACCTACCAGTGCCCATCAGTGCAACCTATTAGTGCCACCTATCAGTGCCCATCAGTGTCACCCATCAGTGCCACCTCTCAGTGCAACCTCTCAGTGCCCATCAGTGCAGCCTATCAGTGCCCGTAAGTGCCGCCTCATTAGCGCACATTAATGAAGGAGAAAATTTACCTGCTTTCAAAATTTTATAACGAACTATGAAACAGTTGTGTTTTTTTTTTCAAAGTTTTTAGTCTTTTTTAGTTTTTTTAGCAAAAAAAAAAAACACCCTAGTGGTGATTGAATACTACCAAAAGAAAGCTCTATTTGTGCAAAAAAAAGATAAAAATTTTCAATTAGGCTCCTTTCACACTGAGGCGCTTTGCAGACGCTAAAGTGCTAAAAATAGCGCCTGCAAAGCACCCTGAAAGAGCCGCTCAATGCAATCCAATGTGCCCGAGGGCTTTCACACTGGAGCGGTTTAGGAGCGGTGTATTTACCGCTCCTAAAGCGCCCCTTCCCATTAAAAACAATGGGAGAGCGCTCCAAACCCACCTGCAAATCGCCGCTGCGGGCTGTTTTAACCCTTTTTCGGCCACTAGCGGGGGGGTTAAAACCACCCCCCGCTAGCGCCGCTAAAACGACGGTAAAATGGCGCTATATTTAGCGCCGCTGCACCACCAGCTCCCGCACGCCTCAGTGTGAAAGTAGCCTAAAGGTACAGTGTTGCAACTGTTATTCAAAGTGTGAGAGCACTGAAAGCTGAAAATGGATCTGGGCAGGAAGGGGGTGTAAGTGCCCAGTAAGCAAGTGGTTAAAAAATTCTAGCATTGTCAAATCTTCATTCATTTTATTGTCATACCTATAGGCCAAATGGGCCCCTCCAGGAAGCCTGGATGAAAAACTCAGCTAGTTATTCCCAGGTCCTGTCTTGTTGCTGGGTGTGAAAAGCGTTGGTTACATAGTTACATAGTTAGTCAGGTTGAAAAAAGACACAAGTCCATCTAGTTCAGCCAGAATAAAATACAATCCCATACACAATCCTATACCCACAGTTGACCGGATTTTGCCTGGATCAACTTTACCTATAAATGTTAGTACCCAGATATATTATGTACACCTAGGAAAGAATCTAGGCCTTTTTTCATTAGTAAGAGCGTAAGATCTGAAATATGCAGTTCAACTTTGGGCACCAGTTCTCAAAAAAGATTTCATCTCCAAATACAGAAAGGTTTCTTCACAGTAAGAGCTGTGAAAATGTGGAATATACTCCCTCCAGAGGCAGTTCTGGCCAGCTCAGTAGATTGCTTTAAGAAAGGCCTGGATTCTTTCCTAAATGTACATAATATAACTGGGTACTAACATTTATAGGTAAAATTGATCCAGGGAAAATCCAATTGCCTCTCTAGGGATCAGGAAGGATTCCCCCCCCCCCTCCCCCCGTAGCAAATTGGATCATGCTTTGCTGGGGGTTTTTCGCCTTCAACTGTGGGTGAAGGATTGTGTATATGAGATTGTATTTTTTATTTATTTTATGGTTGAACTATATGGACTTGTGTCTTTTTTTCAACCTGACTAACTATGTAACTATGCAACTATATTTTTAAAGCAATCTACTGAACTTTCCAGAACCACCACTGGAGGGAATCTATTCCACATTTTCACAGCTCTTGTTTCACAAGGCTCATGTGGGGATTACAAACTGAGAGTTTTTCAGCCGGGTTTCAAGGGAGGGCCCCTGTGGCCTACAGGTATAACAATAAACTTAATGACAAATGGGGATGGTGCTGCGCTAATCCTACAATAAACTACAATCTATAGGTGTACTGGATATCCTCGGGTAGGGGGCTTGACTTATGCCTCCACTGAGGTATAGGGTGGTGATCTAGACCACAGTGAGAAATATAGCACTATTTGGACGTGCAGG
Source organism: Aquarana catesbeiana (assembly GCF_042186555.1). NCBI lineage: Eukaryota > Metazoa > Chordata > Amphibia > Anura > Ranidae > Aquarana > Aquarana catesbeiana. The sequence continues at coordinate 210,839,256 of NC_133331.1, read as the reverse complement.
CAGTATGTGCATAAAAAATAATAGATAAAGAGTGGAACACACCGAAAAAGGACTATACATATATCTATCTCGGCTTAAGTAAAGAAAGTAAAAACATTGTGAAGTCTCAACAGAAATAAAACATAAAAAACAAAATATTTTTTTCAATAAAGTGATTGTCGCTGTGACATTAAGTGCCAATCCAAAGTGCTGTAAGTTAATATCCGGAAATTATTATAGTTCAATCAACCGTGATTCATATAAATAAATGGATAGCTAAAAACTAAATGCCATGAAAGCAAAAATTACCAAACCATACACTGTTACAATGAATGTCCAAAGTGATCTTAATAACTGTGCATCATGCAGTTTAGTGTCCAGCGCCAGCAGGGGGTGCTCAAACTTAAAAAGGCAATGATACAGTTCAGTAAAGGTGACTTAGTGCAGCAACAAAACAGCTTTAATGCTTCATTGGTGATGACAAACAGTTAAGTCGTGCAGATGGCAGCTGGGTTTAAATATCATTTGTTCAGAAGAGTTGTGAATCTGAAGTATATAACAAAATCTTCTCCATGCAACAATCCTCTAGTGGTAGATAATGGCCCCTTACCTCACTATACTGAGGTTACAGCATAGACCAGACAGCGCTTGTGGTGTAAGGGGGTCCTAGGTTATGCACTGTCATATATCAGACCTCAGATCCATGGGGAACATCATAGTAAATGGAGAGATGAAGATACCATATAGTGTAGTATTTAAAGCATGTATCTGGCTTTATTGAACTTTAACATCAAACAGGGTACTCACACAGTAATACAACGAACGGTACAATGTATCCAGACGAGTGGCGAGCTCGTACACTGCTGACAGTGGGTGGTGTCTGTCCCTACGCGTGGCGTCACAGGTCACGTGGCTTCATCAGGGGATGCTATAGAGCACACTACACTGTCTTTAAATAGACCAGGCAAAGTGTATGGATGGCACCATTTTCTCTAAGTTATATGGGGATTTGCCATAGCGGCCATTTTCCTGGAGCTCTATGGGGGCCGCCATTTTATTGGTTATCAAAAGATGGTTACAAACGTAAGGACAACTAATGAGCGGTGTATACATGCTCTCTGCTATGTACGCCTATTGGAACAATGTTATAATCTGATCTGAATAGCAAGAGACAGAGTGTCAGAGAGAAATCGAACACTTCAATAAACCCTTGTAAAAATGACATAGTAACTTATATCTAGGGTCAGGATATAATGTGAAACAGAGAGTAACAGATAGAATAAGGAGGGGGGGGGGGAATATTAATGCTTCCCTCTGGTAATGCACCTCCCACTATAAACAATGTACTCTCGTGCAGTAATTACATAGTTAAAAATCCTATTAATATACGTCACTAATGATATAGATATAGTATGTTAAAAAAGAGATCAGATGAGTTATAAAAATGTTGAGAAAAATTCAAATAAAAATTAAAAATATATATTAAAAATATATAAAAAGATATTAAAAAAAAATTATTTAAATTTTTTTTATTTATTTAAAACAAAAATAAGAAATAAAACGCCCATATGATAAAATCTAATATATGATAACGACACTAGGAAATTGACAGAAAAAAGATCCTAACTGCGGTCTAGGTGGTTGAAGGGATAAACATGGGAACGGCTATATGTCATGGTGCCATGCAAATAGGTCGCATATGTGGGTTAGATGCGTACCAGAAGATGTAAAGTCTAAGACAGGGATAATAATAGCCCCAAAGATGGGGAAATGGTCAGGTAGCGGCCATATTGATTAAAAACAGTCTTCAATCTCAGGGGCTGATACCTTACATCTAATTGAGGAGCAGAGAGCATGGCAGGAAGAAGAGGAAATCTAGGGAAAAATTGGGTCTACTATCCACAAACAGATGTATGTCCTTAGAGATTTAGAAGTCACTCAGGAAGCAATTCAAATCGAATTCTATATTGAGGCCTCGAGGTGCAAATGTATCCAAGGTAAAAATCCTCCAGGAAAATGGCCGCTATGGCAAATCCCCATATAACTTCGAGAAAATGGCCGCCGTCCATACAATTTGCCTGGTCTATTTAAAGACAGTGTAGTGTGCTCTATAGTATCCCCTGATGAAGCCACGTGACCCGTGACGCCACGCGTAGGGACAGGCACCGCCCACTGTCAGCAGTGTACGAGCTCGCCGCTCGTCTGGATACATTGTACTGTTCGTTGTATTACTGTGTGAGTACCCTGTTTGATGTTAAAGTTCAATAAAGCCAAATACATGCTTTAAATACTACACTATATGGTATCTTCATCTCTCCATTTACTATGATGTTCCTCATGGATCTGAGGTCTGATATATGACAGTCCATAACCTAGGACCCCCTTACACAGGAGACACCACAAGCGCTGTCTGGTCTATGCTGTAACCTCAGTATAGTGAGGTAAGGGGCCATTATCTACCACTAGAGGATTGTTGCATGGAGAAGATTTTGTTATACACTTCAGATTCACAACTCTTCTGAACAAATGATATTTAAACCCAGCTGCCATCTGCACGACTTAATTGTTTGTCATCACCAATGAAGCATTAAAGCTGTTTTGTTGCTGCACTAAATCACACTTACTGAACTGTATTATTGCCTTTTTAAGTTTGAGCACCCCCTGCTGGCGCTGGACACTAAACTGCATGATGCACAGTTATTAAGATCACTTTGGACATTCATTGTAACAGTGTATGATTTGGTAATTTTTGCTTTCATGGCATTTAGTTTTTAGCTATCCATTTATTTATATGAATCACGGTTGATTGAACTATAATAATTTCCGGATATTAACTTACAGCACTTTGGATTGGCACTTAATGTCACAGCGACAATCATCACTTTATTGAAAACAATATTTTGTTTTTTATGTTTTATTTCTGTTGAGACTTCACGATGTTTTTACTTTCTTTACTTAAGCCGAGATAGATATATATATAGTCCTTTTCGGTGTGTTCCACTCTTTATCTATTATTTTTTATGCACATACTGCCTGCACGTCCAAATAGTGCTATATTTCTCACTGTGGTCTAGATCACCACCCTATACCTCAGTGGAGGCATAAGTCAAGCCCCCTACCCGAGGATATCCAGTACACCTATAGATTGTAGTTTATTGTAGGATTAGTGCAGCACCATCCCCATTTGTCAGTTGAAATTTACACTAGGGGCCAGGCTGGACCCCTTTCTGTGCAGGCTGCTTTTCCCTATCCAAAATTACCTACACCACCACTGCTTGGTAGCGCAGGAATAATATAACCTATATTGTTTGGACAATAAACTTAATGAATATTTTTCAAGGCTGCACAGTTTTTTAATACTTACTGGGGCCACTTGACTGCATAGATTATTTTCTGGTAACAATGACAGGGCAGAGGCCAATCACAAAGCACCAGCACTGTCTTATAGAGAGAATGGGCGCACTGGTGTGCACAGACTATTGTAATGGGGTCTTCACCCCAAAGCTCAAACACACGTATATATGTCATATATATACACATATACACGCACACTTCACTTATAAATGTAAACAAGCATTTTAAAATGTATTAAAATCAAAACGTGGATGGTGTAAGTAGGGCAGTGGATGGTGTGAATAGGGCAGAGACTGGTGTCAGTTTGGCAGTCAGAAGTTCTTTATTTTTATTATTTTTTTTTACAATATTTTTTATTTCCAGTTTTTTAAAGAGCCCTACTGGGGCTTTGGTGAAATATTAGGGGTCTAAACAGACTCATGATGCCTCACTATTGTGACAGAGAAAGGAGCTGAGGACAGAGGTTCCCCAGCCCCTTTCTCTGCAGCCTCAGCTGCACTGGACAGTGAATGAATGGGAAATGCTCTGTACTGAGCAGCTTCCTGTTCTTTCACAAACTGAAGCCCAGTAAACACAGTTTACTAGGCTTCAATTATGAATGAACACAGTGATTGATCTGTACCAATCACTCACTGTGCTCATTCAGAAAAGGAAAGCCAAATGACATGGACCCAGGCAGCAGGGGGTAGCAACGCTGCACAGGGGGTTATTAGGGTGTGCCTAGGCACACCCCCTGCGCACACCTATGTATGGGAGTGAGTCACATGCTCCTACATACACAAAAAAACTGGGGACATTAATCAATTCTGTCTGATAGTAAGGCAATGTCAAACAAAAGCAGTGAGACAGATGTATGATAATTAGGCAATGTAATTCACAAATACCTCCCTCGGCTGTATTAGCCCCTTTCACACTGGGGCGGGGGCGGAGTCGGCAGTAAAGCGTCACTATTGTTAGCGGCGCTTTACCGTCGGTATTCGGTTTTACCCCCGCTAGCGGCCGAGAAAGAGTTAAAAATAGCCACACTGTCCCATTGATTTCAATGGGCAGGAGCGGGGAAGGAGCGGTGTATACACCGCTCCTTCCCCGCTCCAAAGATGCTGCTGGCAGGACTTTTTTTCCCGTCCTGCCAGCGCACCGCTTCAGTGTGAAAGCCCTCGGGGATTTCACACTGGAGACAAAGCAGCGGCACTTTCGAGTCGGTTTGCAGGCGCTATTATTAGCGCAATAGCGCCTGCAAACCGCCCCAGTGTGAAAGAGCCCTTTAAGTGGCTCTGCGACAGAATAAAACCTTCCCCTGGCCACTTCTTACCTGTGCACCTGTTTTCAGTGAGTATCTAATTGTAAATGTTTAAACTGTTACAGGCCTTTACAAATTTGTCTTAGCCATACACAGTTCCTTCTGAACCTGCTGAGATTTTAACCATTAATGGGCAGGCTGAATGTACCAAGTAGGGATGAGCTTCGAGTTCGAGTCGAACTCATGTTCGACTCGAACATTGGCTGTTCGCAAGTTCGCCGAACAGCGAACAATTTGGGGTGTTCGCGGCAAATTCGAATGCCGCGGAACACCCTTTAAAAGTCTATGGGAGAAATCAAAAGTGCTAATTTTAAAGGCTAATATGCAAGTTATTGTCATAAAAAGTGTTTGGGGACCTGGGTCCTGCCCCAGGGGACATGGATCAATGCAAAAAAAAGTTTTAAAAACGGCCGTTTTTTCAGGAGCAGTGATTTTAATAATGCTTAAAGTCAATCAATAAAAGTGTAATATCCCTTTAAATTTCGTACCTGGGGGGTGTCTATAGTATGCCTGTAAAGGGGCGCATGTTTCCCGTGTTTAGAACAATCTGACAGCAAAATGACATTTCGAAGGAAAAAACTCATTTAAAACTACCCGCGGCTATTGCATTGCCGACAATACACATAGAAGTTCATTGATAAGAACGGCATGGGAATTCCCCAAAGGGGAACCCCGAACCAAAATTAAAAAAAAAAAAATGACGTGGGAGTCCCCCTAAATTCCATACCAGGCCCTTCAGGTCTGATATGGATATTAAGGGGAACCCCGGCCAAAATTAAAAAAAAAAAATGACGTGGGAGTCCCCCTAAATTCCATACCAGGCCCTTCAGGTCTGATATGGATATTAAGGGGAACCCCGGCCAAAATTTAAAAAAAAAAATGACGTGGGGTTCCCCCTAAATTCCATACCAGACCCTTCAGGTCTGGTATGGATTTTAAGGGGAACCCCGCGCCAAAAAAAAAAAAAAAAATGGCGTGGGGTCCCCCCAAAAATCCATACCAGACCCTTATCCGAGCACGCAACCTGGCAGGCCGCAGGAAAAGAGGGGGGGACGAGAGTGTGGCCCCCCCTCCCTCCTGGACCGTACCAGGCCACATGCCCTCAACATTGGGAGGGTGCTTTGGGGTAGCCCCCCAAAACACCTTGTCCCCATGTTGATGAGGACAAGGGCCTCATCCCCACAACCCTGGCCGGTGGTTGTGGGGGTCTGCGGGCGGGGGGCTTATCGGAATCTGGAAGCCCCCTTTAACAAGGTGACCCCCAGATCCCGCCCCCCCCTGTGTGAAATGGTAAGGGGGTACTTATACCCCTACCATTTCACGAAAAAAGTGTCAAAAATGTTAAAAATGACAAGAGACAGTTTTTGACAATTCCTTTATTTAAATGCTTCTTCTTTCTTCTATCTTCCTTCATCTTCTGGTTCTTCTGGCTCTTCTGGTTCTTCCTCCGGCGTTCTCGTCCAGCATCTCCTCCGCGGCGTCTTCTATCTTCTTCTCCTCGGGCCGCCTCGCACCCATGGCATGGGGGGGAGGCTCCTGCTCTTCTCTTCTTCTTTTCTTCTCTTCTTCTCTTCTTCATTTTCTTCTCCGGGCCGCTCCGCAATCCATGCTGGCATGGAGAGAGGCTCCCGCTGTGTGACGGCGCTCCTCGTCTGACAGTTCTTAAATAACGGGGGGCGGGGCCACCCGGTGACCCCGCCCCCCTCTGACGCACGGGACATGACGGGACTTCCCTGTGGCATTCCCCGTGACGTCACAGGGAAGTCCCGTCAAGTCACTGTGCGTCAGAGTGGGGCGGGGTCACCCGTTATTTAAGAACTGTCAGACGAGGAGCGCCGTCACACAGCGGGAGCCTCCCTCCATGCCAGCATGGATTGCGGAGCGGCCCGGAGAAGAAAATGAAGAAGAGAAGAAGAGAAGAAAAGAAGAAGAGAAGAGCGGGAGCCTCCCCCCCATGCCATGGGTGCGGAGCGGCCCGAGGAGAAGAAGATAGAAGACACCGCAGAGGAGATGCTGGACGAGAACGCTGGAGGAAGAACCAGAAGAGCCAGAAGAACCAGAAGAACCAGAAGATGAAGGAAGATAGAAGAAAGAAGAAGCATTTAAATAAAGGAATTGTCAAAAACTGTCTCTCGTCATTTTCAACATTTTTGACACTTTTTTCGTGAAATGGTAGGGGTACACCCTTACCATTTCACACAGGGGGGGTGCCGGGATCTGGGGGTCACCTTCCAGATTCCGATAAGCCCCCCGCCCACAGACCCCCACAACCACCGGCCAGGGTTGTGGGGATGAGGGCCTTGTCCTCATCAACATGGGGACAAGGTGTTTTGGGGGGCTACCCCAAAGCACCCTCCCAATGTTGAGGGCATGTGGCCTGGTACGGTTCAGGAGGGAGGGGGGCCGCACTCTCGTCCCCCCCTCTTTTCCTGCGGCCTGCCAGGTTGCGTGCTCGGATAAGGGTCTGGTATGGATTTTTGGGGGGACCCCACGCCGTTTTTTTTTTTTTTTTTGGCGCGGGGTTCCCCTTAAAATCCATACCAGACCTGAAGGGTCTGGTATGGAATTTAGGGGGAACCCCACGTCATTTTTTTTTTTAAATTTTGGCCGGGGTTCCCCTTTATATCCATACCAGACCTGAAGGGCCTGGTATGGAATTTAGGAGGACTCCCACGTCATTTTTTTTTTTAAATTTTGGTTTGGGGTTCCCCTTTGGGGAATTCCCATGCCGTTTTTATCAATGAACTTCTATGTGTATTGTCGGCAATGCAATAGCCGCGGGTAGTTTTAAATAAGTTTTTTCCTTCAAAATGTCATTTTGCTGTCAGACTGTTCTAAACACAGGAAACATGCGCCCCTTTACAGGCATACTATAGACACCCCCCAGGTACGAAATTTAAAGGGATATTACACTTTTATTGTTTGACTTTAAGCATTATTAAAATCACTGCTCCTGAAAAAACGGCCGTTTTTAAAACTTTTTTTTGCATTGATCCATGTCCCCTGGGGCAGGACCCAGGTCCCCAAACACTTTTTATGACAATAACTTGCATATAAGCCTTTAAAATTAGCACTTTTGTTTATTCATGTTCGTGTCCCATAGACTTTAACGGTGTTCGCGTGTTCGAACGAACTTTTTTCCTGTTCGCATGTTCTGGTGCGAACCGAACAGGGGGGTGTTCGGCTCATCCCTAGTACCAAGTTGATCGATCAATCAACTTGGGTACAACCAGCCTGCCTGATTTGCTTCCGATTATCATAAGCAGCTGCTATAGCTGCTAGCGATAATCACTATCTTTTCCCAGAGGGACAGCTTCCCCTGCTCCCCCTCCAGGAGAATACAATGTCTCGGCAGGAGGGATTCCCCTGTCAGCGATTTCTATGATGATGGGGGAATCATGCAAATTCCTTTCCTGCAGCCTATGGTTCCAGGAAAGAAATTTGCACCATCTATGGCCACCCTTAGGCTGCCCAAGATCACAGGTGCAATGGTCACAAATACACATAAAAACAGACTTTGCTAACCGATTGATTTTATTACTGTCCAGCCAATGATTTACACAGCCCTAACAGACAGCACAGTCAGGGCAGTGGCCCCATTTTCTTTACTGCAGCTAAAGCGATACGGCTGGGTCAGGCGCTATGGCCACAGCCTATCACTGATTAATGAAGAAAAAACACTAGAGTGAGCTCATCCCTCTGCTATCTTCCATCTGCAGATTCCTTGTCAACCCATATAAAAACAATACCTCTACATGACCCTTTGTGTTACTTTATAATCTTTTTTTTATTGTCCAGCCATTCAGATTCTTGCATCCACACAAACAATGTCCCCCACAACGGGACATTGTATTCTGACATTAGGGACTCCCCACTGTCAGATTACTCTGATCAGCGCTGCAGCTGATTGGCTGCAAGCCGCTGATTAAAGAAAGTTTTACAGTAGTCTCATTCAACAGAAGCCAATCTAGCGATTGGCTTTTGTCTAATAGCGAGAGCTACATGCTGATTAAAATTCATCAGCTCCCTGCTGAACTGGCCAAATTTTGATCCGTGCGTACCCAGCTTTACTCTCCCTGTCTGTGATCTCAATAGTTTTTAAAGAGGCTTATGGCAAGCCAAATTCACACTTACACTAGTTGCATTTATAAATTTGTTTCATAATTTTTTTAATGAGCTGCATTAATTGGTGTATTTTCTATGCGGCAAAAGTTCAGTTTTAAAATTGCCAAATAATTACCAAGTGTACTGAATCACTGACCCAGAACAAGTGCAAAGGTTCACACTTAGATTCCACTGCCTTTATGTTTTAGATTTGTGACTCACTTAATAACAAAGCCACAAGATGAGCATGGCAGCCATCGATCTAGCAGCTAATTAAAAAAGGCATCAATGACAGCAGCCATATTTTTGTCACAACAGATTTACTCTAAAGGAGAGGTATTGTAATGTTTCAGATATAAATGTACAGTACATGTGATGAGTTCAGTGTTAAAGATCTGATTAATGAGTGGTGATGTATTAACCACTTCAATACAGGACATTTATACACCCTTCCTGCCCAGACCAATTTTTAGCTTTCAGCGTTCTCAGACTTTGAATGCCAATTACTCAGTCATGCAACACTGTACCCAAACAAAATTTTTATCATTTTTTTCATACAAATAGAGCTTTCTTTTGGTGGTATTTAATCACCACTGGGTTTTTTATTTTTTGAGACAGAAGTGAAAAAATTGCAAGTTGAAATTGAAAGTTATAGAGTCTACAAGCTATGGTGCAAATCATTGAAATTTGATCACACCTGATGCACTGACGGCCTATCTCATTTCTTGAGGCCCTGAAATGTCAGGAAAGTACAAATACCCCCCAAATGACCCCTTTTTGAAAAGTAGACAGTCAAAGCTATTTAGTAAGAGGCATGGTGAGTTTTTTTCCCACAATTCCTGGGAAAATTAAGATTTTTGTTTTTTCCACAAAAATTGTCATAATAACAAGTTATTTCTCACACACAACATATGCATACTTCCAATTACACCCCAAAATACATTCTGCTACTCCTCCTGAGTATGGCTATACCACATGTGTGTGACTTTTACACAGCCTGGCCACACAGAGAGGTCCAACATGCAGGGAGCACCATCAGGTGTTCTAGGAGCATAAATTACACCTCTAATTTCCTAACGACCTATTCCATTTGTGAAGACCCTGGAGCACCAGGACAGTGGAAATACCCACAAAATGACCCAATTTTGGAAAGCAAACACCCCAACATCTATTCTGTGAGGCATAATGAGTCTTTTGAACAGTTCATTTTTTTCCACAAGTCTTCGGAAAACGTGGAAAAAAAATTAAAACCTATTTTGTTTTACACAAAGTGGTCAGTTCATAAGATATTTTTATCTCAAAGCATGTATATAGCAAAAATGACACCGCAAAATACATTCTGCTACTCATCCTCCTTCTATGAGGCATTATGAGTCTTTTGAATGGTTAATTTTTTTTACACAAGCCTTCAGAAAACGTGGAAAGAAAATGAAAATCTTTTTTTTTTACACAAAGTTGTCAATTTATAAGATATTTCTAACACATAGCATGTATATAGCAAAAATTACACCCCAAAACACATTCTGCTACTCCTCCCGAGTATTGCTATACCACATGTGTGAGACTTTTACAGAGCCAGTCCACATACAGAGGCCCAACATTGAAGTAGTAGCTTCAGGCGTTCTAGGAGCATGTCATGAGAGGGTTTACCCGTTGGTGGCACTATCGGTCTCTTGGATCGCAGTACCAGTGTCCACCAGCGGGTGTCTTCCAACACCTGGGACCTGTAGTAAGAGGTTTCTCCTGCTGGTGGCACTGTTGCATCCTTGGGCCGTAGTACCGGTGTCCACCAGCGGGTGCACTCCGGCAGTGTGGAGCAAACAGCACACTCTGCACTCAGCTGTGACATGAGGTCAATTACCACAGCCTTACAGTACCTGACCGCGAGATTGTGTTTCCAGCGCGATAGCATCGCGCTGGTTCTCGGCGACAGGGTACTGTCCATGTCGCGCTGGTTCACTCATCGCGAAAGGAAAACTTTGTTTTCCTTCCGCGATGAGTGACAGGCAGTGCTGACAGCTGTCTGGTATGAATCCTGAGGCGGGAACACCGCGCCAAATTTTAAATGAAAAAACCGGCGTGGGTTCCCCCCCCAGGGGCATGCCAGGCCCTTAGGTCTGGCATGGATTGTAAGGGGAACCCCCCCACGCCGAAAAATTGGCGTGGGGGTCCCACCAAAATCCATACCAGACCCTTATCCGAGCACGCAGCCCGACCGGCCAGGAAGGGGGGTGGGGACGAGCGAGCGCCCCCCCCCGAGCCGTACCAGGCTGCATGCCCTCAACATGGGGGGTGGGTGCCTTGGGGGAGGGGGCGCCCTGCGGGGGCCCCCCCACCCCAAAGCACCTTGTCCCCATGTTGATGAGGACAAGGGCCTCTTCCCGACAACCCTGGCCGTTGGTTGTCGGGGTCTGCGGACGCGGGGCTTATCAGAATCCGGGAGCCCCCTTTAATAAGGGGGCCCCCAGATCCCGGGCCCCCCACCCTGTGTGAATGAGTTTGGGGTACATAGTACCCCTACCCATTCACCTAGGGAAAAGTGTCAATATAAAAAAAAACACAGTACACAGGTTTTAGGAGTAATTTATTAGTCAGCTCCGGGGTCTTCTTCCAACTTCGTGGGGTCTCCTTCCGACTTCTCCCGGTGTTCAGCCTCTTCTCCCGGTGTTCAGCCTCTTCTCCCGGTGTTCGGCCTCTTCTCCGGGCCCCGCCGCTATCTTCTTCCAGCTCTATTGCCAGCGAGGGGCCCGGTCTGCTGCCGCTGTCTCGCCGCCGCTGTCTTGTAGCCGCTGTCTCTTCTTCTCTTCTTCCCCGATATTGACACAACGCTCTCTCCGGCTCGAATGCTGTGTGCAAGCTGCGGAGCCATTTATATAGGCGTTGACCCCGCCCCCTTACGACGTCATGGTCCCAGCATGCGCAGGGACTCTAGCGTCATAAGGGGGCGTGACCCCAGAGTCCCTGCGCATGCTGGGACCATGACGTCGTAAGGGGGCGGGGTCACCGCCTATATAAATGGCTCCGCAGCTTGCACACAGCATTCGAGCCGGAGAGAGCGTCGTGTCAATATCGGGGAAGAAGAGAAGAAGAGACAGCGGCTACAAGACAGCGGCGGCGAAACAGCGGCAGCAGACCGGGCCCCTCACTGGCAATAGAGCTGGAAGAAGATAGCGGCGGGGCCCGGAGAAGAGGCCGAACACCGGGAGAAGAGGCCGAACACCGGGAGAAGTCGGAAGGAGACCCCACGAAGTTGGAAGAAGACCCCGGAGCTGACTAATAAATTACTCCTAAAACCTGTGTACTGTGTTTTTTTTTATATTGACACTTTTCCCTAGGTGAATGGGTAGGGGTACTATGTACCCCAAACTCATTCACACAGGGTGGGGGGCCCCCTTATTAAAGGGGGCTCCCGGATTCCGATAAGCCCCGCGTCCGCAGACCCCGACAACCAACGGCCAGGGTTGTCGGGAAGAGGCCCTTGTCCTCATCAACATGGGGACAAGGTGCTTTGGAGTGGGGGGGCCCCCCGCAGGGCGCCCCCTCCCCCAAGGCACCCACCCCCCCATGTTGAGGGTATGCGGCCTGGTACGGCTCAGGAGGGGGGGGGGGGGCGCTCGCTCGTCCCCACCCCCTTTCCTGGCCGGCCGGGCTGCGTACTCGGATAAGGGTCTGGTATGGATTTTGGGGGGACCCCCACGCCAATTTTTCGGCGTGGGGGGGTTCCCCTTACAATCCATGCCAGACCTAAGGGCCTGGCATGCCCCTGGGGGGGGAACCCACGCCGGTTTTTTCATTTAAAATTTGGCGAGGTGTTCCCGCCTCAGGATTCATACCAGACAGCTGTCAGCACTGCCTGTCACTCATCGCGGAAGGAAAACAAAGTTTTCCTTTCCCGATGAGTGAACCATCTCGGCGCTGGCCCCTGCGACGGGGCTCGCAGGTGTCAAATCTCGCCGAGAAATGCGGCGAGATTGACACAATCTCGCGGTCACCTACTGTATAAATACCCGGCAAGCCCTCATAGGCTTGCCTTGGTATCTTTCTCCCTGCACCCTGACCTTGCTGCCTGTATCCTGATTGTGAACCTGTTTCTGTCCTGCTCTGCTCTGATCCGATCTGATCCCTATCCCAAGCCCATCCTGTTCTTGTCCCTCCTGATTCCCTTGGATCCCTGCCCTGCAGCTTAACCAATCATCCTCTCCCTGTCCTGCTGGTTTCCCATCCTTGCCCATCTGCTGACCTCCCTGTGTATGACCTTGGCCAGGCTTTGTTTATGATTCCGGTATCTCCATTTACTTGTATATATTGTTGTTTGTAGTGGGTTTGTTGTGTTGGTTTTGCACTGTTTATATTCCTTTTACTTGTCACTTGTTTAATAAACACCATTATTTTTTCACTTACATGTGTTTCTGGTCTCCTCTGTGCAGTCCACACGGTCTGGTCAATTAGATCCCCTGACAGAGCATAAATTACACATCTCATTTCATTCCTACCCATCACACTGAAGGTCCTTGAGCAACAGGACAGTGGAATTACCCACAAAATGACCCCATTTTGGAAAGCAAACACCCCAACGTATATTCTATGAGGCATGGGCTGCAGATAGGTACTCGGGTACTCTGATGGGCTGTAGACAGGTACTCGGTTACTCTGATGGGCTGGTGACAGGTACTCGGTTACTCTGATGGGCTGATGACAGGTACTTGGGTACTCTGATGGGCTGGTGTCAGGTACCCGGGTACTCTGATGGTCTGGTGACAGGTATTTGGGTACTCTGATGGCCTGGTGTCAGGTACTCGGGTACTCTGATGGCCTGGAAAAGGTACTTGGGTACTCTGATGGCCTGGTGACAAGTACTCAGGTACTCTGATGGGCTACAGATAGGTACCTGGATACTCTGATGGGCTGGTGACTGGTACTCGGGTACTCTGATGGGTGGTGACAGGTACTCAGTTGGGCTGTGAAAGGTACTCGGGTACTCAGATGGGCTGTGACAGGTACTCAGGTACTCGGGTACTCAGATGGACTGTGACGGGTACTCGGATACTCAGATGGACTGTGACAAGTACTCAGGTACTAGGGTACTCATATATAATGTGACATGTACTCAGATACTCGGGTACTCAGATGGGCTGTGACAGGTACTCAGGTACTATGGTACTCAGATGGGCTGTGAACGGTACTCAGATATACTGTGACAGGTACTCAGGTACTCAGATGGGCTGTGACAGGTACTCAAGTACTCGGGTACTCAGATATACTGTGACAGGTACTTGGGTACTCAGATGGACTGTGACAGGTACTCGGGTACTCAGATGGACTGTGACAGGTACTCAGGTACTCAGGTACTCGGATGGGCTATGATAGGTACTCAGGTACTCGGGTACTCAGATGAACTGTGACAGGTACTTGGGTACTCAGGTACTCAGATGGGCTGTGACAGGTACTCAGGTACTCGGGAAATCATATGGACTGTGACAGGTACTCAGGTACTCAGGTACTCAGATGGGCTGTGACAGGTACTCAGGTACTTGGGTACTCAGATGGGCTGTGACAGGTACTCAGGTACTCGGGTACTCAGATGGGCTGTGACAGGTACTCAGGTACTCAGATGAACTGTGACAGGTACTTTGCTTGGAGATGACAGGTACTTTGATGGCTGGTGACAGGTCCTCTTTATTAGGGGGGGCAATCAGTGTGGTTGGTGTGCACTGTGAGCGGTAACGAGATGTTACCGCAATCTCCTTCTCACACACGATTTGTGTGTGAGGAGAACATGGTAACATCTTGTTACCACGGTTTTTTGACATTCTGTGACCTGCTGTGATTGGACACAGCTGGTCACGTGGTAAAGAGCCAATTTCATTGGCTCATTACTGCGATTGGGGTAGGGCTGTGTCAGGGTGACAAGCCTCGTCCCCGATCGCCACTCTGTGAGTGCCCTAGGGGTGTGCACTAGCGCCGTGCACGTGGGCAGTACATGTGACCGGCTGTGATTGGACACAGCCAGTCACATGGTAAAGAGCCATTTCTTATTGGCTCTTTACACGGATCTGGGATGGGCTGCGTCCGAGGGACACATCTCATCCCCGATTGCCACGAGGGGCCCGCAGGAGCTATGAGAAACCGAGGACGTCATATGATGCCCGCCCAGGATGGTAGATCCCATCTGCGGACGTCATATGACTATAGCCCGGTATTGAAGTAGTTAAACACCTGTCTATCTGTTTAGTATTTTAATGCATCGCCACACGGGGCAGCCATATTCCTATACTGGAGGATCTCCTTCTGCACAATGATTGTGCTTTGATGTTATTTCTTTTTGTTAGAAAACACATTTGTGGAGTTGAATTACTACACTGAGCAAAATTATAAATGCAACACTTTTGTTTATCAT
This sequence comes from Aquarana catesbeiana, assembly GCF_042186555.1. NCBI lineage: Eukaryota > Metazoa > Chordata > Amphibia > Anura > Ranidae > Aquarana > Aquarana catesbeiana. The sequence continues at coordinate 210,824,122 of NC_133331.1, read as the reverse complement.
GAGCTGAACTTAAAAATCTATGACTTTTTCTATGTACACAAAAGGCCCGTTTCTCTTAAATATTGTTCACAAATCTGTCTAAATCTGTGTTAGTGAGCGTTTCTCCTTTGCCGAGATAATCCATCCACCTCAGGTGTGGCATATCAAGATGCCAATTAGACAGCATGATTATTGCACAGGTATGCCTTAGGCTGGCCACAATAAAAGGCCACTCTAATATATGCAGTTTTACTGTATTGGGGGGTCTGGGGGGTCCGAAAACCAGTCAGTATTTGGTGTGACCGCCAATTGAAGTCATAGATCTTTAAGTTCAGCTCATGATAAATAGGGGCAAAAACAAAAGTGTTGTGTTTATAATTTTGCTCAGTGTAAATAGGTAGAGAATCCGTCTTCATGTCACTCATTCAGTCATGAGCAAGATACACGTTTTTATTTTTCTACACTTTCTCTACTTATTTTATGCAATAAACCCCATAGGCGTGCGCAGGGGGTGTGCCAGGTGTGCCCGGACACACCGTAATCACTCTATGGCATGGTGCTTCCCCCTACTGCCCAGGTTTTCCCCCTGCTGTACCCCCACCCACCACCGTGCTGCTGTCTTCCCTCCTCTACCCCCAGCTGCTGTGGGTAATGTTTCAGGATGTTGAGTGGGGGAAAGGGGCTAATCAATATGTCTATTACTGGCCCCTTCCTTTTCTAAATGAAGACAGTGAACACACTCACTCACTGTGTTCAGTCATAACTGAAGCATAGTCAATTGTGCTTACTATGCTTCGGGTTGTTAATGAACAGGAAGCCGCTCAGCACAGAGCATGTACCATTCATTCACTGTCCAGTGCAGCTGAGGCTGCAGAGAAAGTCATTTGTGTTTGAGCTTTGGGGTGCACACCTTAATGCAATAGACTGCTCACCACTATGACAAACGCTATAGGTTAGGTATAGGCCGATATACATATGAACATTATAGAGATAATTTACATATAAGCAAGAAAGAATGTAAAAGTCACATCAAAAATTATTTATAGAGAAATGTTAATATTGTATTTTACACATCCTGGGTTATATTTTGGTTTCCCATTAATAAAATTTGGTCAAAAAAATTTGGTCAAGCGCAGATATAGACAAGTGTTGCTTTTTTATTTTTATTCCACTGATAATAGACCTAATCCCTGGAGTTCGTAAAGACTGGTGCAAACAGATTTTATAAAAGTGTCTGCCATGCATTCTAAAAGTGGTGCAGCATGCGCCAAATTCATGTACCTGTCTAGAACTTGTGCTTGAATTTTGGAACTACCTGAAGCCGGAGCACAAATAGCTGTCAGAACCAAAAGTGTTGCAGATGCTTCATGAATTTGGTGCAATACATTAAAGTGGTTGTAAACCTCAGACATGAAATATGGAAAAATCACATCCCTCTATAGTGTGTACTTGTTTCAATTAAAAGCACTACAAATCATTTTTGTCTGCTGCATCGATCCCCTGCTATCAGTATGAATCACTTCTGACAATTTTTCCTGACACCAAGAGAAAAATGATGATAGAAGAGGGACCTCCAGCTGATGTGTCTTTAAAATGTTACTAAACCCACAACAGTAAAATCAGTTTGTATATGCAATAAAGCATGCTTGTTATACTCACTGTGGAACCTAAGGGGTTAATCCTCTGCATTGTGTATAAAGGCTGTGTGATCCTGTCTCTCTGATCCTCCAATTCTTTAACTGACTCCAACCCATCTCTCGATATAACATAGAATTAGGAGTCAGGCTGCACATGCTCAGTTTGGTGTGTATTGATTTTTTTTTTTCTTGGGAGAGTGCGCGTGATTAGTACAGGGCCAATCAGTTCTGTCCAGACAGGATCAGGGGAGAATGAAAACTCCTCCTACAAGCAGAGACTGATAGAAGTCACAAGACTCCTACATACTGCTGATGAGAAAAGGTATTTAGGTTTAAAGCTATTGCATTTCCATGTTCTGTGTACTGTGGGAGACCAAATATAGTGAATGCAGGTTCTGGGATTAGTAACACTTTAAGTGGTGTGAGGCTCCTTTAAATGTAAATCAAACTTGATAATATAAGTGTTATATAGCCTTATGAAATAATCATTCACCTAAATCAACATCAATTTGTGAAAAAAACATGTGAAATATATGAAAACATTATATCATCCACTGTGATTGTGCATCTAAACAGAATATACAAAATATAAAAACATATATTGTGCTAGGTGCTCCACCCAATTAGACAAACATCTCTAAACAAAATGAAAATGTCTATAACAAATGCATGTTCACTTTGTCACTTTCAGTGCATATATTTTCACCAGTGATAAAAATAAACAGCAATGTACTTTAGTGCCAAATACTCCAAAGCACCACTGTTCCACCACTAGGTTCAGTGCTCTCTCGCCTCAATTGTTGATCTTTAAAAAATGTAGGTCAAATGCTCTTAGGTATGAAATCCTTGCAGAACTACCTCCAGACTGTTAGTGCCCACTTTTTATGCTAGGTCTCTTTAAGAGGCTTGACCTTGCTGCCTCCACTTGCAGTAGTATTCTGGCCACCCCACAAAGGCCACCCCACTGGAACTGGGGTACTCTGATAACAATCATAGAAGGGCTCTCCACAGTAGCTGGTCCTCTGGAGAAACTGCATGCTATTAGGCTGCAGCAGGATTGCCAGTACTGACAGTGGAGGACCTCTTGACTGGCTGCAGATCTATTGCCCATCTACCTTTGCTTTTGCTGAGGGAGGAAAGATGATAAATTTATCCTCCCTGGTTGTATCTAGAAACCCAGGGAGTTGTGGGAAAAGTTGTGCCTGCATCGGAGTATGGTAAATAAATAGACACTCTGCTACACTCCACTCAACTGGAACTTTCTGTCTATGGCAAGTTTGAAAACAATTTAAATCCATCCTATGCAAAGTGTACGGGGGATCTGCCAAAGTTGGGTTCTAGCAGTGCCTCAGGTGTTGAGTCTCTGTTCTTTCCCAGGATGAGAGGTGACAGGTCTCTGTTTTCAGGAGCGTCAGCAGATGGTGGTTCAGATTACGCCATAGTGACAACATGGACCTGAGCTTGGTGGCAATTTGAACCATGTCATATTGTCAGGATTCTTTGAACCTCTGTTGTCAGAGATGTTTGTGGCTCAAAAACTTGGACATGTCCCTTGAAAGCCCCTTTTTTGGGCCTCTTTGTGGATCTAGACGGGTTTGAGAAGTTTAAGCATCTTGAACTTTATCGTTGATTCCTTTTATAAAGATATTGTAGACTGGAACATCTGAAATGGGCTTTTCTAGGACAACTCCAGGGACTTCTTTCCAGAGTTTTTTCAATTTTTCTTGCTTGTGTGTGTTCCTTTACATGGCACTCTGTGCTCAGGTTGCTCTTCCTACGCTTGCCTCAAAATGTACTGTATGGTTGTTTTTCCAGATTGTTTTGGCTACGTAGCATGCCCATTTCCACGTCCATTCCATGTCCATCTCCACTGTTTCCCATGAACTATGTCTCTGAGCAGTTGTATCAGGTAGGGATGCACCAATAGCATTTTTTTAACACTGAGTATGAGTACCGATACTTTTTTGCAGGTACTCGCTGATACCAATTACCGATGCCTATTGCCTAGGAAGAGGGTGGTTTGGGAGGTAGCGGGGAGGGGGGGTTGTTGTTTGCAGGCATGGTACAGGAGACCATCAGAGATTGCAGGTATGGTACAGGAGACAGTCAGGGACTGCAGGCATGGTACAGGAGATAGTCAGGGACTGTAAGCATGGTACAGTAGACAGCCAGAGACTGCATGGTACAGGAGACAGTCAGAGACTGCAGGCATTTTACAGGAGACAGCCAGAGACTGCAGACATGGTACAGAAGACAGCCAGAGATTGCAGGCATGGTACAGGAGACAGCCAGAGACTTCAGGCATGGTACAGGAGACAGCCAGAGACTTCAGGCATGGTACAGGAGACAGCCAGAGACTTCAGGCATGGTACAGAAGACAGCCAGAGACTGCACGGTACAGGAGACAGCCAGAGACTGCATGATACAGGAGACAGCCAGAGACTGCAGGCATGGTACAGGAGACAGTCAGAGACTGCAGGCATTTTACAGGAGACAGCCAGAGACTGCAGACATGGTACAGGAGACAGCCAGAGACTGCAGGCATAGTACAGGAGACAGCCAGAGATTGCAGGCATGGTCAAGGAGTCTCTCATGGGAGAGGAGCTGACCGAACAGCACACGGAGGAGGGAGAGAGCCCCACTGCTCAGTACATCAGGATAGCGCCATACAGTGTCTTCATACAGAGCCCCTCTGTTCTCTGCCTCAGCATCCAGCCAGGGAGAGCCCGGATCCAGTGCTCTGTGTGGCTAAGAGTAAGAGCTGGAGGAGGGAGGTGTGCAGCGAGGAGACAAGGCTTGTGGGCTTTTAGGACGGGCAGGCCTGCACCTAGCCCTACCACTGGGACGAGGAGGCGGGGATGGCACTGTCCGGAGGGGAGGAGGAGGAGGCGGTCTGCTCCCAAGTGACGTCACTTCAGGTATCGTTTTCTGGTATCTGAGCATTTTCGCAAGCACCAATACGCACAGAAATGGCTAGTATCGGCTCCGATACTGATACCAGTATTGGTATCAGTGCAACCCTAGTATCAGGGTGTGAATGAATCTCTCATGCTTCAATGCTTTGTGAGCGCTTTGTGGGTGGGGTACTGTGCGGCTTCTTAATGCCTTGTAAGTAGCACAATTCTTGAAAGAACACATTTGAAACAGAGTCCCTACTCTAAATGTACATTACCTTCTGCTGGCAGCTATAAGGAAGGTAGAAGTGCATTTATACGAACATGAGTTCAACTCGAACATTGGCTGTTCGCCCGTTTGCCGAATAGTGAACAATTTGGGACGTTCGTGGCAAATTCGAAAGCCGCGGAACACCCTTTAAAAGTCTATGGGAGAAATCAAAAGTGCTAATTTTAAAGGCTTATATGCAAGTTATTGTCATAAAAAGTCCTGCCCCAGGGTTCCTGCCCCAGGGGACATGTATCAATGCAAAAAAAGTTTTAAAAACTGCAGTTTTTTTGGGAGCAATGATTTTAATAATGCTTAAAGTGAAACAATAAAAGTGAAATATTCCTTTAAATTTTGTACCTGGGGGTTGTCTATAGTATTTCTGTAAAGTACATAATTACATTTTTAAAGGAAAAAAGTAATTTAAAACTACTCACGCAGGGGCGTAACTAGAAATAGCAGGGCCCCATAGCAAAATGTTGTATGAGGCCCCCCTGCAAACAGCCCCCCCCCCCACAGCTGCCCTAGTGTCAATGCAGCGTGACCTGTGCCACATACAGCGTGACCTGTGCCCAATACAGCGTGACCTGTGCCCAATACAGCGTGACCTGTGCCCAATACAGCCTGGTCTGCCTGTGCCCCATACAGCCTCACCTATGCAGAGGAAGAGGCAAGCCACCCGGATCAGCAGAGAGCGGGATTGCCCGCTGTAATAGCTTTCATTTGAATTTCCTGTCTTCCCGGGGCTCATCGTCATATAGCCCCACCTCTTGGCCCGACGCCTTTGATGACATCACATGTCCCGCATTGGATCGGCGTTCTGTCTATCAAAGGCACCGGGCCAAAAGGTGGAGCTATGTGACGTGAGCCCCGGGAACACTGGAAGTTCTAATGAAAGCTCTTACATCGGGCAATTCAGCTCTCTGCTGATACGGACAGCTCGCCTCTTCCTCTCCTCTCTCTTCCCCTGGCTGGGAGACTGTGCCGGCGGTGCTCTTATCCTCACTGGGCCCCACTCGGCTGCGGGCCCCATAGCGCCCGCATGGGTCGCTATGGTGGTAGTTACGCCCCTGTACTCGAGGTTTTAATGAATTGTCGGGTTTTGGCAATAATGAATTGTCGGGTCTCGGCAATACAGATAAAAGTCATTGAAAAAAACGACATGGGATTCCCCCACAGTCCACTACCAGGCCCTTTGGGTCTGGTATGAATATTAGGGGAACCCCGAACCAAAATTTTTTTAAAAATTGCATGCGGGTCCCCCCAAATTCCATACCAGGCCCTTCATGTGTGGTATGGATATTAAGGGGAACGCCACGCAAAAATTTAAAAAAAAATGGCATGGGGGTCCACCTCAAAATCCATACCAGACCCTTGTGATGTTCACTTAAACACATTCCCATAACCATGTCTAAGATAAAAAAAAAAAAAAATACATTTGATTCCTAAAAGAGCATAAAATTCAGTTCACTCTTACTAATTTGGAGGACCTGCTGTAAACGAAAGTTCTTTATTGAACTACATTGTTACCCTAACTGATCACTCCTTTAGCTGACTGCAGGTTCTTGTGCATCACCTGAAAGTGCAGTTGCTCCAGAGCTTAGTAAATGAGGTAAGGCTTCATGTTGCAAAGAGTACCCAATCACATGCAAGGGAAATTTAAAAAACAGCATTTTTGCTTACACATGATTGGATGATGGAAATCAGCAGAGCTTCTGCTCATTTACTAAGCCCTGGAGCAACTGCACTTGCAGAGTGCAACTGCATTTTTCAAAGTGCACAGTCTATTTGCTTTTAGTAAATCAACCCCATAAGCTCAGTATTTTTAGTGAACAAAAAGTGTTTTAGTGGCAGTTGCTGATGCGTGGTGTGAACTGATAACCCCTATAGCAGTAAACCTCAGGGAAACCTACCAAGTGCCAATATACAGACACTCAAAAAATATAAACTTTATGCTAAATTTAATAAAAAAGGAGAAATATGTACAAATAGAAAATCAATGCATCTATTTAGGTGATAGTGCCTGTTATGGGAAATACTCAACACCTTGTACTCAAAATATTTCTTTTGCGTATTTGGATAAAACTTGCTTGCAGTTATGTGAGCATAGACACAGCATAACAAAATGAGTCTATTGTTATAAATTATTTACTACTCTATATGTTTCCTATTCAATTCTAAGAGCTATGAAACAAGAGAAAAAAAAAAAAAAAAAACTCTGTTACTTAGAAATGAATGAATGTACTGTTTTAGAGCCAGCAAACCTACAATATTAGTTGCCATATACAGTAAAACTGTCAGTCATTTATAAATGTTAAAAAGCCGCTACAGATATGACTTTTAAAATTCAAGATGCCGGAACACATGGCTGAGCCCTTCTTGTTTTATTGGAGACAATGGGAGACAAAGACAGGAAATTGCATCAAAGTCAGGTAGTTATCGCCTTGTGACTTCACAGCCGGTTACACACTGCACATGCGCAAAGCGCGCTGCATTTTGAGATTGGGCAGCAATCTTCTGGGACCTGAGAAGTGTCCCAGAATGCTGTGGGGAAGGAGGGGGGGTAACTTTCAGCTCAGTTTATCGTAGAAAAATCAGGTACCAGCTCCCCCCCAAAAGGTGGCAAATGTGACAGCAGGGGGGAGGAGGCAGATATTTTGGCAGCGCTCCGCTTTAAAGAGATTCACTCTCTCTATTCATCCTATTTATCATTATCATTGAAAGTGAAAGTAAAAGGAAATCCAAAATTTGAGTTGTCCCCAGAAAAGTAATATAAGGGAAATCTTACAATAGGCGCACTAGTTCCCTTAATTTGCAGGGATTTCCTCTCACTTCCTGTTTGGCTATGGGAAAGGAACTGAAGGGAAATCTCTGCAATGGGACATAGATGGCGAAAAAAATCTGACAGCTGTAATTCCTATAGTGATGTTGTGATTGGCCCACAGCTATCACATGGTACCTGGGCCAATAACAGCACACAATAGTAATCACAGCTGTTATGAATGTAACTCAGTCCTGACAGTTCAAAACAGTGATGTTATAGTGATCATCACTGTAAAAACAATCAAAGTGTAAAAAAACAAAAACAAAAACAAAAAAAACCACTGAACTACGCTAATGAAAGTATGTAAAAAAAAAGGAAAAAAGAAAACAAATGTTAAAACGAATTGAATAAGAAAAAAAATATTTATTTTTTTAATATACGTTCACCAGTTAGTATCTCTGATCACTGCCACACAAGTCACATGATGACACTGTACTGCACCGGTGACAGTATTTAAAAAAAATATAGTGAAAAAAAAATGAATTTCTTCATTAATCACAACAAAAAAGTCACCATGTCTCTTACTGAACACCTCAGACTGTCTACTTTCCGAAAAAGGGTCATTTGTGGGGTATTTGTACTGTCCTGGCATTTTAAGATCCCCAAGAAATGAAATCAGTACATCAGGATTGATCCATTTTCAAATATACTGTAAAGTATATACCAAAGTTTGCAGACTCTATAACTTTCACACAAACAAATTAATTATTGTTATTTTTTGTTTGCCAAAAACATGTGGTAGAATACATTTTGGCCTAGGTTTATGAAGAAAGTCGATTTTATTGGATATGTTTTATAACAGAAAGTAGAAAATATCATTTTTTCTTTTCAAAATTTTCGGTCTTTTTATAGCAAAAATAATAACCCAGTGGCGATCAAATGCCACCAAAAGAAAGCGCTATTTGTGTGAAGAAAATTACATAAATTTAATATAATTTGCGTACATGACGGTGCAATTGCCAGTTAAAGTAGCGCAGTGCTAAATAGCAAAAAATGGCCTGGTCGTGAAGGGGGTAAATGTGAGGTCAAGTGGTTAATTTGTATGTGTATTGGCTGCTGCTCATAGATTAATTTACTGTACATACGAAATCATGACTACTGTAAAATGCTTAAAATGATTGTAATGCCCCGTACACACGGTCGGACTTTGTTCGGACATTCTGACAACGAAATCCTAGAATTTTTTCCTCTTTTTTTTGTCTCTCCTGAGGAGACCTAATCCCGAGGATCCATTTTTTATTGAAGTGGACACTTCTTCAATGGGGGTGGGAGCTGTTCTTCTTCAATCCTTTGAGAAGAGACGTCAACCATGTGCGTTCTTCTCCAAAAAAAAATTCTCAGGCAGAGAGAAATTATGCTATGGGTGATCGGGAACTTCTTGCAATTAAATTAGCATTAGAGGAGTGGCATCATCTCTTGGAGGGTTCCCCTCACTCCATAACGATTTTTACTGATCACAAGAATCTACAGTACTTACAGAATGCTAAACATCTGAATCCCAGACAGACCAGGCAGAGTCTTTTCTTTTCCTTTTTTAATTTCACAATTACGTACAAACCTGGTCCCTGCAACGGTCGTGCTGATGCACTCTCTAGGTCATTTGACAATTTGGACGAGGAGTGCACCCCTGAACCTGAGCCTATAGTTCCGACCTCAGGCATTGTTGACCATACTACCACCCTGGAGTCACAAATTCCTCCTGGCAAGACCCTCGTCCCCACTGAGCTAAGAGCTAAGGTCCTTCAATGGGGACATGATTCAAAGGTTCCTCCGATCCTTCCTGCTCATCTGTCGTCACTACTGGTGGCCTAATCTCCGCTCAGATGTCAAAGACTACGTTAAGGCTTGTCATGTCTGTGCTCAGTCTATTGCCCTGTACACACGGTCGGACTTTGTTCGGACATTCCGACAACAAAATCCATGGATTTTTTCCGACGGATGTTGGCTCAAACTTGTCTTGCATACACACGGTCACACAAAGTTGTTGGAAAATCCGATCGTTCTAAACGCGGTGACGTAAAACACGTACGTCGGGACTATAAACGAGGCAGTGGCCAATAGCTTTCATCTCTTTATTTATTCTGAGCATGCGTGGCACTTTGTCCGTCGGATTTGTGTACACACAATCGGAATTTCCGACAACGGATTTTGTTGTCGGAAAATTTTATATCCTGCTCTCAAACTTTGTGTGTCGGAAAATCCTATGGAAAATGTGTGATGGAGCCTACACACGGTCAGAATTTCCGACAACAAGGTCCTATCACACATTTTCCTTTGGAAAACCCGACCGTGTGTACAGGGCATAAGAGTTAATGGGATTTTCCCTAAGATTTAGGGATTCCCACATCCTTTAGTTCCCTTGAGATACAGTAACAGCATGTCTTCAGACCTAATGATGTCTACACTTCTTTGAATAGCACCAATGAGACTACCAACTAGAGACTTTTCTGTTCCCCAAGTTTGTAAACATTGTAGTGTTTTTGTAATCTGTTTTATGTAAGGTTTAAATAAAAATAAAAGCACCTTCTTTTTGCAAGTCATACAGCCGAAACAACGCAGCTACTGCTGCTCATCTCCATTACCGCCCTCTTACTTTAGATGCATCATGGATCCACAATGCATGACTATCTCGGGAAGGTCAGAGGTGTGTTTTGTATTCAGAGTAAGAAGCAGTATGGCAGCACCCAGTGGCAAAATTATTGACTTATCAGAAGTGTCCGCAATAACTGATAAAGGAAAGGGTTGCTTTATAGGAAAACCTCAATGGTCTTTATTTAACTTTTTTATTTAAGCACACCTGTCATGATCTGAGTTCAAGGGCTGCCTCTTCTAGTCTTCTTTTGAGAATGCTAGTTGCCTGAGTATCATACCTGGAGCAAGCATGCTGCAAGGAAGTGTAAGAAAACAGTTGTAAAGGTTTGCGTTTTTTCACCTTAATGCATCCTATGCATTAAGGTGAAAAAAAACTGTCAGTGATGGCCTCCCAGCCCCCCCCCCATTTTACTTACCTGAACCCTCGAACTTGTCCCACAGGGACACACTCTCTCGCTGCCCAGGGTTCTCGGCTGTTGATTGGATAGATTGATAGCAGCACAGCCATTGGCTCCCGCGGGCTCCGGGGGGCGGGGCCGAGTCCTGCATTCAGCCTCTATGGACGCCGAATGCTGGACTCAGGAGCGTGCTCGCAAGGTAATCCCTCGGGAGAGCGCTTCTCCCAGGGGGTTATCTGATGTGGGAAGGAGCCGAGAGAGCTGCCGAGGGACCCCAGAAGACCAGGTTTGGGGCTACTTTGTGCAAAACGAGCTGCACAATGGAGGTAAGTATGACATTTCTGTTATTTAAGAAAAAAAAAAAAAAACCTAACCTTTAGTGTCACTTTAAAGATATCTTTGCTTGTTTTGGGTCAGCAGATCAGAAAGTAATGAAGCCAAAACATCAGCATAACATTCCTAGAAGCAGAAGTCCACAATGGAAGCCTTCATAATTTATTTAGAACAGGTTTCCTTTAACCACTTCAGCCCCGAAAGAATTTAACCCCTTCCTAACAGGCCATTTTTTTTTTTACGGCACTGTTTTGCTTTAAATGACAATTGCGCGGTCGTGCAATGCTGTACCCAAACAAAATTTATGTCCTTTTTTTCCCCACAAATATAGCTTTCTTTTGGTGGTATTTGATCACCTCTGAGGTTTTTATTTTTTGCGTTTTAAACAAAAGAAGAACCACAATTTTGAAAAAAAACACAATATCTTTTACATTTTGCTATAATAAATACCCCAATTTTTAAAAAAAGTTTAGGCCGATATGTATTCTTCTACGTATTTTTGGTAAAAAAAAAGCACAATAAGCATATATTGATTGGTTTGCGCAAAAGTTATAGCGTCTACAAAATAGGGGATAGATTTATGGCATTTTTATTATTATTATTTTTTTACTAGTAATGGCGGCAATATGCAATTTTTAGCGGTACTGCAATATTGCGGTGGACAAATCGGACACTTTTGACACATTTTTGTGACCAGTGACATTTATACAGCGATCAGTGCTATAAAAATGCACTGATTACTATATAAATGTCACTGGCAGGGAAGTAGTTAACACTAGGGGGCGATCAAGGGGTTAACTGTGTTCCCTAAGTGTGTTCTAACTGTGGGGGGGATGGGACTGACTAGGGGAGAAGACCGATCAGTGTTCATACTTAGTATGAGCACACGATCTGTCTCCTCCCCTCTGACAGAACCGGGGTTTGTGTGTTTACACACACAGATCCTGGTTCTCTCTCTGTCACGAGCGATCGCGGGTGCCCGACGGTCATCCCGCCCGCCGGGCACTTGCATCGGCTTCTGGGACACGCTGTGGGCGCGTGCCTCCTACAGCGTCTTAAAGGGCCAATGTACAGCTACGATGGCTCACCCAGAGGAGCCAACCTGCTGCAGTATAACTGCGGCGGCTGGTCCAGAAACGGTTAAATGTATATGTTTTTAAACTGATATTTTTTTTCACTTTTTTTGTTAGTTTTTTTACAATCTTTGTAATACAAATAAAGATTTAATTCTCAAGAAAGGATTCCAAGATAATTATAGTTTATCTAAAGAGACAACAAAAGCAGGAGCTGCTTGCCTTGAGACTCACTTTATTTAATTGGAACATCAGTTGGAGCTATCCAATAAGGGATGAGCACATCTTGGTTCTTTGAATAAAGTCTACACTTTTATTAACACATGATCTGGATCACTGATCCCTGATCCCTGACTCATACATGTGTTTATCTAACTTTTAGCTTAAAGTGGTTGTTAAGCCACTTTCACATCTTCATACCATCCCTCTGTGTTCTAATCCTGTGTGCCTCTGTGTGAGTGATTTATTAAAAAAAAAGCCTGCTATACCTCATTTCACAGCTCTTCTCAGCAATTACATGATCGGCTGGCTTTCTTCTCTTCCTGTCTGACAGATGCAGCGGATGGGGCCTAGATTCCCCCGCTGATGTCACTAGGGAGAGGAGAGGAAAGGAGAGAGAGAGCTGGCCAATCATGTGACCACTGAGAAGAGCTGTGAAATGAGGTATAGCAGGCTTATTTTTATAAATCACTCACACAGGGGCACAGAGGATTAGAACACAGAGGGGATGGTATGAAAATGTGAAAGTTATTTGAGCAGCAGGAGTTGAGGGGGCAGGCACTGTCATGAGCTGACAGGCAGGGAGTGGAGGGGGAGAGAGCACAGAGGAGACAGATAGCAGGCTCTGGATGATGGAGGCACTTATGGATGACTTCAGTGTCAGAGCTCAGCAGCCCTGATACATCTGAGTCAAGGTAAAGGGGGCCAAATGACACAGCACAAGCACTGTGCTTTATAAAATGCTTTAAAGGAACAGGAGCCTTTTTTTTTTTTTTTTTGAGTTAACAAATGCTTTAAGGTGTTGAGCTGTGTAAACAGGCTTTTTACCTCAGATAACAGTGTAAAAGGAGGTGAAAGCTCTACCTCAATAGAAGTCTAATATGCCTTAGTTTTCTGTTTCCCTTTTTATTTTAAACATCTACTTTCCCTTGCCTTCCACCCTGAATGCCTAGGCAAGAGTAACGTCATCATTTTGACAAGATCCTTGAGAATGCCGAGTAGTTCAAATCTTGTGATACACTACTGTACTGTGCTGTACTGTATCTAACCAAATGAGATTTTCAGGCATGCCAAGTAGCTCAAATCTTATGAGAAGATGCTACTGTACTGTGCTGAATTGGGGGAGAGTAAATATATATTAGTTAACTCCCCCATGGGTGTTTTTCACATTTTTCTTCAGTGGGTTAAAATAGGGAAAAGGCCCTTGCTAAATAAGTGGATCTTGCATTAATTGCAAGGTCCAATTTAAATGAGAAGTATAGCCAAACCTATTTTGGCTATACTTCTCCTGAGGATCACAGACGTGCAGTTTGTTCTGCACTCCTGTGACCCGTTTTCAGCTGATGGCAGGCTAAAGCCGGGCCGGCAGCTGGCTCAGGCTCTCAGCGAGCCACTGAGAGCCTGAGCCAGCCGCTCCCACCCCCTCTACAGCTCAGCACTCCAGTGAGTGTGGGGAGGGGGCAGAGCAGAGAGCCGGTGACTGACAGTCACAAACCCTCTGGTCACTGAAGGCTGATAACTAAGCGATCAGAGGTCTTTGATCGCTCAGTTCTCAGTCATAGAGCCGGTAGGGGACAGATGCAGCTTTAAACCAAGGCTGAATTCACCTAGGTGAGTATATATTTTTTTAGAAGCCTGTGCTTCTCTTTTAAGTATCATTTGTAAATATGAATGTACATAAGGGATGCCTTACATGTTTATATAACTGTAATGGTAATTTTTTGCATCAATAAGATAGATTGTGTAAGTTGCAAAAATGTATTTTAAAATGTATTCAGACCACATTTTTGGATAGATAAGATTAAACCACTGTCAGATTTGTATCTTTGTCTGTGTCCCCACTATGGGTATTTACCTTTTCTACTTGCCCCGATGATCATTTAGTCTAGATAGAAACAATAAACTAAAGGAAAATCCCAATTTTTAATTGTTACCAAAATAGGAATAGAGGGAAAATGTTCAGTTGGAACCATGTGTTCCAATGACAACTGTCTACAAGAAGTTTTCCTCATATTGGAGTTTTCCCTTTCACTTCCTGTTGTGTCTACAGGACAGGAAGTGAAGGGAAATCTCCCAAATGAGACACAGATAGAGGAACAAGCTGACAGGGGCCTAATAATTCTATACTCTATATTAAATGTAAAAATGGGTTTCCTTTTAGGTATTCTGTAAGATAAAAACAGCATTAAAATAACAATCTGTTCACCAAAAAATACAATATATTATCCTTTTAAATGGAATACGCTTTGCAAAAGGGTGTACATTTCTCTATATGGGTTAAAGAGACACACAATTTTACAATTTGTTTTAAAGGTTACAAGCCAGAATCCAGGAAACAGAAAAATAAACGTTAATATTTTTAAATGAGTTTCATTTTTTTCCTGTCAGATTTACTGAAATAATTACTGCAATATGTTGACATCCCTGATTTTAATTAAGAATGTACGTTTCCCTTCACTGGTTATGAAAAGCTATATACGGGGAGTAAATTACTTCTTATTTTAGTTAGTGTTAAACCCAGAATCCTACTTGCATCACAGCAGGTCACAGCATGTAGTATTGATTGGTCAATGTTCTTGAGCTGGGACAATATCCTTTTGAGTGCTATTTACCAAAGGTCAAGAGACAGCTCAAATACAATACGTTACTATCAATTTATTCTGCTTTTCCAAAAAGCTAACGGTGCAAGCTTCATACATAGCAATATACAGTATTCAGCCGCAAAGTTTTGGCCTTTAAGAAATCCTTAGATAAGTTCAAAACTGTTCAACTTTACACTTTTATGTTAGCAATTCCAATAATTAACTGTGTGCTTTATTTGGCTAAAATTATATGAACTGTAACAAAAATCTTTACTGAATTTCTTCCCTAAGCGTAAAATTACAACAAAGGAGTATAACTGTGTGTATGTGTGATGGGACCCCATAGCAAAACATTTACTGGGTTCCCCAAGTTCTCCAATCTCCATATTCAAGGCAAACCAGTTTTGAACATTTGCCACTATGAAACTGTAACTGTAAAGCATAATGGTTAGCTTTATAGGAACCTTGTAAGGATATTTCTATTTTATCTCAGACTCCCCTTCAATTTTGCTGAGGGCTGTTCAGACTGCCCTGGGTAACCATGGTCTGTATTGTTTAATACCTTGATGTCCTCATTCTATATATTATTTTTCCCAGGCAGGGTTCATGACAGCCACAGGAATCACTAAAGACTGGGGACATTGTTCAATGCTCTTTGGTTCCTAATTGTTAACGTGAGCAGTGCTGGGACAAAGTCTTTTAACACTTACGGCAAAAAGGTTGAAGTATGCCCCCTAAGAGTTGTGAGCTACTTCAGCAGCACAAGTTTCATCTTGCAGATCCTGCCACTGTCCTCCCGAAGGTGGCTACCACTTTTAGCCCAATCATGAGTGATAGACCTGTGGATCCTGCCCTCCTCCTCCTGATGCGCCCAAGACATCTGTCACTTCTGCCTATCACTTGGCCCAGCCCTGGATGCAGGACAGTGACAGCTAGGGAAGAGCCCGATGTTTGAGTCGAACATAAGTTCGACTCGACCATCGGGTGTTCGCCTGTTCGCCAAACAGCGAACAATATGCGGTGTTCACGGCAAATTCGAAAGCTGCCAGAACACCGTTAAAGTCTATGGGACACTAACATGAAAAATCAAAAGTGCTAATTTTAAAGGCTTATATGCAAATTATTGTCATAAAAAGTGTTTGGGGACCTGGGTCCTGCCCCAGGGGACATGTATGAATGCAATTTTTTTTTTTAAAACTGACTTTTTTTGGGAGCAGTGATTTTTTAATGCTTAAAGTGAAACAATAAAAATGAAATATTCCTTTAAATATTGTGCATGGGGGGTGTCTATAGTATGCCTGCAAAATGGCGCATTTTTCTAGTGTTTAGAACAGTACCACAGCAAAATGACATTTCTAAAGGAAAAATTGTCATATAAAACTGATTGCGGCTGTAATGAATTGTCGGGTATCGGCAATATAGATACAGATAATTGCAAAAAAGAACATGGGATTCCCCCCCCCGTTCATTACCAGGCTCTTTGGGTCTGGTATGAATATTAAGGGGAACCCCGAACCAAAATTTTAAAAAAAATTGCATGGGGGTCCCCCTAAAATCCATACCAGACCCTTCAGGACTGATATGAAAATTAAGGGGAACCCTGTGTCAAAATTTTTTTAAAAATGGCATAGGAGTCCCTCCAAAATCCATACCAGACCCTTATCCGAGCATTCAACCTGGCAGGGGGTGGATAAGAGAGCGCCCCCCCTCCTGAACTGTACTAGGCCACATGCCCTCAACATGGGGAGGGTGCTTTGGGGTAGCCCCCAAAGCACCTTGTCTCCATGTTGATGGGGACAAGGGCCTCATCCCCACAACCCTTGCCCGGTGGTTGTAGGGGTCTGCGGCTGGGGGCTTATCAGAATCTGGAAGCCCCATTTAACAAGGGGACCCCCAGAACCCGGCCTCACCCCCTGTGTAAAATGGTAACGGGGTACAAGTACCCATACCATTTCACAAAAAAAGTGTCAAAATGTTAAAAAAAACAAGACACAGCTTGGGACAAGTCCTTATTAAATAATAAAAAATAAAAATGTCCCACGATGTCCATTCATCTTCTTCTATCACGCCGCCTGATGGACCGAAAAAGAAAAAAAAATTGCTGCGTCCGAACCGCCTCCATGGGAGGCTCCCGCCATGTGGCGCTTCTTCGCGGTGACAGTTCTTATATAACTGAGGGCGGGCCTACCCGGTGATGTAACCGGGTGACCCCGCCCCCTTTGACGCCACAGGACTTCCCCATGGCTGCCCGTGGCGTCAGAGGGGGTGGGGTCACCTGTTTACATAACAGGGTGGCCCCGCCCCCTCTGATGCCACAGGGAAGCCACGGGGAAGTCTCCATGGCGTTAGAGGGGGCGGGGTCACCAGTTACATCACTGGTTGGCCCCGCCCTCAGTTAAATAAGAGCTGTCACAGCGAAGAAGGGTCACACGGTGGGAGCCTCCCATGGAGGTAGATCGGTTGCGGATTTTATTTATTTACTTATTTTTTCGGTCCGTCAGGGGCGTGATAGAAGAAGATGAATGGACATTGTGGAACATTTTTATTTTTTTATTTTTTAATAAAGGACTTGTCCCAAGCTGTGTTTTGTCTTTTTTAACATTTTGACACTTTTTTGTGAAATGGTAGGGGGACTTGTACCCCGTTACCATTTCACACAGGGGGGGCTGGGATCTGGGGGTCCCCTTTTTAAAGGGGGCTTCCAGATTCTGATAAGCCCCCCGCCCGCATACCCCCACAACCACCGGGCAAGAGTTGTGGGGATGAGGCCCTTGTCCCCATCAACATGGGGACAAGGTGCTTTGGGGACTACCCCAAAGCACCCTCCCCATGTTAAGGGCATGTGGCCTGGCACAGTTCAGGAGGGGGGGCAGCTCTCTCGTCCCCCCTCTTTTCCTGCGGCCTGCCAGGTTACGTGCTCGGATAAGGGTCTGGTATGGATTTGGGGGGGACCCCTATGCCATTTTTTTTTAATTTTGGCGCAGGGTTCCCCTTAATTTCCATATCAGACCCGAAGGACCTGGTATGGATTTTAGGTGGACCCTCATGCAAATTTTTTTAAATTTTGGTTCCGTGGTTCCCCTTAATATTCATACCAGACCCAAAGGGCCTGGTAATGGACTGGGGGCGAGTCCCATGTTCTATTTTTCAATGAGTTTTATCTATATTGCCGTGACCCGACAATTCTTTACAGCTGCAATCAGTTTTAAATGACAATTTTTCCTTTAGAAATGTAATTTTGCTGTGGTACTGTTCTAAACGCGGGAACAATGTGCCACTTTACAGGCATACTATAGACACCCCCCAGGTACAATATCTAAAGGAATATTTCATTTTTATTGTTTCACTTTAAGCATTAAAATAATCACTGCTCCCGAAAAAACAGCTTTAAAAAAAATTTGCATTGATACAGGTCCCTTGGGGCAGGACCCAGGTCCCCAAACACTTTTTATAGCAATAACTTTTG
Source organism: Aquarana catesbeiana (assembly GCF_042186555.1). NCBI lineage: Eukaryota > Metazoa > Chordata > Amphibia > Anura > Ranidae > Aquarana > Aquarana catesbeiana. Next base: position 210,805,857 of record NC_133331.1, on the reverse strand, counting down.
ATTATTCATAATGCTCATTTACTGTACTGGAGGAGGAGCAGCATTGTCCACCCTGGAAAGGAAATATGTTAGGACTACAGAACACCTACCCTCACAACATAAGGGAGAGGTGTGCCCTATAGTTTAAAAAAATGAACTGGGCAGGGCTAATAACAATAATAAGGAATTTAATGCAGCAGAAGAAATGTAAAGATATATACAGTATGTGTATATATATATAGATATATAGATATATATATATCTATATATATATATATACACATTTTTCAGACACTTTAATGTCATGCCCTTGGATAATACGTTACATGTGTGGAGCAAATCAGAACTGCAGATGACTTTCCAGCACCCTCAAAAAAACAGAAACATTGTGTGTACTAAGTGCATGGAAAAATAAATTATGTTATACTGTAGATACAGAATAACAGTCACATTATGCCCATAAGGATTTCACAGCCTTTGCCCCAATAGAACACAGGTACTATATGTTTCTGAGTATAAACACAAACTGAAAATTCATGGTCCAACCTTTAGTTCTTCCTGGAACTTATTTTCTAGTAGTTTTGCTGCTTTCCGATCTTCAATTTCCACCTTCCACTTTTCAGCCACTATTCTTGCTTTTTCTTTGGCCATAGCATCACGAAACTTCTTCTCAATTTCTGCCTCTTTTTGTTTCCTTTGAAAAATATCAAATTGGTACTGGTAAAGTGTATGCAAACCCCCAACAAATAACTTCTCATATTTTTTCTAATTTGGTCTTTTATATACCATTGAAAGTATTTGGCAAGTGTCAAAAATCTGATTATGTAAAATATTCAGTTGCCCTGTGTCCTCTACACACTTGCTTTGGTATCTCAAAGAGCCCTACTATATTTTATCTGGGATAACATAATGATGAGCCTCTATGTTGTAGACATCTAACAGTGGAATGGCTGAGTAGATAAAAACAAAAACAAAGAAAAAACAGCTGACAACACTCTGGGAAAATGCTGTGTGTTGTCAGTCCACAAATGGGCTTAAGGGCTGAGGCACATCAGCAAGTATTTTTCAGTACTTGCATGGTCTATCAAGGGATAAAACATGGGGAATTGTGTATCTATTTCAGAGATGTACTGCATATTTTTTTTGTCTATTTGTAGGGAGGTGCAGCGTGGTGCGGCAGCAGAAAATTCTCAGAGACCAGATGCAGTAGCAGGACTGTATTGAAAAAGAAGTTCAAACCATTACAACTACCCAGCGGGAAGTCAACTCAACTGAGCACGCTTACAGTATGTTGCAGCGGTGTCTCCGATGCACCGAAAATGTCTGTCTCGAGGGATGAAATGCAGCCTGGTTGGTCTATTCCCAAATGGGGATAGCATGTACCTGCTCTTTCCCTATTCATCTGGAACCTTTCTTTACATCTAATACTGTCCCTGACAGATGGGAGACCTGTCCCTACACTACCCACAAACGAAGTGTGCACCAAGCCCAGGAGCCAGGGTCTTAATGACTCTGAATGACCCAAGATGGCCGCCAAAGTCACATGGATTGGCAGCATCCAACCTGATAGCTTCATAGATATATGATGTAATGTTTAACTCTCAGTGTATTCTATAAGTCAGTCATCTACATATATTGCTTTGAATGTAGCACCAATGACATAATTGACCCAATATAAATTTAACATGTACCTGTTCTTTCCCTATTCATATAGCATGTACCTGCTCTTTCCCTATTCATATGGAACCTTTCTCTACAGCTAATACTGTCCCTGACAGATGGGAGACCTGTCCCTACATTACCCACAAGTGAAGTGCGCACCAAGCCTGGGAGCCAGGGTCTTAATGACTCTGAATGACCCAAGATGGCTGCCAGAGTCACATGGATTGGCAGCATCCAACCTGATAGCTTCATAGATATATGATGTAATGTTTAGCTCTCAGTGTATTCTATGAGTCAGTCATCTACATATATTGCTTTGAATGTAGCACCGATGACATAATTGACCCAATATAAATTTCATTATACAATGTCAATTCTGAAAGCAGTTTGTCCTCAGAGGAGGTGCAATTAGGTACAAGCAGAAGGATGCTACTAGTCATTCATTCCCAGGAAAACTTTTGGGCAAGACCTCTTTGAAAACACAAGGGTATAATGGCATACAAATATATACAAGCAAACAGGGATAAAGGCTGATCCCATGTCATCTAGTGGATACTTCCATAGTAAATGCATTAACAACTTACTTCAGCCGTGACTTTTAAAAATCTGCCTTTCTATACTTTAGCTCACATGGGATGGACTTCATTTGATGACAACAGGACTGAGTGTGCCGCTCTCTGAACTTGTCTGCACAGCTCTCCTCAAGGAGTCCAGCAAAGTGATGTGTGGGCAGTGCAGAGAGAAAAGAGGACGTCCAGGGCCTGGACCTAGTTTAGTTTCAGAGCTCTGTCATCAAATAAAGTCCATACCATGTGAGCTGAAATATAGAAAGGCAGATTTTTAAAAGTCACGGCTGGAGTATCTGGAGAACCAGGGTCCAAGTGTGAAGGAACCGTATATGGACTATACACCATCACTGCTGTTTCCCCTGGACCTTGCTAAACGTGGATGCACTAAGGCTGATTTGATCTTCCATAATTAGAGGGTCTTGGGGTTTCTGTAAGAGTACATCTTAACCTGTGTGTCGGTGGCTCTCTTAAGGTGGAGGATTTACTTTTTCAGTTCCCTTTCTTGCACTATTTGAGGAGTTTCTGTTTGTTCCATAGCCATTGGACTGTGTGATCTAAGCCTTTGTGCACTTAGATGCCCCCCCCCGCTAGAACACATATTAACCATTGGCTCAGAGCGCTGATCGGATGCCAATCGGCTGCTGGCTTTCCATCATGCTTGTTCGTCAGAAGCCGCCAAGCCGGTCATTCGATCAGCTTCTGTCAAACAAGGACCTGTACACATGGCCTGAATATCAGCCAGTATCTACTGTACTGGCTGATTTTGGCCGATATTCTGCCTGTGTGTAAGAGGCTTTAGGTTGGATTCACACTGATGTGCTGCGGTTTGGCCTCAGCATGGATGTACAGTATGCGCGGTTTCCATGCATTTTACTCATGTTTTTAGCCGATGTTCTATTGACTTTTATTATGTTATACAATTTTGCTTTTGGGAAGAGACTGCAATCCCACACCCTTGTAGCAAATCCTGATTCAATAAATGTTCTTTCTTAAATACAATTTGGATGGTTAGGCTGGGTTCACACCGGTGTGCTGTGGTTTGGCTGCAGTGTGGCTTTTTTTAATCCTGTTTGTAGCCACAATCCTATTGACTTCTATAATGTTGCACATTTTTGCTGTGTTGTCTGAAATCTCACCAGAGGTCCTGCATGCTGCATCTTTGGTGAGCTTTCAGAAAATGCAGCAAAGCTCAATTTCATAGAAGTCAATTGGACCATGGCTAAAAACACAAGAAAAAAGCATGTAATCCATATATATGCCTGTGCTGCAAAACTGCGGTGCATAAGTGTGAACCTGGCCTTAGAAAGAAAGCTGGGTTGTGATCACATCAATCTAAGATCATCGCTCACCATTGCTCCTCTGCCTCCTTTTGTGCTTGCTGCCTGGCTCTCTCAGCCATGATCTCTTCGGTTATTTGCTCATATGGCTTGTCTCCATTGGCTTCCCCCATGATCCACACCCAGACTTCTCCATCAGCTCCCTGTAGCCATTCAATATGCTTAGAGTTATCTGTAGAAAATTAAAAAATATACATGAACACACAAAATATTAAGTGGACATAAATTGAGCTGACAGAAAAGCAGAAAACAAAACTTAGAAAATTAAATGGCATTACTAATCTAGGGTTTGCACATTTCCTGGAGCAATTTGATTTAAGCTGATTCAAGTTGTTCTAATATTTCATTTTCTAGCACTGGCTTTTTCACCATTTCCTTCTTATCCCAAGAGATAACAGCACAATAGGTATAGGATGGTAATTACTTAGTTCAAGGGTCACCAATGTGCATGCCATTGCTCACATACTGCTTGTAACAGCTCATATGCTTTTCAGAAGCCCTTAGGTATCTCAGGAGGGGGGTCTTAAAAATGATGCTCAGCTCTGCAAACAACAGCCTGGTATTCTGTATTATGAGTATTCCAGTATTCAAGGATCTTGTGCCCATTTGGGAAAGAGACAATTTGCCCTGTTATCATCATCTGTGTAATATCAGTACTGGAATAAGAACACAAACAACATTTGCTCTCTTTATACATGTGGCAAGAGTCTTAAAATGCCAATATACTAGTAGAATCCACTTCATTTTTTTTGTTTTAAGAACATTGATTCCATTTTCTAATGGTTAATGGGGCCAACACACAATCTCTCAGAGAAGAAGGGAAGGCTTTCATTATATAAAAGCCTTGTTCAGGTTTATTTCGTTCTCTAATGTACAGACTTTTCCACCTGGTGTACACAAGCCCCTGTGAGTAAGATCTGTATCAAGTGAAATGCATTAGTCTTGTGTACACTAGGTGGAACAGTCTGCACACTGGAGAACATAATAAATCTGAACAAGACTTTTACACATTGAGCAGATCCACTTCTTCTTTGAGAGGTTGTGTGTTAAGTCTATAAAGCCCCTAGTGACCACTGGGAGCCAGAACCCTGAGTCAGAGAGTTAGGTAGAAGGTGTGCCATTAGTGGAACACTATTGCTTGCATCATGTTAATGAGGTCTAATTATGGTTAATTTTTGTTGAGAAAATTCAAAGGAGCAGGACGAAAAAGTTTTCTCTAATGAACATCTTAACAGTGTATATAGTTTTCATTTCGGAAAGTCCGTTTAATCCAAAATGTAATGGTAAAAGCAATTTTGAAGTACCTTATAAAGACATTTGCAAAGTCATTGAATGTAAAGAGAATTTTTGTACGATTGTTTGTACAAATATTCGCATGAGCATTTGTTTGAAAGTTTACTATTAGAAATTATCCCACCAAAACTGTAACTTTTACTAAACGAAATGGTTGTTGTTTGATTTCGAGCTCTGTGCAGCCTTGGGGAAAAGCCAATTATATAAACAGTATATAATATTTCAGTGGATGCTCTGAACCCTCAAGTTGTGATATTGCAGAAAAGGGATTTTTTGGCAATTCTAGAAAATCATAGTAACTGCAGACTGAAGTGGAAAGTGATTTGTAAAAAAAAAATATATATAAAATGGCTTGTGTAGCAGTTATACATGTTTTAAGATTTTTTATGCAAATCTGGAGCTTTCTTAAGGGGATGTAGATTTTCAAAAATTATAGTAAGGTTATGTTGTATTGCATTTTCACCTACAAACGGCATTAAGTCAGTTTCATTCAATAGCACATATGCCAGAAATACATTATATAACTTATTTTAAATGCATAAAAGTAGGGAAAAAAATAAAAGCTTTTAAAGAGAATGCTTTTCCTATATGAAAACCACAGAACAGAAAGTTGTATCAAACCTGCATATAACCTTGGAGATTAAACCAAATTTTTCGCCAACAAAGCTCTTTTTTATTTCAAAGTATTGTTTTAATTCTAATTGTTTAAATGATTACACACAGTAAATAGCAGCACATTTGCAATTTACCATATGCAGCTGAATATAACAGGAAAAAAAAAATCTGATAATAAAAAAAAAATGCAGTGTGTTCTCTATGAAATTTCTAAAAACAGTTTTGTATTAACCTTGAATGTAACCTTGGTGATTGAAAGGCTTGTACTACATCATCAGTGTGCACTGTCCTGGACTAAGATTGTGCAATTTGTCATAATCAGCACTAGATTTCCCACTAGGGGAAGTAAATACTTGTTCTGCGGATCCTAGCGGTTAGGGTCAGTAACCAAATCTGATATGTCAATTAGTGACTAATTGGCTATGAATGCTCTAGTAACTGTATTGATCAACACTGACCCTTAAAACTGAGCTATGCGGTTCTTAAGGAAATGAAACTGGAAATAGCACAGTGTTCTGACGTCATGACGTTTTTTTTTTTTTAGCTTTAAGTCTATTTAAAACATGGGTTTTGGGCCCCCCTTTTTTAGCAATTGTAGCCTTTATAGCTTAAAGTGTATCTGAACCCAAACGTTTTAATGTATATCAGCCTGTCACTCCTTAAATGTGGTGGCTGCATTAGTTTTCTTACTTTCAGGCTTTTTATCTTCATTTTTACTTTGTAATGCAGCAAACAATATACTTTCTGTCCCTTCATGACTACAATCATTTCTCAATTGCATCTATGGAGGTAGCAATGGTTGTCTCAAAAGTTGGACTTAAAACCTCTCTGTGTTTATTTGAATTAAACTGAGGAGGATTGATTGACTAATAATTTATACAAGGAAACTGATGTTTGTGCTTTCTTTACAGCTCACAGCAAGTACCAGGGACATTGCTTTTCTGATCAACATGTATTTTTTTTACTTCTGTACTTGAAAATTGTGGACCAACCACATATAAAGACTGATACGGTGCAATTTATTAAATTTTTTATTTTTTGGACCACCAATGTAAGGGAGGATTCGAAACTGACCACAAATGCAAGTTTGGATTTTTTTACCGATTACCAATATAAAGAGGAGTTTCCACACTGGACACCAATGTAATGGGGACTTACACTGACCACTAATGTAATAGGAGCATTCACAGTAACCACCAATGTAAGGACGGATTTACACTGCCACCAATGTAAGGGGGACCTTCAAACTGGCCGCTAGTGTAAATGCAAGGATTGTACACCAAGCCCCAATGTAAAGAAATACACTGACCACCAATGTAACTGAGACATTTAGCCTGCTTTCACATTTGTGTGTGTCAGGAACACATGCAAATTGCTTTCCTGACACCACAGAAACGTGCTGCTCTTTAGCAGATAAATAGCAGCACCCTTAATTGTAAATACACCCTCACACATCTGCTGAGATGTGCGTATTCACATGCACCAAAATTACCGGTCCAAAATTAACCATGTTGTTTTGGAAAAGGGTCCCACCTCCAACTTGCGTACCTTTGCAGAACAGGCTGATGTTAGGCTTAATGAATTTCAAGCATGGCCCTTTACCTCCCCAGTGGGCAGCATTCAGCAGAGGCCCTCAGCCCTCAGGGGGGTCTCTTGTTACATATAAATGCTACCGGTGCAAAATGTAAACAAAAAAGATTAACTCCTGCGCTCGTGGGGGCATTGTTGGTATGGGTACGTAGTGCTGTTATGATGGCCAAACTGGAGAAAGTGATCATGTATGTCCCGCTGCCTGGACTGACCCAGGGTGGTCTGAAGAAGACAGTGTGGGAGGAATGGATGGAAGGTACGTGATCAGACACTGGCATCACATCATACAGTTTATTCATAAGCAATAAAATACATACATGTAAGGAGTATAAACATACTACATTTTGTGAAGGGGGGGTTACAAAATTTACATTCGTAGTGTTACAAGTGGGACATGCCCAGACAGGGGCAAGTGCTAAAAGAATGGCCGACGTGTTTCGAGGATAACCTCTTCATCAGAGTTTTAGAAGGTGAAACAGTCTGTACAAACACATATGCACATGGTAAGCGGTGGCTAGTGGAGAGACATATCATGTGGAGGGTAGTTAGTTCTCCTTAGCTTCATGTAGGCCCACAACAGAACGCTCTATAGTGGCTGAAATAAAAAGTGTACAAGGTGATCCTTCTTGTGGGGGTGGTACTGTCAGGTAAACTTGTTTGAGGAGCTTGTGGAAAAACTGCAGCCTGCGTGCGTCCTTGGGGGGCCAAGAATTCAGTGCAGTGGGAGATAGGTAAAGTCTCAAAGAATGCCCAATGCTGTGTTTGTAAGGTGCTGTGTCTGTACAAGACATGGATATTATCCATGTCTTGTACGGACACAGCGCCTCGCAAACACAGCATTGAGCATTCTTTGGGCTCCAGCCTCAAAACTTCCTGTCTGATCAGGCAAAGGTAGCCTATATTATTTCTCTCCTCTCCAGTGAAGCTTTAGCCTGGACTGCCCCCCTCTGGGAGAAGAATGATCCTGCTGTTTACAGCCTGTCTAACTTTTTGAAGCTCTTTCAAAACATCTTCGAGGAACCGATTCAGGTTTTCTTCAGCGGTCAGTGCCCTTTTACGTCTTCTCCAAGAATCTTCTTCAGTGGGGCAATATGCTCTTCAGTTTCGTATCCTCACAGCTGAGTTGAGCTGGAAGAATGAAGCCCTGGTTGCAACCTTTTTACATGGCCTCTCTGAAAGACGAATTAGCGGGAAGAGCCATCCCCACCGGTCTGGACGATGTCATTTCCTTGTGTAACCAGATTGACATTCGTTTTCAGGAGAGGTCCCAAGAAAAAAGACGCCAGCACTCCTTGGGCCCTAGCCAATCTGAGCTCCCCTCCCTTCATCCCGTGGAACATCTTCTGCCTGCTGAGGAACCTATGCAGCTGGGCTGGACCAGGCTAACCCCTGAAGAACATGCTAGGCTTAGAACTCTGGGCTTGTGTCTCTATTGTGGGGGCAAAAGTTATTTTCGTGACTCCTGCTCGCTTCATCCGGGAAACGCTTGGGTCTAATACCTCTGGAAGGTAGAGTATTGGACCCAGAAACATCACCTTCTTGTCTTCTTCTTCCGGTGTTTCTTCATGTAGGTGCTTCACCTCAATCAATCTTTTCATATCTGGATTCTGTGGCTGCTGGCAATTTTATGGACTGGAGAACTGCTTCTTCCATGAAGCTTACCCTTTTGCCCCTCACTACGCCACTGGTAGTCTCGGCAATTAATGGTACTGTTCTCCCAGGGGGCCCTAACTGCTTCCAGACTCTACCTATTAAGATGTCTGTAGGGATACTCCACCAGGAGTGGATATCCTTCCTCATTCTACCCAAGGCCTCTATCCCCATTATATTGGGCCTTCCTTGGCTACAGCTCCACTCTCCACATGTGGACTGGGTCTCTGGGCAGATCCTGGCTTGGGTTCCCTCATGTTTCTCATCCTGCCTTCTCAAGGTGGCCCCCAAGGAGAGACTTCCGGTTGCTACCACATCTGTATCTTCTGATCTTTCCGCTGCATACAGCGATTACCAGGATGTGTTCTGTAAGAAATCAGCTGAGGTGCTTCCTCCCCACAGGTCTTTTGACTGTGCTATTGACCTTGTCCCTGGAGCAACTCTGCCCAGGGGTCATACCTACCCTCTGTCCATCCCAGAATCCCAAGCCATGTCAGAGTATGTCGCCGAGAGAGGTTTCATCCAGAAATCCTCATCGCCTTCAAGAGCAGGGTTCTTTATCGTTACCAGAAAGGAAGGTACCTTGAGACCCTGCATCGACTATCAAGGCTTAAATGCGGTGACTATCAAATAGATACCCCTTACCCTTAATATCTGAGATATTCGACAGGTTGAAGGCTGCCTCCATTTTAACCAAGTTGGATCTCAGAGGTGCATACAATCTGATTCGGATACGGGAAGGTGGCGAATGGAAAACCGCGTTTAACACTAAAGACGGGCATTACGAATACCTGGTTATGCCTTTTGGTTTGTGTAATGCCCCAGCTGTGTTCCAAAACTTTGTCAATGAAATCTTCAGGGATCTGCTGTACCAATTTGTAGTTATCTATCTCAATGACATTCTCATATTTTCAAAAAATCTGCTTGTCCACAGAAACCATGTCCGCACTGTACATCAGCGCCTTAGAGAAAATAATCTGTATGCCAAGCTGGAGGAATGTTCTTTTGAACGTTCTGAGGTCCTGTTTCTTGGATGCTTTGTCTCGAGTTTGGGTCTTCGTATGGATCCTGAAAAGGTCTTGGCCATTACCAACTGGCCTCTTCCTGCTAGCCTCAAGTCCACACAGTGCTTTCTTGGGTTCACAAATTATTATAGGCAGTTCATAAGGAATTACTCTTCCATTGCTGAGCCTATTATTGCTTTGACCAAGAAGGGTGCGAATGCCAAGGACTGGCCTCCTGAGGCTGTCTGCATTTCATGACTTGAAACAGGCCTTTGTCTCTGGACCTCTCTTGAGGAGACCTAATCCCGAGGATCCATTTTTTATTGAAGTGGACACTTCTTCAATGGGGGTGGGAGCTGTTCTTCTTCAATCCTTTGAGAAGAGACGTCAACCATGTGCGTTCTTCTCCAAAAAAAAATTCTCAGGCAGAGAGAAATGATGCTATGGGTGATCGGGAACTTCTTGCAATTAAATTAGCATTAGAGGAGTGGCATCATCTCTTGGAGGGTTCCCCTCACTCCATAACGATTTTTACTGATCACAAGAATCTACAGTACTTACAGAATGCTAAACATCTGAATCCCAGACAGACCAGGCAGATTCTTTTCTTTTCCTTTTTTAATTTCACAATTACGTACAAACCTGGTCCCTGTAACGGTCGTGCTGATGCACTCTCTAGGTCATTTGACAATTTGGACGAGGAGTGCACCCCTGAACCTGAGCCTATAGTTCCGACCTCAGGCATTGTTGACCATACTACCACCCTGGAGTCACAAATTCCTCCTGGCAAGACCCTCGTCCCCACTGAGCTAAGAGCTAAGGTCCTTCAATGGGGACATGATTCAAAGGTTCCTCCGATCCTTCCTGCTCATCTGTCGTCACTACTGGTGGCCTAATCTCCGCTCAAATGTCAAAGACTACATTAAGGCTTGTCATGTCTGTGCTCAGTCTATTGCCCTGTACACACGGTCGGACTTTGTTCGGACATTCCGACGGATGATGGCTCAAACTTGTCTTGCATACACACGGTCACACAAAGTTGTTGGAAAATCCAATCGTTCTGAACGCGGTGACGTAAAACACATACGTCGGGACTATAAACGGGGCAGTGGCCAATAGCTTTCATCTCTTTATTTATTCTGAGCATGCGTGGCACTTTTTCCGTCGGATTTGTGTACACACGATCGGAATTTCCGACAACGGATTTTGTTGTCGGAAAATGTTATATCCTGCTCTCAAACTTTGTGTGTTGGAAAATCCGATGGAAAATGTGTGATGGAGCCTACACACGGTCGGAATTTCCGCCAACAAGGTCCTATCACACATTTTCCGTTGGAAAATCCAACCGTGTGTACGGGGCATCAATCCTCCACACAAGCCCCTGCTGGTCTTCTCAAATTTCGGTACTAATTCTGGATCGCCTGCATCCGAGTTCTCGGGGGGGGAGACCTTAATAAGATTCTCCTACAGCGGTAACTCCGCTGGATATCCAGCCTTGATGCGACAATGCCACCAGGCTTAAACAAAGCCTTTCTTCCTGGTTTCTCCACAGGAGGCTATGACAAAGAACTATAGGATAAATACTTACCACATTAAGTCATCTGGTCCTATTTTTTCCTCTTACCAGGCGATCTAGTCTCACTATTCCTCATCCTCCATATATACTCATCAACCTCTGTTTTATCGGTTTTACTAGTGTGTGGTATCTGGCAGATATCCTTTGGTTAATGTTTTACAACAATTCCCTGCATAGGCGTGCGCAGGGGGTGTGCCAGGTGTACCTGGGCACACCCTAATCCCTATGTACGGTACCCATACAGCCTACTGCCTGGGTTACCCCACCCCGCAGTGCTGCTGGCTTCCCTACTGCTGTGGGGGATGTTTCAGGATGGAGACCAGGCGGGCTGGTAAATATATCATTTACCAGCCTCTTCCTTTTTTTTTTTTAAAGGAATACAGTAAACATACTCACTAACTGTGCCCATTCATAACAGAAGCATAGTAAACTGTTTACTATGCTTCAGTTTGTGACTGAACAGAAAGTCCCTCAGCACAGAGCACTTCTGATTCATTCACTGCCCTGTGCAGCTGATTCATTCACTGCCCTGTGCAGCTGAGGCTGCAGAGTAAGGCACGTGTGTTTGAGTTTTGGGGTGCAAACCCTAATGCAATAGGCTGCGCACACCTATGATTCCCTGCGTGTCACTCTAACCCATTCTTATCACACTCTTCGCCATCATGCTCCCTACCAGTCTGAACTTTGGGTTTAAATAAATGTCAATTTTGGACACAGCCAAAGGTCCACCCTACCAAAGGGAGGAACATTAAACAAATGTATTCACTTTAACTGTCATCCTACTTGTCTGTCTTCAATATACATTTGTACTTGAATACCAAGAATTTGTACTTGTATATGTATATGCTTTATTTCCAGGGATGCATTACAATGTAAAGATGGAACTCCCATGTCCAGCTAATCCATGAGAGATCAATTGGATTTTCTTCAAAGTAATTACGCTAACTATACACAATTATTGAACCCACGATCCCGGCTTGGGCCCGGGTCCCCGCTGGGATGGCTCGTCGGTGCTCCCCGACACGGAAAGGCCTCTGTCTCTCTTTTTTCTCAGGGAGACGGAGGCATTCTCTTAGCAGCGCTGATGCGCATGTGCACGACGATCGGTCTCGCGCCTGCGCATATGGTAGTTTTCCATCCTTACCCCGCCAGCCTGCTGTCTTTCCGCGTCGGCGGCCTTTGTCAGCGGATGATGTCACCGCGCCTTTTGACGCGCTGGCATCCGCCGCTGCTTAGGCTGAGGAATCGCAGTGGGCGGCCCACACATCACTCACACAGACAGCTGATGATCACCTGGTGTGGCACGCTTTTGCTTACCTACTAATCAACTGTGTCATTTGCATTTGAGCTTACCCCGCCTTTGAAGTTAATGATTGGCCCGTTAACCCCACACCCTGTCCCACACAGGGTACTTATTACCACTCATACACACACTTTCCTCTGCTACACAGCCAAGAGGATCTTGCTTTCCCTGTTAGTGTATGCCTATGCTGAGAAACACCAGAAATTAGGTATGTAATTACAACCTCATTTACTATACACATTGATTATTCCTTCTACATACCCCTACACCCCAAGGCATGAACTTGGAGAGCCAAGCACCCTGCATTTTGCTCTACATATTCATTGCTTGTAAATAGCAAAATATACCTCTGATTTCCTCTTTTCAATTCCAATTTCATAGATGTGTGCTTGGACCGCCTAACATTAGTGGCTCTTGTGAGCCCTGGCCGGCCGCCTCTGTGGGGATCCACACCAAGTCTGGAATGTGTGAAGCACCCCAGATTTTTCCTTCCCTCGCCTGGGTTCCAACCATACAGCTACACTTACTGCTGGCTTTCCACTCAATCAACCTCAATCCTCTGGACTGAAGGAGGTGGGAGTCCATCTCTTGATGCCTGTGTGTGCAACTTTTATGCTGAAGAGACAAGTTTTCTAGTGAGTACACCAAAATGTTCATGCCTGTTCAGACTGAGATTTTGTTTTTATCCTTATGCTTTGCTTAAAGTTTAACAGTCTCTTATACTTGGTGACACAATTGTTTTATACTCCATGCTGGTGCTAATCATACTTATACTCTGTGATACATACCCACATATACATATATATCCTTGTTTTTCTTTTCCCTGGAAATTTATCTAAACTGCTACTTTGAAACTCCTGAAGAAGGAAATATACAGTATAGAAGGAATTGAGCCTTTCTATATTCCGAAACACGTAGAGTATCACGTGTTGCCGTACCTTCACCCCAGCGAAGACATTCTTGAATTTCCTGGGTTGTTGCATGACAGCACCTTAGCAGTTTGATTATGTTTGATTACTGTCTTTTCTACCTTTTTTTGTTTTGCTTTTATATTATAGAATGTTTTGTACACTTTGTAACCAATAAAAATCGTTGTTATTAATTTTAACAAAATTGTATATCTGATTCTCTGCACCAGCCACTTGGTTTCCCGGTGATACACTGTCCATATTATCCCTCTAGGGCACACCCTCCTTTTTTGGTTGTCTTCTCATGCCCTTGTCAGTTCCTAAAGAGCCCTGGTCTCACATTGCCATGGATTTTATCACCGATCTCCCACTGTCAGAGAAAAATACGGTCATTTGGGTGGTAATCAATCGGTTCTCCAAGATGGCTCATTTTGTTCCTCTTCCTGGTCTTCCATCTGCTCCTGCCTTGGTTCCCTTTAATGTTCGAGAAATTTTCTGCCTCCATGGGGTTCCTTCTCAGGTGCGTTAATTTTACGTCTCATTTTTGGAGAGCCTTTTGCAAATCCCTCAATATCAGGAGTTAGCAGTCTTTCTTCGCACCTTAGTCTCTGCTCATCATGACAATTGGGCAGAATTCTCTCACAACAATCATGTAAATACCAGTTCTCAGAAGACCCCCTTTTTCACAGTTTATGGAAAAACCCCTCAACTCCCTCTTCCCATGGCCTGTTCTCCAGATATTCCAGCTTTGACTACGGCTTAAGAGTCTTCCAATTCTATTTGGGGTGATGTTCATGATTCCCTCCAGGCAGCTGCTGACAAATTCAAAGGCTTTGCTGACCGCTGCAGGCGTAAACCATCTTCTCTGCAGCCAGGGGACAAAGTCTGTTTCTACATCAGGAACATCAAGCTCCGAGTTCCGTCTCTGAAGTTTGCCCCAAGATTCAATGGTCCGTACACTATAACCTCTAAACTGAATCCAGTTTGTTTCAAACCCCAGATTCCTAAAAGCCTCACAATCTCTAACTCCTTTCCATGTTGCCCTTTTGAAACCTTTAGTCCTCAAAAAGTTCTCTCGTCCACTCCCTACCATGGCCTCGACCTCTGAGGATAATCAGGAGTACAAGGTTAGTAAAATTCTGGATTCCCAACTCTGTAGAGGCATTCTTCAGTACCTCGTGAATTGGAAAGGTTTTGGTCCTGAGGAGAGGTCTTGAACCACTGCATCTGAGGTCTTTGTGCCTAGTCTGTTGAGGAGGTTTCATCTGAAGTTTCCCTCTAAGCCTGGGCCCAGGCAGGGGAGGGAGAGGCCTGTTGTAAGAGGGGGGTACTGTCATGGATATGCAGTAATGTTTGTCAGCTTACCTCTCTATGTGTTCAGCTTAAGAGGCCAGCCACTCCCACCTGGCTGCTTAAGTAATCCCTCCTCAAAGCATGGCTCCATCCCAGCCCCTATCAGGGAACTCTATAATAACCTGTGCAATGCAAGCCAGCCCTGCTGATCAATATTGTGTGTTTGGCTTCTGTGTGTCACTTGCTGTGTGATCTACGTCTGATTCCAGTTACCGATCTTGCCTTGTTCTTGACTATCCTTACATGCTTGTTGCCCCAACCTTTGGCTATCTCCTGACTATCCTTTGTTGTCGCAGTCTGCTGTTTCCTCTCTACCTCCCCGTAGTCTACCAAGAGCGTGAGTTGGGAGGCCCTAGGGGTCGTGATCTAGAGCCGGACTGTAGCTAAATCCATCCCCACCACTAGAGGCCTCTGGTGAACTTCTGCTGGCTCTTAGATTCCACGCCCTGGGAAATCTCATGCTCTAGCTCCCAGTGTTATCTGTGTTGGTACTACAGAGTACCTGCTCTCCTGTGTCACCTAGAGCTCCATCCGCAGCAGTCAGCCATAGGGTCCACTACCTTGCGGTGCACTCCAGATCCCAACGGGGTGCGTCTGTCACCTGGACTCAGGTGACCTGACACGTTCATTCATTAACAGATGGAATTCTATTCAGGCTCCCAGTATTGCTGAGAATAAAGCCCTTCAATATGTCTACTCTAATGAAAAACTTGATGCTGACCTAAATTCACATCTGCAACATCCACGCTTTGGGCAAAAGAAAGATTACATAATCATCTTCTCTATAGCCCCGGAAGGGGGTCAAAGTTCTCCCACATTTGTTCTGCAAACCAACCTCAATAAGCCTCCATACCCTCAAATTCTACCTTCTTTTTGTGACTTTTGATGGTGTTTAATCATATAGCATCAGCTGTTATCAGGTATATTACAGTGCCATTGATGTTATTGTTTGCTTATCTCCCTCTTCTATTTTTCCTTTTTACCAGTTGGAAAATATACAGTATTGTGCAAAGCTCACCATGCCTCCAATTCCACCACTCATTCAGAGACTTCATTTAAAAAATCCAAGCTGTCAACACCTAGTACAAATAATAAATTCTTTCATGTAATCTTTAAAATGCAGTATATATCAGGATGACTTTCATTTAATGTATATACTTTTATACTATTCAAAAGCTGTCAAAATGTGAGCTTGTACACAATTGCATTATTTATATTATGCTGATGGTTAAAAAAGTTGTAAAAAAAATGATTAAAAAAAGGTAAGATAACATTGTCTGTAGAGAGACCCAAAGCTTTTAACCATCACAGTGCTGGAAGTTCAGAGCCAGTAAGAGGATAGGCATCTCTGCAATTAAGATTTTTGCAGGATCCAGCTGCCTGCACAATGTGGGGCATACTTCATTACAAGTAAGTTTGTTGTGACTACATCAGATTTAACAACCAAATCAAAATCTGTACTTTTTTTTCACGTTGAAATCATAAGAGTAAAGCAAGATAAACATGGTTTACATACAGCCCACCTGGGCACAGAACCTGAATTAAACACACATATTTCATCTACAATGAGATGGTTGTTGGCCCTGATATACATTTTACTCTGAAGTTCATATTTCTTTATATTTACAGATATATTTGGGTTGATTTACTAAATGAGTTGAAAACATTTAAGTTACAAATTGTGTAAATATTCAATACAATTATGCCTCGTACACACGTTCAGATTATCGTACGACGTATCATTCGCATTTTGTTGCATAAAACTAATATCGAAAACTGTTTGAAATGTGCTCTACGAAAAGTAAGATTTTTGTCGTATGATTCTGGAAAAACCTTCTGCTGTGTGTAGCTACGTATTTGAAATGATGTCAAATACGTGTGACCCCTGTGTCCTTCTGGTTTATTTTCGTGTTTCCGATCATGTGTGGTATTCGTCTATCTATTTTTAGAGGACGAATACTGTACTGATTAAACGATTGTCGTACGATGAGCTGTCGTCCAAGCAAAGTTTTCGTGTTTGTCCCTTCGGATTTTGTTGCACGGACTGTCATGATCGGCTGTCGAAAGCTGTGTACTAATGATCAGATTATCGAACGATCAATCCGAAAGCAATTTTTATCATCCGAAAATCAGAACGTGTGTACGAGGCATTAGGAAATCATATGAGATAAAAATTCATGTTTACATCTGGGCTTATTTACTGAATGAGTTGATAATTCTCACATCAAAAAAATGTGTAAATATTTACTTTTCAAATTCTTGTTCACTTATCCAACAATAACCAGTTGTGTGCAAATTAAATAAGTAAACGGGAATTTGCTTTTCACATTATTGAATTATTGACGTAAATATTTATACAATTTATTGTACTAAGATTTTCAACTTCTTTTGTAAATCAGGCTCATTATCTAATTTATTATACAATATATTTAAAAATAATTCCAGTGTAAATAAACATACATTCTTTTTGACTGATCAGTTTCTTGACAGCAACTCCACTATAAACAGTGAAGGGCAGGCCATTTACAGTTCTTACCCTATGCCTTGGAATCCTCATTTCCAATGCTTGCACTTGCAACCTCAATCCTGTGGTATATCCAGTTGTTACGGTTTATTACTTGTTGGTCACTGGGTCTGCAGTGTACTGTTAATCAGTTGTTTAATGCTTTTGATGATGTTTGACTTGCATACACTTAAGCCAGCTATAGATGGTACAAACTTCTTTCCTGCAAACATGGTTGCAGCAAAGTAAATCTCTTGATTTCGCCATTAACACTGACCTTGGAGCCATTGTGTCCTCCCAGCGGGTGGGGGGCTAGGGAAGGCACCCCAGCCGGGAGAACACACAGTGACTATTGCTAGCTGCTATAGCCGCTGGCAATAATTGTATGAGAAATCCGACAGGTTGGTTGTACTCAAGTTGATGGATCGATCAACTTGGGTACAATCAGTCTGCCCATACATGGTTCGAATTTCAGCCAATTCCTGCTGAACCTATGTAGAGAAAGTATGTCTGAATACAGAAATCATAGCCAGCACTGTAGAATGGACAAAATAATTTGCACAGATGACAGAGTATAACATCATTTACAATTTAGGAAAAAAATTGTAGCATCACATTTTGAATGGTTAAAAAAAAACAATTTTACTCACTGCAACTCCTAACTTCCACTTGTCAGTAAATGTAATGCAACTATGATTTTGAATAAGGGAAGGAATATGCTAATATTACTAAGACAGATAACCATTGTCTAGATGCTTAGGAGTAATATTTCTCAGCATGATGTAATAAAAAATGGGACTTGTTCCAGTGTTCAACCACAAATTGCCTTTTTGTGCAATACCACAACGTACATAAACATTTATGCAAATCTTTGCAATTGGCTATTTATTATACTCAGAATTCTTTTGCAAGGAAGCAGCAATTCTGTCTTAAAGAAAATGTGAACTTGAGTATACATAAGGAACCTTTTATTTTTACCAGTGTTATAGGAAACATTTACAGGCCAATTCCAGTTTTGTAGAAAGAAAAAAAAATTCCTCCAGGTCAAAAATAATCCTTGCCAAGAAATGTCTAATGCAGATGCACACCTGCATCAAGTCTAATATCTAAAAGTTATTCAATCTTATCTCTAGACTAAAAGCACACTTTTTATTTTTTAATTTATAATCAATAATATTATTCTCAAACTGCGGAAATTTCCAAAGGAAAGCAGAAGCATACCCTTTATTTATGTGCTGTTACTACTTCATAGTCAAGACATCTGGTTGGAGTGGGTTGACCAATCTGCACTGCTGTACTAAAGTTGTGAAAATTATAGTTCCTGATCTGACCGTAATATGTCAAGGGTGTCTGTATTACAAACCTAGCTTGACAGAATAACAAATTATCTGACAGGTTGGTCAGTTTGCTGGAAGAAACTATTTTCTCAGACATTTATAAAATCTCAATCTACAGGCTGCTTAGTTAGACCAGCTATAAAGACGCATTTGAACATGGAGAAAAACATTGTCCAGTAATGCTAAAGATTATGAACTAGAACAAACCCAGACAACTTAGAGAGGAGGGGGAGGCTTGAAATTGTAATTATTCTACGATAAATTTTCAATAGGAAAGAAGGAAAAGCTATTAAAAATGGTGGAACCAATAAACTTAAAGTACACCTGTGCCCAGACCATTCACATTAAAGTTTTTTTACATATTCCTGACAAGCAGTAATAGAACTTTAAAACAAGCCATTCCTAACCTAGCCTAAAAAAATTCTTAACAATTACAACAAAGACTCTAAAGTCAGGTTCCAGTCAGTTTCTTAATGTTTAGAAACATCTGCTGTATGTCTTTATTGGAGGGCTGGTAGGCTGCCAAGAATTTGCGTCCATTGAAAGTAATGCAAAAGGATCTTTGACTTCAGCATCTCTGTTGTATAATTTGGAGACTCAGTTCTTTACAATGCCTATAGCTACAGTACATAGGTGAATGTGGACTTTTTTAAAAGTGCGTTTACTGCTTGCTCGGTATATGGAACTTTAATGTCTGGGCACTGGTTCACTTTAACTCTCACACAAGCTTATATAGATGGAACTGGAAAATATTAGCTCACTGACTTGAACAGGTAGCTGTCATATCATGTCTATGGGTGGGTTTTGAAGGACTCTGCTTAAGATTTATTAGTAAAAGCCTGGGAAGTTGAGGTAAAGACGTGTAACTCACAATTTGGCTGTATGTCTTCTTCCTGAACGTTTTTAGTAGGCATGCTTTTCTTCTAGGCTCATTTTCACTTCTCTGTATATAAAGTATTTTTTGTATGCTAGAAAAAAATCTATGAAAAGTAGGTTCCTATTTGCATTTTTTGGAGGTATAATTATAATCTCATATATCAACCAGATCAGCAGATTTCTCACTGAGTATTGCCACCCGGGTTATAAAATGTGTGGAATCCTGAATGAGTCATTCATGCAGCAGTGGCACATGCACAAAATGATCTAGGGCTAAATCTGAATGACTTGGGGCCTAGTTAATTCTATGAATGCACCATTGCCACATAGATGGCTCACTCTGGTGAAGATGGAAACCTCAAAAATTTAGTGACCAGAGGTACTGGCACCGCTGGCTACACACTGTTGATATTTACACATCGACCCTGAGCGGTAGCAGTGGCTAACAAGGTACATTTATAATGTATGCATGTAAACTTTTGCATTACTGTTTACATACATGCAGAGTAAACTACCATCCATACAGAGGACCACGATTGCAGATTTTTCTAGTATTGGTTTATGAAGCTAAATGCTGTGGACCAAAATGGAAGAGTGGGCATGGGTCCATAGCATACAATATTGCTGTGTTCAGATTTATATAGATTTCAAATCCATATGCAGCAAATTTGTACAACAGTGTGCATGAGCCCTAAGACAGCCTGAAAATAAAACTCTTTCATTAGCTCCTCCAGTAGTCCTAACAAACGTTCTGCAAGGATTAAATCTGGGCACTGAAAATAATGCATAGCTCACAGCGAAGCTTCCCATGATCCGTGATAAAAGCCAAGAGCCTGTTATGGCCACACATGCTTTTTGTAAATGCTATAACTTGTAATGGGAAGAATGGTGCTCCATCATAGCTCAGAATTCCTCTGGCTAATGTTATCTCCTAGCTGAAGTATGCAGATTGTGGGGTGGTGGGTTCCTTATCGCAGCCAAGATATCCTTCTGCCAGATGATCTCCCAGTTGGAATGGGAGACTGTTGAAGCTTTCTTGTCACGGTTAGAAGTCCTTGTAGGAACAAGTTGTACAATCAGTCCCGGGGATTGTAAAAGCCAATTCCTTTATCCAAGTACACAATGACGTCACAAGCACGCACTCAACCCAACATGTTTCGTCATAACAGACATCATCTGAAACACATCCACCTGAGTCCATGCTCATGAAGTTATTAGTCTCTTCTGGAATCCAGGAAGTGGCCTTTATGATCCCCGGGACTGATTGTACAGGGCTGTTATTTACATTCTGTGAGTGTTTAGTAGCTTTCTTTTGCAATTATCTATGCTCCTCGCTGAATCCACTGCCTGTGGAAGAGAATTTCACATCCTAACCACTCTTACAGTAAAGAACCCTCTAGTTTAAGGTTAAGCCGCTTTTCTTCTAATTTTAGTGAATGTCTTATTAAATTCTGTTTCATGGCAAAGCTTTATCTCTATTGTGGGGTCACCAGTAAGGTATTTGTACATTGAAATCATATCCCCTCTCAAGCGTCTCTTCTCCAGAGAAAATAAGTCCAGTGCTCATAACATTTCCTCATAACTAAGGTCCTCCAGTCCCTTTATTTGTTTTGTTGCCCTTCTCTGGACTCTCTCGAGTTCCAGTACATCCTTTCTGAAGACTAGTGCCCAGAACTGGACAGCATACTCCAGGTGCGGCCGGACCAGAGTCTTGTAGAGTGGGAGAATTAGAGTTTTATCTCTGGAGTTAATCCCCTTTTTAATGCATGTCAATATTCTGTTTGCTTTGCTTGCAGCAGCTTGGCATTGCATGCCATTCTGAGCATGTCATCTACTAGGACCCCCAGGTCCTTTTCCATCCTAGATTCCCCCAGAAGATCTCCCCCTAGTGAGTAGATTGCATTCATATTTTTGCCACCCAAATGCATTATTTAAAATTTTTCTACATTAAACCTCATTTTCCATGTAGTTGCCCACCCTTCTAATTTGTTCAGATATTCTTGCAAAGTTTCTACATCTTGCGGAGAAGTTATTGCCCTGCTTAGCTTAGTATCATTGTTCCTAATTTTTACTGACAGTCTACTGACTGGAATGGAACCAGCTGATTGGAGAAAAGCCAATGTAGCACCAATATTTAAAAAGGGCCCAAAATACATTCCTGTAAATTACAGACCAGTTAGCCTAACATCAATAGTATGTAAACTCTTGGAGGGGATGATAAGGGACTATATACAAGATTTTAGTAATGAGAACAGTATCATTAGCAGCAATCAGCATGGATTCATGAAGAATCGTTCTTGCCAAACCAATCTATTAACCTTCTATGAGGAGGTGAGTTGCTATCTAGATAAAGGAAGGCCTGTAGACGTGGTATATCTGGATTTTGCAAAAGCATTTGACACAGTTCCCCGTAAATGTTTACTGTACAAAATAAGGTCCGTTGGCATGGACCATAGGGTGAGTACATGAATTGAAAACTGGCTACAAGGGCAAATTCTGAGGGTGGCGATAAATAGTGAGTACTCGGAATGGTCAGAGGTGGGTAGTGAGGTCCACCAGGGTTCTGTGCTGGGACCAATCCTGTTTAATTTGTTCATAAACAACCTGGAGGATGGGGTAAACAGTTCAATCTCTGTATTTGCAGACGACACTAAGCTAAGCAGGGCAATAACTCCTCCGCAGGATGTGGAAACCTTGCAAAAAGATCTGAAAAAATTAATGGGGTGGGCAACTACATGGCATATGAGGCTCAATGTAGAAAAACTTAAAATAATGCATTTGGGTGGCAAAAATATGAATGCAATCTATACACTGGGGGTAGAACCTCTGGGGAATCTAGGATGGAAAAAGACCTGGGGGTCCTAGTAGATGATAGGCTCAGCAATGGCATGCAATGCCAAACTGCTACTAACAAAGCAAACAGAATATTGGCATGCATTAAAAAGGGGATTAATTCCAAAGATAAAACGATAATTCTCCCACTCTACAAGACTCTGGTCCGGCCGCACCTAGAGTATGCTGTCCAGTTCTGGGTACCAGTCCTCAGGAAGGATGTATTGGAAATGGAGCGAGTACAAAGAAGGGCAGCAAAGCTAATAAAGGGTCTGGAGGATATTAGTTATGAGGAAAGGTTGCAAGCACTGAACTTATTCTCTCTGGAGAGGAGACGCTTGAGAGGGGATATGATTTCAATATTTAAATACCATACTGGTGATCCCGCAATAGGGATAAAACTTTTTCGCAGAAGGGAGTTTAACAAGACTCGTGGCTGCTCATTAAAATTAGAAGAAAAGAGGTTTAACCTTAAACTACGTAGAGGGTTCTTTACTGTAAGAGCGGCAAGGATGTGGAATTCCCTTCCACAGGCGGTGGTCTCAGCGGGGGGCATCGATAGTTTCAAGAAACTATTAGATAAGCACCTGAACGACCGCAACATACAGAGATATACAATGTAATACTGACATATAATCACACACATAGGTTGGACTTGATGGACTTGTGTCTTTTTTCAACCTCACCTACTATGTAGTATCGTTCACAAATACAGAGATTGAGCTGTTTATCCCATACTCCAGGTCATTTATAAATAAATTAAATAGGATTGGTCCCAGGACAGAACCCTGAGGGACCCTTCTTTCCATCCCCAACCATTCTGAGTACTCCCCATTGATCACTACCCTCTGAACTCACCCCTGTAGCCACATTTCAATCCATGTACTCACCCTATGGTCCATGTCAACGGACCTTACTTTGTACAGTAAATGTTTATGGAGAACTGTATCTAATGCTTTTGCAAAATCCAGATACACCACATCTACGGGTCTTCCTTTATCTAGATGGCAGCTAACCTCCTCATAGAAGGTTAATAGATTTGGTTTGGCAAGAACGATTCTTCATGAATCCATGCTGATTACTGCTAATGATACCGTTCTCATTACTAAAATCTTGTATATAGTCCCTTACAGTATCATCCCTTCCAAGAGCTTGCAATTAATGCGAGGCTAACTGGTCTGCAATTCCCAGGAATGTATCTTGGCCCTTTTTTAAATATTGGTGCTACATTGGCTTTTCGACAATCAGCTGGTACCATAGCAGTCAGCAGACTGTTCGTAAAAATTAGGAACAATGGTCTGGCAATTACTTGACTGAGTTCCTTAAGGACCCTCGGGTGCTAGCCATCTGGTCCTTGTGACTTATTAATGTTACGTTTTTCAAGTCTATTTCTAATCCTGTCCTCTGTTAGCCATGAGGGTGCTTTCTGTGACATGTCATGAGGATAAACATAGCAGTTTTGGTTACTGAAGCCCCCCCCTCCTGATTA
Source organism: Aquarana catesbeiana (assembly GCF_042186555.1). Lineage (NCBI taxonomy): Eukaryota > Metazoa > Chordata > Amphibia > Anura > Ranidae > Aquarana > Aquarana catesbeiana. The sequence goes on along the minus strand of NC_133331.1, from coordinate 210,781,981 downwards.
CCTCGTGAAGACCGAGGAGAAGAATAAATTCAATATCTTTGCCATCTTTCCATCTTTAGTAACCAGATTCCCTTCATCATTCTTTATGGGACCAATATGATCTGACCTCCCTTTCTTACTATTTATGTACTTAAAGTGGTTGTAAAGGTTCGCGTTTTTTCACCTTAATGCATTCTATGCATTAAGGTGAAAAAACACCTTGCAGTGTCCGGCCCCCTAGCCCCCCGTTTTACTTACCTGAGCCCCGAATTTCCGCTCATGTCGCTCTCTGCGGCTTATCGGCTCTTCATTGGATAGATCGATAGCAGCGCAGCCATTGACTCCCACTGCTGTCAATCAAATCCAATGACGTGGGTGGCGGGGGCAGGGCCGAGTCACACTCGATGGCTATGGACGCCGAGTGTATGACACGGGAGCGTGCCCGCAAGGTAATCCCCTCAGGAGAGATCTTCCCAGAGGGGGTTGTCTATTGCAGGGAGGAGCCGCAAGAGCTGCCGAGGTACCCCAGAACAGGTGGATCGGGGCCACTCTGTGCAAAATGTACTGCACAGTGGAGGTGAGTATGACATGTTTGTTATTTTTTCTCAAAAAACTGTACCTTTAGTGTCACTTTAAATAATTTCTTGGGATTCTTTTTGCTCTCCTCCACTATGTGCCTCTCGTGTTCTATCTTAGCTTTTATCCCAATTATTATCTTCTAGCAAGGATCGTAGTTTAGGGAAGTTGGCTCTTTTGAAATTCAGTGTCTTTGTATTATCCTTATGTTTCCTATTTGTGTGATATATAATAAAACTAATTAACCTGTGATCACTGTTTCCTAAATTGTCCCATATTTCCACATCCGTGATCAGGTCTGCATTGTTGGTAAGCAGTAGGTCTAGTAACGCTTTGTTTCAAATTGGTGCATTTACCATCTGACCCAAAAAATTGTCCTGCAAGACATTTAGGAACTGGCGAACCTTAGATGAATGTGCGATTTCTTTCACCCAGTCTATGTCTGGATAATTAAAATCCCCCATTATATTGACACTTCCCATTCTTGCTGCTAATCCGCCTCTGCCTTCTCTCTCTGGTTAGGGGGCCTATAGCATACTCCCAGTATTGGCGACAGGAGGGGGGGCGGAGACAGAGACACGGAGCTGACAGGCAGGGAGGGAGGGGGTGAGGAGGACAGAGAAGGGCTGCGGATGAGGGAGGGACATAAGCTGACCACCGTAGTCAGGGCTCAGCAGCCCTAATTATTGTGGTCAGCTCACAGAGGGGGATACAGGAAGTGGCAGGATCAGTCAGGTTTTTTACCACTATGGGAGGGGCAGATTAGACGGCACTGTGTGGGTGTCATACTTGCTGGTAATATATAATATATATTACCCCTCATAGAGATTTCAGTACAGTCCATCTAGGAGGAGGGTAGCCTTATTCAGGGTCAGTGTTCACTTCTGCACTGAGAGATAGGTAACGAGTAAGCATGAATTGTCCATGTGAAACAAGTGAACAGTGTTCCTGTTTTTTTGTCTGGCATGGTGATGAATAGAGATGAGCCGAACACCCCCCTGTTCGGTTCGCACCAGAACATGCGAACAGGAAAAAAGTTCGCTCGAACACGCGAACACCATTAAAATCTATGGGACACGAACATGAATAATCAAAAGTGCTAATTTTAAAGGCTTATATGCAAGTTATTGTCATAAAAAAGTGTTTGGGGACCCGGGTCCTGCCCCAGGGGACATGGATCAATGCAAAAAAAAGTTTTAAAAACGGCCGTTTTTTCAGGAGCAGTGATTTTAATAATGCTTAAAGTCAAACAATAAAAGTGTAATATCCCTTTAAATTTCGTACCTGGGGGGTGTCTATAGTATGCCTGTAAAGGGGCGCATGTTTCCCGTGTTTAGAACAGTCTGACAGCAAAATGACATTTGGAAGGAAAAAAAACATTTAAAACTACCCGCGGCTATTGCATTGCTGACAATACACAAAGAAGTTCATTGATAAAAACGGCATGGGAATTCCCCACAGGGAAACCCCGAACCAAAATAAAAAAAAAAAAATGACGTGGGAGTCCCCCTAAATTCCATACCAGGCCCTTCAGGTCTGGTATGGATTTTAAGGGGAACCCCATGCCAAAAAAAAAAACGGTGTGGGGTCCCCCCAAAAATCCATACCCTTATCCGAGCACGCAACCTGGCAGGCCGCAGGAAAAGAGGGGGGGACGAGAGTGCGCCCCCCTCCTGAACCGTACCAGGCCACATGCCCTCAACATTGGGAGGGTGCTTTGGAGTAGCCCCCCAAAACACCTTGTCCCCATGTTGATGAGGACAAGGGCCTCATCCCCACAACCCTGGCCGGTGGTTGTGGGGGTCTGCGGGCGGGGGGCTTATCGGAATCTGGAAGCCCCCTTTAACAAGGGGACCCCCAGATCCCGGACCCCCCCTGTGTGAAATGGTAAGGGGGTACTTACCCCTACCATTTCACTAAAAAACTGTCAAAAATGTTAAAAATGACAAGAGACAGTTTTTGACAAATCCCTCTGACGCACGGTGACTTGACGGGACTTCCCTGTGACGTCACGGGGAATGCCACAGGGAAGTCCCGTCATGTCCCGTGCGTCAGAGGGGGTGGGGTCACCGGGTGGCCCCGTCCCCCGTTATTTAAGAACCGTCAGACAAGGAGACGCCGTCACACAGCGGGATCCTCCCTCCATGCCAGCATGGATGCGGAGCGGCCCGGAGAAGAAAATGAAGAAGAGAAGAAGAGAAGAAGAGAGAAGAGGATGAAGAAGAGGAGGAAGCGAAGAGCGGGAGCCTCCCCCCATGCCATGGGTGCGGAGCGGCCCGAGGAGAAGAAGATAGAAGACGCCGCGGAGGAGATGCTGGACGAGAAGGCCGGAGGAAGAACCAGAAGAGCCAGAAGAACCAGAAGAAGAAGAAGATGAAGGAAGATAGAAGAAAGAAGAAGCATTTAAATAAAGGAATTGTCAAAAACTGTCTCTTGTCATTTTTAACATTTTTGACAGTTTTTTAGTGAAATGGTAGGGGTAAGTACCCCCTTACCATTTCACACAGGGGGGGGGCTGGGATCTGGGAGTCCCCTTGTTAAAGGGGGCTTCCAGATTCCGATAAGCCCCCCGCCCGCAGACCCCCACAACCACCGGCCAGGGTTGTGGGGATGAGGCCCTTGTCCTCATCAACATGGGGACAAGGTGTTTTGGGGGTTACCCCAAAGCACCCTCCCAATGTTGAGGGTATGTGGCCTGGTACGGTTCAGGAGGGGGGGCGCACTCTCATCCCCCCCTCTTTTCCTGCGGCCTGCCAGGTTGCGTGCTCGGATAAGGGTCTGGTATGGATGTTTGGGGGGACCCCACGCTGTTTTTTTTTTTTTTTTTTTGGCGCGGGGTTCCCCTTAAAATCCATACCAAACCTGAAGGGTCTGGTATGGAATTTAGGGGGACTCCCACGTCATTTTTTTTTTTTAATTTTGGTTCGGGGTTTCCCTGTGGGGAATTCCCATGCCGTTTTTATCAATGAACTTCTATGTGTATTGTCGGCAATGCAATAGCCACGGGTAGTTTTAAATGGGTTTTTTCCTTCCAAATGTCATTTTGCTGTCAGACTGTTCTAAACACGGGAAACATGCGCCCCTTTACAGGCATACTATAGACACCCCCCAGGTACGAAATTTAAAGGGATATTACACTTTTATTGTTTGACTTTAAGCATTATTAAAATCACTGCTCCTGAAAAAACGGACGTTTTTAAAACTTTTTTTTGCATTGATCCATGTCCCCTGGGGCAGGACCCAGGTCCCCAAACACTTTTTACGACAATAACTTGCATATAAGCCTTTAAAATTAGCACTTTTGATTTCTCCCATAGACTTTTAAAGGGTGTTCTGCGGCATTCAAATTTGAGCGAACATCCCAAATTGTTCGCTGTTCGGTGAACTCGAACTCGAAGCTCATCCCTAGTGATGAATAAAGGATTTGAATTGCTCCAGCTCTGTTGTGGTGTGCGGCCATTTTCTTTTCTTTGTCTACTGAGAGACACAACAATGTAAATCCTAGTGTCTGTACAATTGTTGGCTGTATTCACAAATGTCTAGCACTGATAAGCCACATGCTGTGGCCTCTCATCTTGTAACTTGCTACCAAGTACCAATATTGCAATCTGATCAACGTGGGAGGGGGTTGGAGAGACTGAGAAAATGCTTGCAGCAGACTAATCATTTTCTCAGAATAGGCAAAGTCACATGACTGGAACTCAAAGATGCTATTTTAATGATAAAGGTAGAGTTGATCTGAGAAATATTACTACTGCTATAAATAGTAATGTAGCAGTACTGAACTTACCAGTATAAACTTACAACCTGACGTTGCATGAATGCAATTAATAGTCACATAGATCTTGATTCACCAAGCTGTAATTACATTACAGGTGGGTCAAGACATGTTGAAGTGGCCTGTCAACAAATATTGTCATATGTCATTTTAGCATGTCCCAAACACATCTTTGTATAAGAAAAAAAAATGCATTCTTCATTCCAGAGTGTAAGCAAATGACAGGCAATACATTTATCATCTGTCACCTTAGTGTAAAGCTGCCATACACTAATAGATTTTTTTTTACATACTGTAGGCTGAATGAAAAAAAAAAAAAAAATCAAACAGGTTCCTCCATTCTTGGTATACAGTGAGGATTACTGAATCAGCAGTGCCAGCTATTGTGATCTGACAGTAGGCACCAGAGACTGTAAGGGCTCATTCACATGTTAGGCCTGGGGTCGGTAAAACCCTGTGGCTGAGCTGCACTTTTACTGCCGACATATAAAATAACATAGTATGTTAACATTAAAATGTAAATGAGACTCACATTTACCTGACAACTTTACTACAGATCAGTGGCCTCCAAACTGCGGGCCTTTGCTTGACTATCCAGCCCTTGGGGCACTATTCTCCCACTGCTACGAGTTCCACCACCATTGGCGTTAGCCCCTTACCCTACACTCACTGTTGTCACATCCACACACAAAAGCACAGGTGACAGGTTCTTCTGCTGGCGATTTACAAGCTCTTTTCCCAGCAGTGCATGCACAGCCCTCCATGCCCTACACAATCCCTCTGAGAGCAGAGGAGGGAGGGTCCAGGGATTTGCACAGCTGCTCTAGTGTCCAGATGGCAGCTGTTCTGAAGCCTGCGCACAGAGTCTGTACAAGCTATGAAACAGTAAGTTGTAGCTGTCCCTCTCTCCTATTGGTACTTTTTAGATGGAAGAGAGAAGATTTGGGTGAGATTGGATGCTTTGTACTGGGAAGGTGTGTTAGATGTGTTTGTACTTGGGATGGGGGGGGGGGGATGGTGTTGCTGAGAATTTTTTAGTAGGCTGACCTTTACAATATACAGTTGTTAACGCTGCACAATGTACACAGCAAACAACTAAGCCTTGCAGCCTGTACAAAGTGCATTCTGAACTCTGCACCCTGTGCATACAGTAGCTCACTCCTGGGACCTGCACCCTGTACGTAACAGACTGCTGAACCCTGTGTCCTGAATATAGTTCACTCCCAAGTCCCTCACCTTGTATGTAGCACACTCCTGTGCCTTGCACCCTGTACATAGCACACTCCTGATTTCTGTACCCAGTACATAGCTCACTCCTGAACCTTGCACCCTGTACGCAGAGCACTCCTAAGCCCTGCACCCTGTACATAGTGCACTCCTGATCCCTGGGCCCTGTTCATAACACACTCCTGGGCCCTGCACACTATATGTAGCATACTCGTGTGTCCTGCACCATGTACATATTGCACTCCTCAACCCCATACATAGTGCACTCCTGAGCCTTGCGCCCTGTACATGGCTCACTCCTGGGACCTGCACCCTGTACATAACACACTGCTGAACCCTGTGCCCTGTATATAGTGCACTCTCGAGTCCTGCACCCTGTATGTAGCCCACTACTGTGCCTTGCACCCTGTACATAGAATACTGCTGATTTCTGTACCCAGTACATAGCTCACTCCCGAACCTTGCCACCCGTATGCAGAGCACTCCTAAGCCCTGCACCCTGTACATAGTGCACTCCTGATCCCTGGGCCCTGTTCATAACACACTCCTGGGCCCTGCACAGTATATGTAGCATACTCGTGAGTCCTGCACCCTGTACATATTGCACTCCTCAACCCCGTACATAATGCACACCTGAGCCTTGCGCCCTGTACATGGCTCACTCCTGGGACATGCACCCTGTACATAACACACTGCTGAACCCTGTGCCCTGTATATAGCACACTCCCGAGTCCTGCACCCTGTATGTAGCACACTCCTGTGCCTTGCACCCTGTACATAGCATACTGCTGATTTCTGTAGCATATTTGTGAGTCCTGCACCCTGTACATATTGCACTCCTCAACCCTGTAAATAGCACACACCTGAGCCTTGCGCCCTGTACATGGCACACTCCTGAACCCTGCACTCTCTACATAGCACACTCCTGAGCATTGCACCTTGTACATAGCATGCTCATGAGTCTTGTGCGCTGTACATAGCGCACTCCTGAACCCTGCACAATGTAAGTGGGCTGTCTCTTTGCTGGATTGGGGATGTCTCTTCGCTGGATGTGGATCTCTTTGCTCAATTGGGGATCTCTTTGCTGTATTGGGGATGTCTCATTTCTGGATGGGGATCTCTTTGCTGGATTCGGGATCTCTTTGCTGGATTGGGGGTGTCTCTGCTGTATTGGGGATGTCTCTTTGCTGAATATATGGAGATGTTTCTTCGCTGAATTTTTGGGGATTTCTCTTTGCTTGATTAGGCTGTTTCTTTGCTGGATTGGACTGTTCCTTTGCTAGGTATATGGGGGGGGGGTGTTTATTGTTTCTGGATTTGAGGGGATGTCTATTGTTGCTAGAATCTTTTCTTGCTGTAGTGGTTCTATTATTGCTTTTACTTCAATAACAAACTCTAAGGGCTCATGCTAGCCCCCTAAATTTTACTTGGTTCCCTGTTCTTTAAAGGGGGCAGTTCTAGGGGGGGCTCTAGGGGTGGTAACAAGTGTGACCTAGGGGAAAGGGGTGAGTTCCTGCACCTTTTCTCTGACAATAAAAGCCCTGTATTGGCCCTTTGTTTAGAAAGTTTGGAGACCCCACAACTACTCTCAACTACAGTCAAAGTGTTTTTTTTTTTTATTAATAGTGTGAAAAGGGGTTTTAAACTTATTTCAGATTTTAATTAGTGTATTTGACTCCACTGGGGTAAAAAAAAATATCCATATATGAGTCCCACACACCATAAGGTCCTGATGCATTAGTAAACAATTGTTCCTCAACAATACAACATTCGTATTTTAATAAAGTTGTTTATTCAAAACAGCAGAACATTTAAAAAGGGAAATGATTCGGGACTGTGCCAGATTCCTTTATCAAGGCAAAATGTTAATATTAATGTAATTTGTCTGTATTTACATTTTATATACAGTATCTCAGAAAAGTGAGTACATGCCTCACATATTTGTAAATATTGTATTATATCTTTTCATGTGACAACACTGAAGACATACTGTGACATACTGAAGCAGAGCATGATCCCCTCCCTTTGGAGACTGGGCCTGCAGGGCAATATTCCAACATGATAACAACCCCAAACACACCTCCAAGATGACCATTGCCTTGTTAGAGAAGCTGAGGGTAAAGGTGATGGACTGGCCAAGCATGTCTCCAGACCTAAACTCTATTGAGCATCTGTGGGACATCCTCAAATGGAAGGTGGAGGAGCACATGGTCTCTAACATCCACCAGCTCCGTGATGTCATCATGGAGGAATGGAAGAAGACTCCAGTGGCAACCTGTGAAGTTCTGGTGTACTCCATGCCCAAGAAGGTTAAGGCAGTGCTGGAAAATAATGGGGGCCACACAAAATATTGACAATTTGAGCCCAATTTGGACATTTTCATTTAGGGGTGTACTCACTTTTGCTGCCAGCGGTTTAGACAAGACTGTATGTTGAATTATTTAGAGGGGACAGCAAATTTACACTGTTATACAAGCTTTACATTGTACTAAAGTGTCATTTCTTCAGTGTTGTCACATGAAAAGATATAATAAAATATTTACAAAAATGTGAGGGGTATACTCACTTTTGTGAGAAACTGTATATGTTAGAAGGCCAGTGTGCTGGCCTGAATTTATGGGAGGAGCCCGGAGGGTATTTAAGCTGACCACTTCCCCTTCCTCTTTGTCAGTTTCAGTGAACGATACTACATGTCACTGTGCTGACTCTTCCCAGCTTACTTTGTGTTCATAAGTCTGTGCGTTCGATTACAAGTGGGTTGCGGCGTCTTCGTCGGCGGTTCTCGCTTGCTGTTGCAGGTAGGGTTCAAACCTTTTTTTTCATATGCAATGTTACCATTGGATATGTTTCCTATACCTGCAAACTTAGATTTGCAGGCTTGCTCTGCCTTGCTTGTCATCCTATCCACGATTGGATCTACGATTTGTTCGTAGATCCAAGCCTCTGAGCCATTGTTGGTTGTTCTCTGATATCACTCGATACAGGCTTCATTTTCTAATAGGATTCACTGTCTATGGGGTTGCCGTCTCATCCATTTGGAGATCAGCATGTATTATTTGCATGGGTTCTGTGTCTGATTGAGGTGGTAATTAGACCCACATGGGGCCTTGTCTGCACTTTGATTAGCCTGGGGGGCTGGGCGGTTGGAATGTGTTCGGTTTTAGAAGTAAGGTGTGGTATACACGCTGCAACCGATTTGTATTGGATTCACTTCATACATCTTACAACCGATTTGTATCAGTGCCATCTCTTTACAGCCGATTCATATTGCATACCTGCTACAATCCGATTCCAACCTAGTTGCATCGGCAGCACAACGGTTCGCATCAGATGCATCCCGCTCACTGATTCTTATTAGTCCCTGTTGTACCCCACAAATGGTTAGTTGTTTATGTAATTTTCTACTGACTGTTTCGTATTGCTTTCATGTCATACGAATCACAGTCGGATTCAAGCCTAGTCGCCTCGGCGGCACAATGGTTTGCATCGGTCTTATCCTGCACACCAATTTGTAGTGGTTCTTACCATACCCTACGATTCATTATTTATTTTTTGTCCGATTCACATCACCTCAGCAGCTACATGCATCACAGTCCACTCCGAACCTAGTCGCACAAGCGGCATAACGGTTCGCGTCACGAGTATCCCACACACCAATACGTAACAGTCCCTATAACAAATCGACGATTCGTTACGTATGCCACTTCGCAGTTCCTTCCTACATATACAATTTCTGCTATCCTTTTCTTTTTCGCCTATCAGTAGGTGACCTTTCTTGCAATCGCTGCAAGCTACGCTTCTCATCATAACTCCTTGCAATCGCTGCAAGAACACGCATCGAAGCATATACCCATTTGCAATCGCTGCAACATGCATCTCAGTATAAACTCCTTGCAATTGCTGCAAGAACACGCATCTCAACATTTACCCATTTGCAATCGCTGCAACATGCATCTCAGTATAAACTCCTTGCAATCGCTGCAAGAACACGCATCTCAACATTTACCCATTTGCAATCGCTGCAACATGCATCTCAGTATAAACTCCTTGCAATCGCTGCAAGAACACGCATCTCAACATTTACCCATTTGCAATCGCTGCAACATGCATCTCAGTATAAACTCCTTGCAATCGCTGCAAGAACACGCATCTCAACATTTACCCATTTGCAATCACTGCAACATGCATCTCAGTATAAACTCCTTGCAATCGCTGCAAGAACACGCATCTCAACATTTACCCATTTGCTATCGCTGCAAAAACATGCATCTCAGTATAATCTCCTTGCAATCATTGCAAGATCACGCATCTCAACATTTACCCATTTTTGCAATTGCTGCAACATGCATCTCAGTATAAACTCCTTGCAATCGCTGCAAGACACGCATCTCATCATAACTCCTTGCAATCGCTGCGAAAAACACGCATCTCGGCATATACCCATTTTGCAATCTCTGTAAAATTATGCATCTCAGTACAAACTCCTTGCAATTGCTACAAATACACGCATCTTACCATTTACCCGTATAGAATCACTGCAAAACATGCATCTCAGTATAAACTCGTTGCAATTGCTGCAAATACACGCATCTTAGTGTTTACCCACTTGCAATCGCTGCAAAACATGCATCTCAGCATTTACCCATTTTTGCAATCACTGCAAAACACGCATCTAAGTATAAACTCCTTGCAATCGCTGCAAAAACACGCATCTCAGCATTTACCCATTTTTGTAATCACTGCAAAACACGCATCTCAGTATATACTCCTTGCAATCGCTGCAAAAACACGCATCTCAGCATATACCCATTTGCAATCGCTGCAAACATGCATCTCAACATATACTCCTTGCAATCCCTGCAAGCACACTCAGTGGTGCTCATACAGCCCACTTCATTTTTTAGTGGCACTTAATCGGTCACTCGTCTCCAGTGGCATTCATACGAGCCACTCATTGTTTTCGTCTATCTTTTCTCCCTCAGGTCAGTCGAGTTCAGGTTCCATCCTGTACCAGGTTGGACGTTATTTCCCAGGTAAAAAAAAAAAACGCTATGTTTGCATCTTCACCAGGGCCAGTCGCATACAAGGGGGACACATAAAAAAAAGAAAAAAAAAAAAGTAAAGAAATCTTGTTGCACTCATGTCACCCCTACTGCAGGTGTTCCCGGTCGACCGAGTTTCGATCATAACCAGGACCTCGCTACTAGAGCGTCAGTCAGGGCCTAGTTCATGGGCTTTTCTATCGCATCATTCTGCAGCACCCTTTCACTATACCGTTACTTCACATACATCATTGGACGTGATCTCCAGGTGTTAGTTCTGTCACATATGTCTATACTTGACACTCTGTTTTCGAAGGGCGACCCTTCACCTCGCAGACAAGGTCGCTTAACAGTAGACTTGCTGGCAGTGCAAGTGTTAGCAGGCCGAGCACACGTCACCCCCTACAGACCGCAACATTCCTACGTAGGCCGTACCAGACTTCTACTTCTCGCCCCAGTACGCCCTGGGGTTCTGGTCTTCAGGTTTGTGCTTGCCACAGACAGGCACCCGAGCTATCGGTTATCTGGCCAGTCACCTCCTGGCCCACCTCGGTCGCCACGCACTCTTCTGAGTTTTCTAAATTTCCACTCAACATAAGTTCTGCACAACAGAACTCTGTCAGCTCCTGTCTATGCCTATCATTCCTTTTTCTGTACTTCTTCCTTTTTCCTCCTCTCTGAGTTTTCTCTTTACCACTCCGCTCTCTATCCTATGGCTATGACTCCTCTTAAATATGAGCACCCAGCCCCCTTTTTGTCTTCTGGCAGCGAGGACTTCACACCCGCCCCTCTGTTACCCCCCCCCCCAAACGGCTCAGAGCGCGGCTGCCTGCAGTCCCTCAGGGGACAGAACTTCCCCAAACTCATAGCTGAGTCGCAGGGATATTCCCTTTCCTGCTAACGGCCAGGAAGGCAAAGCTTTTCAGGCTCCTCTTCCCGCCTCCAGCTGCAGCTGGGCCCAACAGGCATCCCTACAATCCATGCACTCTTTGGTCTCCCCCTTAGCCGCAACAGTTCGGACGTCCAGACCAGAGTCACACCTTTGAAAGTTCGCCCATCCATGGCCCTCCCGGACCTGGTCATGGTCCCGATGACAGCTTCTCCTTCTGCAGGTACACCAGGCTCTGCACCTATCGTCCTCCCCATTCATCTTGTCCCGACCAGCATCAGGGAGGATATATTGGAGGGCAAAGACGTCAATTGGCATCCCTGCTCATCTCAGTCCATGACTTGGCTGACAACAAATCATACGCCTGGGGGGGATGTCTCAGTGGTTGTCAAGTCGAGAGACCCCAGCCTCAGTCATAAGCTGTCAGCCACTGAGTTCACCCTGGCCTTCGGGATGTTCAGAGATGTACTTTGTTCAGCCACCCTCAGCAGTAGGGAGGAGCGGGACTTATACCTTCATGCAATGACAGATCTTGCTTACAAATATGGAGGTTTTGCCGTCTACGACCATCGGTCGTTTTTCAGCCAAAGCAGCAGCGAGACTTGCCCAGTTCCAGATAAGCTCTGACTGGAGCCTCACAGACACGGAACTCTTTTGTCGCCACTTCGCCCACAAAGCTGACGGTTTTGCCCAATCCCTCACTTAAACCTGTCACACCAGGCCCAATGTCACAGGGTTATCCATTATCCGGACGATTTTCTGCTTATCGAACACCTAGACATACCCCCCCCCCGGTAGATCTAGACAAGCTAAGAGAGGTCTTCAACAATCTCAATGAACACATAGTGGAAGGCCCAACACATTTCATAAGTTTCTCAGGCATCGTCCTGGATACGCACGCCATGCAGCCTAGCCTGCCTTCTGACAAATTAGCTTGTGTTAGGTTGGTCATTCAGGAGTTTACCCAGTCACAGGAATGTACTAAAAGACAGCTGCAGTCCTTGATAGGGATGCTCAATTTCGCTATGAGAAAAATTCCTCAGGGGCGGTCGTTCATCTCAAGGCTCTTAGTCTTTCTTGCCCGAGTGCAGGACCCGACCAAGTCCTCAGACTAGACCCAGCAGCAATAGCAGACTTGGCTATGTGGGACGAGTTCCTCTTCAACTTCAACGACATATCAATGTTTTTCTCTCAGTATCAGCTCAGTCGCGCCAGGTAGTCACAGATGCTGCAGCCTCCATTGGCTTTGCTGCAATTTTTGGCCATCACTGGTTTGCCAGACCTTGGCCCCCGGAAATCTGCCTGATTCCTGGCTTCCCTCGATCTTCGTCATTATTCGAGCTGTACCCCATCGTGGCAGCAGCCCAAGTCTGGGGCCACACGTGGACAGATCAGACAGAGCTCTTCACCACAGACAACCAGGTTACAGCTGACATCATTAATAAGGGTAGATCCAAGTCGCTCCCCGTCATGTCCTTCCTGCGCAGTCTGCTGCAATTGTCACTACATCACCAAATTTAACAGTTACTGTAAGCATATCCCTGGCAAGTGCAATACCGCAGCCGATGCACTGTCCCGCTCCAATTTTGTCTTTCTTCCAGGAGGAACCCGGAGCCGACCCATCATCCACTCCTATCCCACCTTGGTCTCAACTAACAATGGATTGATGCCACACATTGCCAATGCAACCCGGCTCATCTACCACTCACTGTCTAGCAACACACTAAAGGCTTATCCTACGGCCTGGAACACCTACCGTAGGTTCCTTGCCACTTGTCCCGGAACCACAGTAGATGACGTCACTCATGTCCTAGCCTTTATATCTTATTGCCACACACAGCTGGCTCTCCCTCATACCCCTATCAGGCTGTACCTGGCCGGTATCCAAGCCACTATGTCCTTTTATCTTTCGGAAAACGCAACAAACCGGACCCGGAGTGGATATAAACTTCTTTCGAACCAGCAACGCCTGGTGCCCAACAACGATCTTTTGACCGTCTGCTCTTTCACCCAGCCAGCCAGTCTCTCAGCCCGTTACTGCCTTTTCAGGTCAACCCCCTGAGTGGAAATCAGTTTATTAAACATGTTTGGGTCCTACTGGTCAACTTAGGCCTAGACCCTGGGCGGTATTCTGGATATTCCTTTGGATCGGCGCAGCCTCAGCCACATCTCAGCATGGAGTACCAGACCATGTGACCAAGAAGCTAGGCAGGTGAAAGTCTGCCTGCTTTACCAGATATATATATGTTCCCTCAAGATGGCCCTTTCTCCAAGCTCACTCAATGAGGTTAGAGGCAATAAAGATACTTCCCTACCTGGTTATTTTTGGCCCCTTTTCTTGCCATACCTACCAGACGACCAAAAGCCACACCTCAGGTCTATTTATGTTGTGAGTCTTGTCGCGTGTTTATGTGATCCACATTTGTCTCGGTCTTAGGGCCACGACCATAAGTTAGAAGGCCAGTGTGCTGGCCTGAATTTATGGGAGGAGCCCGGAGGGTATTTAAGCTGACCACTTCCCCTTCCTCTTTGTCAGTTTCAGTGAACGATACCCTCCCTCCCATTCCCCTTTTTACAGCACTTCTCAGCAAATTCTCCTCCACAATCATCCATTACTTATCTTGGGTATGGCCCCTTTTCTTGCCATACCTACCAGACGACCAAAAGCCACACCTCAGGTCTATTTATGTTGTGAGTCTTGTCGCGTGTTTATGTGATCCACATTTGTCTCGGTCTTAGGGCCACGACCATAAATATATATATGGGTTGATTTTTTTTAGCAGTCTGATGGTGTTTGGCCTGCAGATGATTATAATTCTATTTGTATAAGGTCTTTGTATATCAACCTTTTCTTTCAGTAGCCTCTCCTATCACAGCGCTGACCAAGCACTAACTAAGCCTTCAAAATGAACTGTAAATCATATTTTAAAAACAGATTTAGATATTTTGCATTATATGCAATCTGACATTGCTCTAAAGCCTTAAGAGGGTGTTTTACTTTACTTTTGGTATAAAACAGCAAACTTTATAGATGTTACAGAATTCATTCTTTGAAACCGTATTTGAAATGTTAATAAACTCTAGGACCAACATGAAAACAGCATGAATTCTGCATTGCACTCTTGCCTATTTTGTCTGTTTTCATCCTGGGAGTGCCTCTGCTTGTCAGACTCTGTGGAGTGAATCTAGAATTCACAGAGGAAGCCAGAGGAACTGAACAGACAATCCCCTGATAATAAAGTGACCTCTAGCAAGGAGGAGGAATTTTAGCAATCACCACAAGACATTGATTAGTAAAGCTTCTATGTGTATGCATATTTATGCTAGGGCTTAGGGGAAGAAAAATCCACAGCACCATCTACCAGCATAAGATATTATATCACAAGATTTTCTTGATCAAAGCACATAGCACAATTCAACAGTTCTGATAGGATTAGTGCTGTCCATACACTATCCGAAAAATCATTCAAACTTGTTTTTGGATAGCCTACAATCGGCCCTGAGAGCATAGGATAGTGTCATCATGTAATGACGGAATTTTGATCGATAAATCGTTCAATGGACATAACTGAATAGTTTTTTTTGTTCATTTTGTTACATATGCCCAGTGCATTTTTTAATGCAAAAGTTCAATTTTTAATGGGCAAAAAACACATTACCTTTCAATTTGTCACTCATTCAGCAGAATTTTCCAACTTGTTTCTTAGCTCTTTCAGCTCTGAAAAGTCAAAACTGATTCTCTATTTGTGCCCATTAACTGGGTGAAAAATAAACAAAACATCCTAATGAGAGATTTTTGAATGTTTATTCAACTAGTGAATAGCCAGCATAAGACACGGGGATGCTTAATTTACTAGATTTATTATTTATTTATGATTCATAATTATATAGTGCAGATATTTTACCTAGTTCTTTATAGAGTACATACAAGCATTTGCATCACCCCTTTTGCCCTATAGTAGCACACAACCAAATGTGACCCAAATCAGACCCAAACATACTAGGGCTAGGTTTCACAGGACTGGGGATGGGGGCAAGGGGAGGTGGGGGGGGGGCGCGGAGGGGCAAAATCCATACATGTGTGGGATGAACAACCAACTCTGGGCCCAGAGCTGGTTTAAGGTACATGTTTTCCTAATTAACCTTTCATCTATACACTGTTACATATGTGTAGCTTATTAGCTGAAAGTCACCTTAAAGTGAACATTTGTCCAGGCTACTGGCATTTAAACAAGAGCGGCCAGTCCATTAGGGGCGCAGGGGTGCTGACCTCTGCGGGGCGCCGGACTCATACGTGTGTATGAGGTTTTTTTTTTTTATTTCAAGCCACGTGATTAGAGCCTGAGGATTTTAAATCCAATACATTATTATTGAGTTGTTTTTCATTTTAATACAATAGACAAAGGTCAAACCGCGATACATACAGTACATACTAACCAAATTTCTCATTCGTTCATTGGCAGACACAGCCTTCTTTATTCAGAACGGTAGGGTTATATCATCTCCACAGGAGTAGGACTAGCCAGAACAAAAAAAACAACCCCTGGCTACACCCATGGGCTGTCCTCCATCAGTATATAATCCTCTCCCTGCTCTAGGTATTTAGTTTTTTTTTGCCTAATCAGGAGTAAGGACCTAGTTCCCTGCTGGGATCTCTAGTCCTGGGAATTTTTTTGTTAATTGTTATTTTCTCTTTTTCCTGGATTTTTTCCGGTGAGATCTACAGTCAACTGCCGGGCTGGGCGATGTGCTAGACGCTTGATCCAGTGGTCACCCCAGTCTGGCCAGCGAGCGTGCACAGACCACAGCTACACTCTAGGTCGGCCAGCAACATAGCCCCACTGAGCGAGGGCTGGCCCTGCAAGTTAAACATCTCGCAAGGTCGCATACGACCAGGTCTCGGCCTGTATTGCAGCGTTCCTCATGGCCGACCCGCGCTTTTTCGATGGAGAGGTAAGTAAAGGGTCCCTTCCCCCTTCCCTCTCCTTCCCCAGAGTGGTGTGGGGTGTGGGTACTCCCTGGGGTGTTCGGTCCCTCCAGGGTTCTCCTCCCCCCCTCCCCCCTTCCTTTCCCCCCTTCCTCCCCCCCACCCACCCCTATCCGGGGTGAGGCCCAGGCTCCCGGCCTAGGGGCTTTGTGGACATGGTCCCCCTTTTCCACCTTCGGGTTGTTACTGGGGGGCATCTAGTTGGGACTGAGAGGTGAGTGGTTGCCGTAATTTAGGCTGCGGCTTTGCAGCCTACCAGCTGGGGGACCGCTCTCACGGGCAGCGGGCCAAAAAATTTAGGTCGAGGCTTTGCGGCCTACTGCACTCACGGCCGGCGGGCGAAAATTTAGTCGTTACTGCCTACCGTGCTTGTGGCAGGTGGCCAAAATTTTTGCGGCCTACTGGGCCGTTTTTTTGTTACTTATTGGGCCATGGCTTCTGTGGCCTCCTGGATCAGCGCCCCTGTGAGGGGCCCCAGTCTGTGCCCCTGTGTGGGGCCCCAGTCTGTGCCCCTTGTGAGGGGCCCCGGTCTGTGCCCCCTGTAAGGGCCCCTGGTATTTGTCCCCTGTGAGGGGCCCTGGTTTTCGCCCCCCTGTAAGGGGCCCCAGTTTTAGCACCCTGTGAGGGGCCCTGGTTTGCGCCCCTGTGAGGGGTCCCGATCTGTGCCCCTGTGAGGGGCCCCGGTCTGTGCCCCTGTGTGGGGCCCCGGTCTGTGCCTCCTATAAGGGGCCCCAGTCTGTGCCCCCTGTGAGGGGCCCCGGAATGTGCCCTTGGTGAGGGGCCCTGGTCTGTGCTCCCTGTGAGGACCACCAGTATTTGTCCCCTGTGAGGGGCTCTGGTTTTCATCCCACTGTGAGGGGCCCCAGTTTTCACCCCCTGTGAGGGGCCCCGGTTTGTGCCCCTGTGAGGGGCCCCGATCTGTGCCCCTGTGAGGTGCCCCGGTCTGTGCCCCCTGTGAGCAGCCCCGGAATGTGCCTTTGGTGAGGGGCCCCGGTCTGTGCCCCCTGTGAGGGCCCCCCCCGGTATTTGTCCCCTGTGAGGTGCCCTGGTTTTCAGTTTTCGCCCCCTGTGAGGGGCCCGGTTTGCGCCCCTATGAGGGGCCCTGGTTTGCACTCCCTGCGAGGGGCCCTGGTTTTTGCCCCCTGTGAGGGGCCCCAGTCTGTGCCCCCTGTGAGGGGCCCTGGAGTGTGCCCTTGGTGAGGGACCCTGGTCTGTGCTCCCTGTGAGGACCCCCGGTATTTGTCCCCTGTGAGGGGCTCTGGTTTTCACCCCACTGTGAGGGGCCCCAGTTTTCACCCCCTGTGAGGGGCCCCGATCTGTGCCCCTGTGAGGTGCCCCGGTCTGTGCCCCCTGTGAGCGGCCCCGGAAAGGGCTTTTGGTGAGGGGCCCCGGTCTGTGCCCCCTGTGAGGGCCCCCGGTATTTGTCTCCTGTGAGGTGCCCTGGTTTTCACCCCCCTGTGAGGGGCCCCAGTTTTCGCCCCCTGTGAGGGGCCCGGTTTGCGCCCCTATGAGGGGCCCTGGTTTGCGCTCCCTGTGAGGGGCCCTGGTTTTTGCCCCCTGTGAGGGGCCCCAGTCTGTGCCCCCTGTGAGGGCCCTGGAGTGTGCCCTTGGTGAGGGACCCTGGTCTGTGCCCCCTGTGAGGGCCCCCGGTATTTGTCCCCTGTGAGGGTCCACGGTTTTCCCCCCCTGTGAGGAATCCCAGTTTTTGCCCCCTGTGAGGGGCCCTGGTTTGTGCCCCATGTGAGGGGCCCCGGTCTATGCCCCCTGTGAGGGCCCCCTGGTATTTGCCCCCTGTGAGGGGCCCCGGTCTGTGCCCCCTGTGAGGGGCCCTGGTATTTGCCCCTGTGAGGCTCCCCCGGTCTGCGCCCCCTTTGAGGGGCCCCCGGTCTGTGCCCCCTGTGAGGGGCCCCGGTCTGTGCCCCTGTAAGGGGCCCCGGCCTGCACCCCCTGTTAGGGGCTCTGTTTTGTGCCCCCTGTGAAGGAGCCTCAGTGGTGCCCCCTGTGTGGGGCCTCGGTCGACATGTGGACCTTGGGCGGGGGGGTTTCAGTTGGTGGCCCCCTCCCCCTGTGTTTTTTGGAGTAGCGCCTATCTGGCTCTGAGGACGTGGCCCACCTTGCGAGGTGGTGGCCATGCTTCCTATTTTGTCAGGGAGTGAGGATGACTGCAGTAGGACACAAAAAAGTGCTGGTTATCACACTTATTACATCTGTGCAGGAACCTTTCAAGATGGGGGATGCAGCGTTGGCTGCGGCAGAGAGCCGATACCTCATAAGCCGTCTTGCGTGGCAGACGTGTCCCCTTTTTCCTTTTATCTTGACAAAATTGTCCTTGAAGACTGGGAGGGTCTAGAGTGCAAAAAAATGCTTGCTGTGAGGTATCCATTTGGGAATTCCTCTGCCTTTGCTGCATTGCCGAACCTATTGGTCTAGGCACTGCAGTAAGCCAGCTATGCCTCTTGCCCGTAGTTCCCCTGGTTGCTGAGATTCTAAGGTCTCCTCAGTGGTTCTTAGACAGGTATTTTGGGGGCTACCATGGAGGGAATAGTTTAAGGCCCTGGCCAGCCTTGTGTGGGTACAGAAGGTCAGGATGGACGAATGCTTGTTTACACATTCCGTTATGTGCCCGACTCCAGCGCTTCCTCCGTTTTGCTGTGGGTGCGGCGCATGATCAGCGCATAGTCTGGCCACCACTCCTCAGGTATTTGCGAGGTGTTTGCCGGGCATGGTTGCATCAGTGGGGGTTTACGGTCCTGGCTGACCTGGACAATCTTCTTCTGCCACTCCTCGACTACCCCGAAGGGCAATGTAGTTTCTATACAGACCTTGACTGATTTCAGTAGGCATCTATACTATCTGAAGTCTGCTTGGACCCTTCTAGAACATCGGATTATCTGAGCCCGAGGTTCAGCTCTGGCCAGCGTGTTTTCTTCTCTTGGATAAACTCCAGAAGTTGCTGGGTTTTTTATTTTTCTATCCGTCAGGTAGGCCCTCAGTGGACCTGTGTGTGGGTGTTGGGCCTGAGAGTTTCTACCTTTTTGAAATGATTCCATTTGTGCAATTCCATACAAGCTCCCTTCGGGGAGAACCTGGCATGAGACAAATGCCTGAGGTCTTGGGACAATCGCATTCAGCTGAGTTAGGAAACCAGGGTTCCCTGGTCTGGTGGCTTGCTCTCTGGTACTTCGGAGGGATAAATCCTTTCTCCCCTTGTATTAAACAGGGTGACCACCAATGCCAGTGGGTCCAGGTAGGATTTCTTGGGACTGAGCTCTGCTCAGGGTCATTGTACACTGGTGGAATCTGGACTACCAGGTAATATCCTGGAACTTTGAGCGATCAGGCTAGGTCTGGATCATGGACGGTTCCACTTCGGGGGCTCCCGGTACGGTTCTAGTCGGACAAGGCAACCACGATGGCTTATGCCCTTCACCAGGGCGGGTCAAATAGGCTGTGGCAGCCCTGGCTGTTGCCAGTATTCCCCGGTGGGCAGAACGTTTCATCCAACCCTTTTCCAGTATATGCATTCCAAGAGTGTTATGCTGACAGGCGGATACCTCAGTTGGCGAGGGTCGGACCACGGATGGACTCTTCACCGGGCCGTGTTTCTTCGGGTTTGTTCCCGCTGGGACACTCATGAGGTAGTTCTCTTGGTGTCCTGGTTCAACTGGATGGTATACCAAGGTTTCTGGTAAGGTCACGGGTTGCTCTGGCAGCTCTGGTGGCCCATAGGGCCAGTGACGTTTCCCTATGCTTTTCCTCCTCTCCAGCTTCTGTTGTGGCTTTTACGCAGGATCACGGCTGCGGGGGTTCCAGTCATTCTATTATCCCTGGCATTCTATTATCCCCGGATGGGTCCAGTCGGTCTGGGTACGCTGACCAGGTGCGCCTGGTTGCCGGCATTCCTTGTGGACTGCCTCTCAGGAAGGATCTATGGTCCCAGGTCCGTTCTTCCATCCTTCCTTAGAGTCATCAGTTTTAACGGCCTGGCTGTGTTGAGCCAGGTGCAGCAGTTCCGACACTGTTGATGGCTAGGGAGTCCATCTTTTAGGAGGTTTTAACCTCCGGATGTGGTGAGTGCATATATCCTGGTGTGAATCTCCAGGCATTCACCCTTGTTCTTTTTAGGTGGCTCCAATTCCAACCCTCATTTACGGGGGGTTAGGCAGGAATGTGTCTCAAGTACCATTGAGGGCCAGGTGTCAGCCTGGTTGGTCGTCTTCAGCATCCCCTGGTCTCACGCTGCCTGGTGCGTACCTTTTATTCAAGGGGTTAGACGTCTGTTTCCACCGGTGCAATTTTCTTCTACCGCCGTGGGATCTGAACTTGGTGTTTTCGGTTCTCCAGGAGCAGCTCTCTTTCTCCCTCTCTCAAAATATCGGGAGATTCCACTGTTTACTCTGTCTCAGAAGGTGGCCTCTTGGTGGCTTTGATCTCTGTTCACCGGGTGTCGAAAATGGTGGCGTTATCTTCTCGCTCACCTTACCCAGGTTTAGGCGGTGCTTCGCCCTCTTTCTTTAGTTCCGTCCCTGGGTTTTCATTTGAACAAGGACATTGTGTTTCCTTTCTTGTGTCTGTGGCAACACGTCCCAAGGGATTTGCCTTATCTGCCCGGGATGTGGTGTGGGGGATTTGGTTGTATTTGCCAGCCACTGAGTCTTTTGGAGGTCAGGCTCTCTGTACTCACAGACAGGCCAAGAAAGGGGCTGTCTGCTTCTTCTGCGACCTTCTTCTGGATGGATCAGACAGATGATGACTCTGGGCTATTCTGTCAGGTATCAGGTTCCTGCTTTCCCTGTTACGGTGCATTCTTCTCGAGTGCCTAGTGTGTCTTGGGCCTTCTGTCTTCATGAGTTTGTGGCGCGTTTTGTAGTTTCTACGAAATGGATGGTTTGGCATCGGCGGATGCCTTTTTTGGCTGAAAGTTTTTTGCAGGCTGCTGTTAAGATGGTCTAATCCCTCTTGAAGGGGTATCGTTCAGGTTGGGCTCCAGCTTGTCCTGTGTAAAGCTCCTGTTACCTGGTTGGCTTTTATGCTAGCCTTGGGATTTTTTGCTGTCCCACCCCTCATGTTCGGCACTGCTTTGGGACGTCCCTACCGTTCTGAATAAGGAAGGCTGTGTCTGTCAATGAACGAATGAGAAAATAGGATTTTTTACTTACCGTAAAATCTGTTTCTCTGAGTTCATTGACAGACACAGCACCCACCCCTCTATGGAGATTTTTGATACTTCTATTACTGCTTTCTACTAAACTGAATACCTAGAGCAGGGAGGGAGTTATATACTGATGGAGGACAGCCCATGGGCGTAGCCAGGTGTTGTTTTTTTTGTTGTGCCTATTTCCTACTCCTAAAAAATCCTATTATAATCCTGATACATATATCATTACATAAACCAAAAACACAACACCAAAACAAAAGAACAAAAAAACAAAAAAAAACCCCACAAACTTCCCCACCCCAAAAGCAACCCCTCCCTCCACTCCAATACTCAATCCTCTCTATATCCCTTCTCATACTATATGGCCGCTTCCAGATCGGGCCTAGAGCATCCATCCATCTTCTCCATATAGTTCCAAATTTCCCTTTACAACCTTGTAGAAGAATATATTTTTCTTTTCCTGTCGCATCATGGCAGCATACACTTTGGATTGTGACTCCGCCTCCACAACCTCATAGGACCACATATCTATAAATTGATGAGAAGGCACCCGCCCCAGTATTCTCTTATTTTTCCTCACCTGTCAGGACTGCACGGATTTGCACCCCCTTACTGCTTTGCCCCAGCCAGGTTCTAGCCTCTCCTGGGTGGAAGTCCTTTCCTGTACAGCCTCTAAACGAGCTAAATGGAAGGAGCCCCACACTGGTGATCTCAGGGGCATTTTTCTTTTCCTCTCTGACCGTAATATAAGCCTTAAACAGGCTTAACTTTCATCAGCAACCTTAAATATAAGCCTTAAACAGGCTTAGCTGTGGAATGGCCTTAGGAGATACACTTGGTCTTAAGAATATAAGCCTTAAACAGGCTTAGTTGTATGCAGCGGTCTCCCCCTTTCTTTACCTTTCTCCAGCGCTGCTGGGCTCTGTGGTCCCTCTGCAAGCACCCCTATGCGCGCCGAGTGTCCTCGGCGCTTCCACGCATGCGTAGTACACAGTGGCAGGGCGTTCTCTGCCTATGCCAGTTTCCAAGATGGCGCCAAGTGTCGTGCGGCGCTATTGCGCATGCGCGAGCGCTCGGCGGTCATGGCGGCAGATTTAAAAAGCTCCAGAGACAGTTTTCACTGCCTCTGCTGTTTTTCTGCTAGGAATCGACTTTTTGATATTCAAAATCTCCCTACAGAGGTAACTATCCTCTGTCCTACTCCCCTTCTACCTTGCTGTTTTTTTCTGCATTTCTCACATTTATGTATCTACAGGCTTCACCACTCCTTCTCTATGGAGACCGCTGCCCCAGCAGATCACCGCCAGGCTAATAGGTATGGGGGGGAAGACATGGTAAGTAGTGAAGATTGAAAAAGAGAGCACTACTAACACTGCCTAAATTGGTCAGTCCTATCAGGTCCTCAGGAACGTCTGGTTCAAGACACAGAGAGACCTCACACAGAAGAAGCCACTCCAGACACAGACGGAGCCGCTCAAGCTGCAGGAGAAGTCACTCGGGCCACAGGGGGAGTCGCAGAAGGAGCCGGTCCAGATCTTACTCAAGACACAGCCGCTCCCACCATAGAAGATCCCCTTCGCGCAGACCCCGGTCTCCAGCGCGCCACTCCCGTCCCTCCGGGAATGCCTGCTGGATATGCAGTGCGGTTGCCCTCCCAGACAAACTGGCCTGTCACAGATGCCTCGAGGAGGCCACCAAAGTAAGGGTTCCGATACCAGAGAATCCGCTGGAATTTCAGCTCCGCAGGCCTTGATTCCGGAAACAGCGTTTTCAATCCACAGTGCCTCTCCTGCTCCGGCCAGTGCATCAAGAGAGCAGGACTCTCCGTCTGATAACGAGGGAATGGAAGTATCGTCTGGCTTTGACTTCTCTCTAATAGAGCCTTTTGTCAAGTCAGTAAAGGAGGCAATAAGCTGGGAGGAACCCCAGGAGGTCCAACAGAAACAAAGGAAATATTTCCCTAATCTGTGGTGGACGCATCCGTGATGCGCCTGGTCAGGCATGTTACACTCCCTATAGAGGACGCGGTAACGTTCAGGGATGTGCTCGATAGAAAGATTGACACAGACCTCAAAAGGGCCTATCTATCGGCAGGAGGCGCTTGCAGGCCGGCGATAGCGTTTGCAGCAGTGGGTAGAGGCATTTCCAGCTGGTCCGCAAACACAGAGAAGCTTGTATCGGAGGGCGCAGACCAGGAGAAGATAGTAAAAGCTCTGCAAGAACTAAGCCTCGCGGGGGACTTTGTGGCAGATGCCTCTGTCGATACAATCAGGTCTGCATCTAAGTCTATGCTGGCCTCTGTAATGGCCAGAAGGGCACTATGGCTGAAGCCCTGGATGGCGGACCCCGCCTCCAAATCCAATTGGTGCCGCATCCCGTTTACTGGGGAGAACCTCTTTGGGGCGAAGTTAGACATCTCAAAGGTGACTGGCGGTAAATCCGGACTTATCCCTATGGATAGAAGACCGAAGCAACAAAGACCTCCTCCCTTTAAACAGAACCTTCCGGAGAGGTATAGAGACGCAAAAGCCTACAGGCCTGGGAAGGAATACAGAAGGAGCCGGAAAAATCCTCAGACGTCCTTCATGAAATTTCAGAAGCCCAAGATTCCCGCTTCCAGTGACCAGAAATCCTTTTGAAGGTGCGTCCGTCCAGCCAGCAATGGTGGGAGCCAGACTCTCAAGATTTAAACTGGTCTGGGCGGAAATTATAAAGGATCCTTGGACAGTGGCCACCGTCCGATTCGGACACAGGTGGTCATTCAAAAGTCGACCCCCAAAGGATCAGTTTTGTCTAACCTATCTTCCTTCATCTCAGGAAAGAAAGATGTCACTAATCAATTATGTTCAGGACCTTCTCCGAAAGCGGGCGATAGTGGTAGTTCCGCCAGCACAAAGAGGCAAGGGATTTTATTCCTCGTCAAGAAAAAATCAGGGGATCTGCGCCCGGTTCTAGACCTAAAGAATCTCAACAGATCCATTCGGGTGGAGTCATTCAAAATGGAAAGCTTGCAGTCAATCCTCCAGGCCATAAATCTGGGAGACTGGATGCTTTCCATAGACCTCCAGGACGCCTACCTGCATATCCCGATTCATACTGCGTTCCAAAGATTCCTGCAATTCTCAGTAAATCACGGGCACTCCCAATTTCAGAGCCTCCCGTTCGGGATCTCGACGGCCCTCAGATCATTTACGAAGGTCTTATTGCCAGTGATAGCCTCCTTGAGAGAAAGAGGCCTAAAGGTCCACCACTACCTGGATGACATCCTCCTTCTCTCAAACAGCCAGGAGTCCCTCGTACAACACCGGGAAATCCTAGTTTCCATGCTAAAGAGCTTGAGATGGCTAATAAACTGGGAAAAGAGCAACATCCAGCCCACCCAAAGGATGGTCTTTCTAGGGGCCTAGCTGGATACCCGAGCAAATACAGTAGAGCTGCCACTAGAGAAGATACCGCCATTGATCCAGAGAGTGAAAAAGTCAATCTCGGCAACATCCTTACCAGCCAGAGCATGCCTCAGTCTTCTAGGCTCTCTGTCAGCGATCATCCCCTCTTTCCTGCGCCAATGGGATGGTGTGTCCATGTCCCAACCGATCTCTATCTCGGAAGAGGCCAGACTATCTCTACAGTGGTGGACGCGTCCTTGCAACCTCAGGAGCTGCAAACAAATAATCACCCTCCAAAAGGAAGTAGTGACTTCGGATGCCAGCCTGGAAGGTTGGGGGCGCACTATCAACATTACGCGGCTCAAGGCCGCTGGCCTTTCAGGACCCAGGACTCTGTCTCAAACGTGCTGGAAATGAAGGTAGCCTTTCAGGCCCTCTTGGCCTTCAGCACTCATTTGAGGGGGAAACAAGTTCTCCTAAAGATGGACAACAAGGTGGCAGTAGCTTACATCAACAGGCAGGGGGGCACCAGAAGCATCTCCATGATGCAGGAGGTACGCCCGGTGATGCAATGGGCACAACTAAACCTCCTGGATCTGAGGGTGGCTTACATTCCAGGCATTCAGAATCTCCTGGCCAATTCACTCAGCAGAACCTTTATTTCCAACAACAAGTGGTCTCTGCGTCCCCAAGCGTTCACCCTCATATCTCAGACCTGGGGTCCTCTGGACATAGACCTTGCAACGACACCAACAAACACAAAGTGCTGGAGATTTTTGTCCAGGATTCCCTTTCCTTCAGCGGAGGGAACGGATTGTCTCCAACACCCCTGGAACTTTCGCCTCGGCTACATCTTTCCACCGACTCCCCTCATAGCGAGGTTCCTTCTGAGGCTCAAACATTCTGCAGCACTGGTGGTGGCTGTGATTCCCTTTTGGCCGAGGAGGCCTTGGTTCACTACCCTCCTACAGTTGAACACGGCAGGCCCACTCCCCCTCCCGGTATCGGCAGACTTACTGTCTCAGGGCCAGCTGCTTCACCCGAACCCGGAGAGGTTACATCTAATGGCCTGGAGGCTGAGAGGACTAGATTCTTAGACCAAGGCTGCTCTCAGAAAGTAGTGGATACTTTACTCCAGGCTAGAAAGTCTACCACTAACAACACCTACAGGAGGATCTGGGAAAAGTTTGTTGCCTTTACTCATGAGCAAGGTTGGGACTCATCTTCTCCATCAGTGTCACAAGTTCTGGAGTTCCTCCAATCAGGCCTGGAGAAAGGTCTTGGGTCCAGCACCCTAAAGGTGCAAGTATCAGCCATCTCCGCCTTGACAGGAGTCAAGTGGGCTCTCAATCCCCTCGTTATACAATTTCAAAAGGCCTGCCTAAAACTAAGGCCCCCCAGGAAGCCTTCATTCCCGGTCTGGGACTTCTCAATCATCTTAGAAGCCTTATCCAAAGAGCCATTCTTCCCACTCGAAAGCATCTCCCTTTAGGACCTGATGCTAAAAGTCTCCTTCTTAATTGCCATAACATCAGCAAAGAGAGTCTCAGAGATGCAAGCCCTGCTAGCCAAAGAGCCATATCTGATCATCTACCCGGACAGGCTAGTCTTGAAACCTTCGGATCGTTTTATTCCGAAAGTCTCCTCTTCCTTCCACTTTAATCAGGAGATTGATCTTCCAGCCCTTGTCATGGATCAGGGCGACCCTCATCCTCTGGATGTCAAAGGCAACATTTTGCAATATCTATTGGCAACCAAGACTTTTAGGAAATCGGAAAACCTCATCATCCCACACGGCTTTAAAAGAGGCCAGGCGGCGTCAGCCCGTACTATTGCCTCATGGCTGGTAAAGACTATCAAGAAGGCCTACTCGCTGAGCACCTTACAGATTCCGGAGGGCTTGAGGGCGCACTCTACCAGGGCAGTGGCTACTTCATGGGCAGCCTACTGCAGAGTCTCAGCGGAAACCATTTGTAGAGCGGCCACCTGGTCTTCCAGAAACACCTTTATATCCCATTATAAGGTGGATGCTGCGCGCCTATCAACAGTGGATTTCGGGAAAACTGTTATCCAGGCCAACTCTTCTATTCCTTGTTAATAAACTTATTTTGCATTCCCACCCAGTTTGGCGAGTTATTCCCCAAAGTGTATGCTGCCATGATGCGACAGGAAAAGGGAAAATTGTATACTCACCTTTCCGTAATTTTCCTTTCCTGTTGCATCTTCATGGCAGCATACAATCGCCCACCCTTCTGAGGTGATATATATATATATATATATATATATATATATATATATATATATATATATATATATATATATATATACAGAGAATACTGGGGCGGGTGCCTTCTCATTAATTTATAGCTATGTGGTCCTATCAGGTTGTGGAGGTGGAGTCACAACCCCAAGTGTATGCTGCCATGAAGATGCGACAGGAAAGGAAAATTACGGAAAGGTGAGTATACAATTTTCCATTTTAACAAGGTTTCCTTTATTTGCGTTCTCCATCCCTCCACTGTTAGTGGATATACTGACATTAATTTCTGTGCTATTAATTTACGAGCTTGAAACAGACTTCTTACTATTGTAATATAAGCACAGTCTGGGATACTAGATTCCTCTATTATTATTATTTCCTTATATTTAACAAACAGATGCCAAGATCTAAAGGCAATTTATTTCCGAACAGACTATTAATAGTCTTGATTATGCCTTGCCAATATCAGTGGAGTTTGGGACATCTCCATAACATATGTGTTACGTTTGCAGGACCTCCCCTACATCGAGGACAGAGCCTGAGGCTTCTAATTGGCTTGAAAAAGGTTGGGCTCGGGGAGCAGAGCACTGTGCCCCAAACCCACCCAATTGTGACAATAGCGAATTAATATTCGTTATTGTCTTCCGGCTTCTCCTCTTGGCCAATCAGGACAGGAAGTGGATCGGGTTGGCATGGAGGAGAAGCTGAGGAAGCCGTGGAGGGATGAGTATGTCACCGTGGAGGGGTGAGTGCAGGGGGGGCTATCACTGTGGAGAGGCTGAGTGTGGGTGGACCGGGGGGGGGGTTTGTTTGCCGCCCCCCAAAAAAGTTTAGCACCAGCCACCACTGAATTTTTAACTAGTCACATATTCTTAGCAAGCTATATATTAGCTTTGAAACAAGCCCTAAATTGACCTCTGTTACTGCAAGCCTTGTGGAGAAATTCAACCCCCCTTTACGTTAGAGATTAGATAGATGAAAGGTTGCTAAATCACTGCTGGGAGAGGAGTATTTCCCAAATTCTGCTTGAGGATGAATTGCTATATAGTGCCTGCAGCCATATAGGGTGGTTGCCTTGTTTTAATGCTCATTTACTGGTGTAATATGGAAGATAACATCTCTTGATATCAGAGAGGACCAAACACTTGACTAAGATATTCTCAAGTAGACAATTAGCCAAATAAACAACAAAAGGGTGCAAATGTCTATTGTACTATCCATTCCACAACACTTTATTCACAGAAAAAAAGTTAAAATATACTCACAAAC
This sequence comes from Aquarana catesbeiana, assembly GCF_042186555.1. NCBI lineage: Eukaryota > Metazoa > Chordata > Amphibia > Anura > Ranidae > Aquarana > Aquarana catesbeiana. The sequence continues at coordinate 210,753,430 of NC_133331.1, read as the reverse complement.
AAAATGTGAATAACAGCATTGTACAGTACACATCCCAGGAACGCAAAGGTCAGCCCATCAATGGAACACCTCTGGTTCGAATGGATGTCTCTAAAACCAACTGAGGAGTTTTGGAGGGCCCCCTTCCTCAGAGAGAAACCACAATTGTTGTTATATTCACATTTTGTTTGTAAGTTTATATTAACTTTTTTTCTGTAAAAAAAGTGCTGTGAACAATGCCCTAGGCGTTTGCGCCTTTTTTTGTTTATTTGTACAGTTGCAAATTTCCCGGATCTTTAGAAGGGCAGCATCTTTTACATTATCCAGTCAGGATGGCACAGTGACAATTCTGATTTGAGGAAAGTTGGTCTGGCTGCTCTGGGAGTTCTTGTGGCTTAGGTGTCAAGTTGTTTTCTTTTAGACAATTAGCCAAAGCTTGGTTTACATGAGATAATTCTAAACCTGTATACTGTAAGTCTAAGGTGTGACATTCCCACCAGGATGTCACAGTGACAATTCTGATTTGAGGAAAGTTGGTCTGGCTGCTCTGGGAGTTCTTGTGGCTTAGGTGTCAAGTTGTTTTCTTTTAGACAATTAGCCAAAGCTTAGTTTACATGAGATAATTCTGAGCCTGTATACTGTAAGTCTAAGGTGTGACATTCCCACCTAGTTCCTGAGACAAATATGTATATTCAAATCCAAAATTATAAGTATGGAAAATCATAACTCCAATGCCTTGCATTGCACTGTAATGAAGCTTACTGCAAAATCCTGGTTGCACAGAAAGGAGAAAACATATTACAAATATGCCAGTGAATTTAAGAATATTGGAGAATTATTTCAATTAGGTTTTTCTTTGGATTCAGATAAAATTTGCGTGTGCATGTTAGTTAAGGTGCAACTGTCAGCCTGTCCCATTTCATTTGATAAGCAAAGAAAATTAAAACTTCTTTGATGGTGGTACTCTCAACCTCACCCTGTACAGCATTTTTCTAGCTTGTAGGACAACAATCAGTATGGATTGCCAAACCAATCTATTAACCCTTTCATGACTAAGCCTATTTTTGAAATTTGGTGTTTACAAGTTAAAATCTACATGGCAAATGAGGTTCAATGTAGAAAAATGTAAAATAATGCATTTGGGTGGCAAAAATATGAATGCAATCTATACACTGGGGGGGAGAACCTCTGGGGGAATCTAGGATGGAAAAGGACCTGGGGGTCCTAGTAGATGATAGGCTCAGCAATGGCATGCAATGCCAAGCTGCTGCTAACAAAGCAAACAGAATATTGGCATGCATTAAAAGGGGGATCAACTCCAGAGATAAAACGATAATTCTCCCACTCTACAAGACTCTGGTCCGGCCGCACCTGGAGTATGCTGTCCAGTTCTGGGCACCAGTCCTCAGGAGGGACGTACTGGAAATGGAGCGAGTACAAAGAAGGGCAACAAAGCTAATAAAGGGTCTGGAGGATCTTAGTTATGAGGAAAGGTTGCGAGCACTGAACTTATTCTCTCTGGAGAACAGACGCTTGAGAGGGGATATGATTTCAATTTACAAATACTGTACTGGTGACCCCACAATAGGGATAAAACTTTTTCGCAGAAGAGAGTTTAATAAGACTCGTGGCCACTCATTACAATTAGAAGAAAAGAGGTTTAACCTTAAACTACGTAGAGGGTTCTTTACTGTAAGAGCGGCAAGGATGTGGAATTCCCTTCCACAGGCGGTGGTCTCAGCGGGGAGCATTGATAGCTTCAAGAAACTATTAGATAATCACCTGAATGACCGCAACATACAGGGATATGTAATGTAATACTGACACATAATCACACACATAGGTTGGACTTGATGGACGTGTGTCTTTTTTCAACCTCACCTACTATGTAACTATGTAATGTAACTGCTAGCAGAGTGGTTGTCCTTAACATACACACAAACAACAGCAGCCAGTCGGCCACCATGTGTTTTTACAGAAACATGCACTGTTTACAGTATCTGGTATAGCAAGCCTGACTTTTAAAAAAATGTCCGCAATACCCATTGACACACCAACCAGGGAGTTCAGCATATAATAATTTTCTTCAAGAGGCAAGAATTATTTATTTTCAGGTTTGGTGCATTTAGAAATAAAGCTTAAAAGAAGTATACTGAAATATATAGTTATGCCTCCCTTTATCCCCTGATGAAGTCACGTGACGTCACGCGTAGGGACGGGATAGGCATCCAAGACTGATATATGCAAACAAGCTCGCCGCTCGTAGGAGATAAGTTTTCTGTGTGTTTTTTCATGTAAGTGAAGTGAGTACCCTCACCATTGTTTTAATAAAAACCAACCTCTGATTGAAATACTACACTATCTGGCCCCTTCTTTCCTTTAATCCCCTTCCTGCTCCACTGAGAGACAAAGACCCACTAACAGCTCCATCCAGCCCAGGAATCCAAGAGAGAGGCAGTTAGGAGTACAACGGAGAAGCAGCCATTATCAGCAACTTTATGCGGTTACCTCTTTACCGCAAGGTAAGAGGCCACTTCACACCAGTGTGTGTCCTGTGCACGAAGAGGAGATCACCCCCATGCTATCAGCACCTTATTGCACTTTTTTGCACATTTTCTGATTAGCCACATTAAAAGGATTTAAATCGCATTGGACTACATTCCCAGTCCCATTATATATTTTGCACATGTTTGCCTTTGTTTGAATTTTCACAAGTTCTACAGTGGACTTATTTTGGTTATATGTTTATTATATACACTGCATTTGCGATTTTTGCGATTTTTGCACATATTGATCGCATGTTGCACATTTAATTTATTAATTGCTGTTTTTTGCACAATTTTTTTGCCTACTTGCATGATCCATTGAGGTGTTTAGTGATTGTATATTGATTTTTTTGGTTATATGTTTATTATACACTGCATTTGCAATTTTTGCGATTTTTGCACATATTGATCGCATGTTGCACATTTAATTTATTAATTGCTGTTTTTTACACAATGTTTTTTGCCTACTTGCACGGTCCATTGAGGTTTTTAGTGATTGTATATTGAGTTTAGTGTTTCCAGTAAGATACTTATCACATCTGGCCTTAAGTCTTTATTGAATGATTTTCTTGCACTTTGCACTTTGCACTTTGCTATTACCACCGATTATTGTGGAATATCACACTGCACCTATTGGGTATAAAAGTGCTCTATATTGATTGGACTTATTCTTATATTGTTTCTGTTTTTTTATATGTTTATATCATTTTACTTGTTCATTTACCTTTGTACTACTACCTCTAGCAGCATAGGTTTTTTTTTTGTTTTTTTTTTTTTATTTAAGAACAGCGCAGCACCAATTTGTACATACCTTATTAAAAGAAGTATAATCCCCCATCCCTTTAAAACTTACCTAGGTGGATGCAGCATCTGTCCCCTAGCGTCTTTACACTGAGAACCGAGCCAATGAACACCGTCGATGGCTCGGTTCTCACAGATCCCCGAGAGGAGAGCTGCTGACTGTAAATCAGCTCTCCTCTCTGCTCCTCCATGCTCACTGGAGCACTGAGCTGTGGAGGCGCGGGGAGTAACCGTCTCAGGCTCTCAGTGGCTCGCTGAGAGGCTGAGACAGGCATCAGTCCAGGCACCTGGTGGATCCAGACTTCACTGTCGTGATGACCCGGTGCCTGGACTGATTCCAGTGACGTCAGCAGAGAGCGGACTTCAGACCGCTTTCTGCTAAAAATGGGTCACAGGAGTGCAAAACTAATTGCACTCCTGTGACCCTTAGGAGAAGCCCAGCCAAACAAGCTCAGGCTGGACTTCTCATTTAATGATTTTGAATGTTGCTTAAGAAAAGAACAACCGTGGGAAAAAAAATTACAAAAAAGACAGCACAAACATAGCAAAAGAAAAAAAGGATTAAAATAAAAAGTACCTAAAAAGGTGTGCCTTGTTTTTGGTTCTGGCAGAGTCAAATTCAATGCTGTATAAGTGTGGTCCTCAGAATAAGTCATGGGTAGTTTTGATGGAAAATTAAGAGCTCAGAGGATTTGACGTGTCAAATCGCATGCCAAATTGGCCCAATGTGAACCTGGGCTTAAGGTTTTATGTATCGCTTCTTCTGCTTCTATGCCTCCAAAACTGCCTCCTTCTACTCCTCCCTCTCCTCTTGTATGTTCTGTGGAATCGCAAGAATGGTGTCTTAACCCCTTGATCGCCCCCAGTGTTAACCCCTTCCCTGCTAGTGACATATATACAGTGGCTATTTTTAGCTCTGATCGCTGCATTCATTTCAATGGTCCCAAAAAAGTGTCAAAAGTGTCCGATCTGTCTGCCACAATGTCGCAGACCCGCTAAAAACCACTGATAACAGCCATAACTAGTAAAAAGAAATTAATTGTAAAAATATAAAAAAATAAATATATCCTCTATTTTGTAGACGCTATACATTTTGCATAAACCAATGAATATGCTCTTAATGCGATTTTTTTTTTTTTTTTTTCTTTTTTAACAAAAATATGTAGAAGAATACATATTGGCCTAAACTGATGAAGAAAATTATTGATTATTTTTTTTTTTTTTTGGTCGGGGGGTATATATTCTAGCAAAAAGTAAAAAACATTGTGTTTTTTTTTTTTTTTAAATTGGCGCTCTTTTTTTTTGTTTATAGCGCAAAAAATAAAAACCACAGAGGTAACCAAAAAAGAAAGCTCTATTTGTGGGGGAAAAAAAGGACATAAAATGTGTTTGTGTACAAAGTCGCATGACCGCAAAATTGTCAGTTAAAGCTACGCAGGGCCGTATCGCCAAAATTGGCCTGGTCATTAAGGTAAATCCTTTGGGGGCTGAATGGGTTAAACACTGCACTACACTGACACACTATACTATACTGACACATTTTACTCACACACTATGCTAACACTTCACTAACACTCTACACTGACACACAATACCCACACACTATACTAACACTCTACACTCAGAGTCACAAAAAGTGAACACACTAACTCACTACTAGTAGCAAACTGAGCCCTGCCCTATATATCTCCACTCCAACATGCTGCAAAAGATTTCTATGGGAAGTTACCTTTTATAGTGTGGGGCTATGAGCACTGAGCTGTGATTGGAGAAAGTCATCATCAGTTTGTCCAGTCAGGGCTCGGACAGTGCTAATTGCCGAAGCCCTGATCCTGACCAATTAGGGCCCTGGAATGCACTGATTTGGGTGTTCATCGAACGTGCGAACAGGCAATGTTAGGGACGAACTTTTGCACTGCTCAAACTGTTCTCCCACCACTATTAACCAATCATCCTCCCAGTTTTTCAAGAAGTATGTAGGCTACCACAAAGGAACTTGGTGCCTTAGGTTGTTTGGCTGTCTGTGGCTTCAATACTCTCTAAGCTTCTTCAAAAGAGATTGGCAATCCATTTGCCACCATTTTTTTTTCAGTAAAAACTGCTGAGATGTAAAGTATAACTAAAGGGAAAACTTTTACTTTTTTTTTTAGTTTTAGAGTGGAGGGGGATTAGAATGCTTGTCAATTGTTATTGCTGTCTGTGCCCCCGTTAAGAAGATTTACCCTCTCTATTTGTCCTGTTTGCCATTATCATTGAAAGTGAAAGTAGAAGAAAATCCAAAATTTTGGTTTGTCCCCAGAAAAGTAATTGTAAGGTAATTCTCTAGGGCAGGGGTCCTCAAACTACGGCCCGCGGGCCGAATACGGCCTGCCAAGGTCTTTTACCCGGCCCTCCCGGCCTTTTGGGCACTCGAGCCCCCACAACAGTCCGCCCGGAGAGATGCTTTCCCTGCGGACCCCGCTTCATAGGGGGAAATGGTACCAATCTTGGGCACTGTCCAGAGTGGGGGCGGAGACACAGAGAGCCCGCTCCAGCACGGGAAAGCTTCACAAGGATTCTCCTCGCGGCTGCCTGTTCATAGCGGTAAGTCCCACGGCGCTCTTCTCACTTATCCCCGTGCACTGGACAGGCTGGCTGCATTACTGGGCACAGCTCAGGCTGCATTACTGGGCACAGCTCAGGCTGCATTACTGGGCACAGCCCAGGCTGAATAACTGGGCACAGGTCAAGCTGCATTACTGGGCGCAGGTTAAGCTGCATTACTGTTCACCGGAGAGGCTGGCTGCATTACTGGGCATTGAAGAGGCTGACTGCCTCACTGTGCACAGGACAGGCTGCCCTACTGGGCACCGGTTTAGGCTGCATTACTGGGCACAGGTCAGGCTGCATTACTGGGCAATGGAGAGGCTGGCTGCATTACTGGGCACTGGAGAGGCTGGCTGCATTACTGGGCACAGGACAGGCTGCATTACTGGGCACAGGTTAGGCTACATTACTGGGCACAAGTCAGGCTGCATTACTGGGCACTGGAGAGGCTGGCTGCATCACTGGGCACTGGAGAGGCTGGCTGCATTACTAGGCACAGGTCAGGCTGCCTTGCTGGGCACTGATCAGGCTGCCTTGCTGGGCACTGGTAAGGCTGCATTGCTGGGCACTGGTAAGGCTGCATTGCTGGGCACAGGTCAGGTTGCATTGCTGGGCACAGGTCAGGCTGCATAGATGGGCACTGGTCAGGCTGCATTGCTGGACACTGGTAAGGCCGCATTACTGGGCACTGGACAGGCTGCATTGCTGGGCACTGGTCAGGCTGCATTGCTGGGCACTGGAGAGGCTGGCTGTGCTGCTGGGCAGTGGTCAGGCTGTGTTGCTGGGCACTGGTCAGGCTGGCTGGGCACTGGTCAGGCTGCATTGTTGGGCACTGGTGAGGCTGCGTTGCTGGGCATTGGTGAGGCTGCATTGATCCGGCCCCCCAACAATCTGAGGGACAGTGGACTGGCCCCCTGTTTAAAAAGTTTGAGGACCCCTGCTCTAGGGGGTCACCAGGGGGTCCCCAAGGAATTCTCTTAATTTGCAGTGATTTCCTCTCACTTTCTGTGTGGCTATTGGACAGGGAGTGAAGGGAAATCTCCACAATGGGACACAGATGGCGAAAAATAAATCTGACGGAGGTTATAACCCTCCCTTTCTCTATCCAAAATGAAAAAAAAAAAGTTTTGCCTATACAATTGTTCTTCTTTAAAGTCAGCCATGTAGAAGCTGTTTTTTTTTTTTTTTTTTTTTTTGTCAAACTGACCTGTATTGTAGAACAGTGCTGAGACAGAGAAAATAGAAGGCTCAAAAAACCTTTAGACAGGAAATGTATACACAGTATATACAGCAATGGTCATCAACCCTGTCCTCAGGGCCCACTAACAGGCCAGGTTTTATGTATTACCTTGGGGAGATGCGGACTAGAATACTGGAATCACTGAGCAGCAAATGATATCACCTGTGATGTATTTCAGTTATCTTGCAAATCTGGCCTGTTAGTGGGCCCTGAGGACAGTATTGATGACCACTGATATAAAGTATACTGTACATAGAATGGCAGAGGTTTTATTACATTAATGCATACTAATAATTGAGTTATAATAGGCTTACAGCACTTACAACAATAAATGGAAACTATAAATGCATTGGGCCGAATATTTTGGTTTGTTTCCGCAAACGGATGATGGCGGTGTGTGTGCATAGGTATGTATTTTTTACTATTTCTATAAAATCTTTCATTTACAAGTAAACATTAAATGAAACTGTACTACGGGCTTTCTAAGGGAAGAACACAGTATAAGCTGTCCCTTACAGAATTATGATGTTGCCCTCTATGAGCAATGAAGACAGGGAGGGGGATAAGTCACTTTTCTGATGATTCAGTTCTGTGTACAAGTTTGAGCTGAAGCTATTATCTTTTTTTTTTTTTTTTTGTAGCAGCAGTAGCAGAACAGATAACAATAGCAGTCTAATGCCCCGTACACACGGTTGGATTTTCCGACGGAAAATGTTCGATGGGAGCTTGTTGTCGGAAATTCCGACAGAGTGTAGGCTCCATTGGACATTTTCCATCGAAATTTTCGTCACACAAAATTTGAGAGCTGGATCTCAAATTTTCCGACAACAAAATCCGTTGTCGTAAATTCCGATCGCGTGTACACAATTCCGACGCACAAAGTTCCACACATGCTCGGAATCAAGCAGAAGAGCCGCACTGGCTATTGAACTTCATTCTTCTCGGCTCGTCGTACGTGTTGTACGTAACCGTGTTCTTGACGTTCAGAATTTCCGACAAGATTTGTGTGACCGTGTGTATGCAAGACAAGTTTGAGCCAACATCCGTCAGATAAAATCCATGGATTTTGTTGTCGGAATGTCCGATCATGTGTAAGCGGCATAAGAATGGTAAAAGCAGAGACAAGCATCCTTTTGTTAGTAAATAAATAAAATATGTACAAAACTCCATTTTTAAAACATTATAGTTTACAGTTAAAGTGTATGTCAGGTCAAAAAAAAAAAAATAAAACAAAAAAAACATATGAAGTATATTGCTGCAGTACAAAAAAGTACATAAATAGCTGTTGCTATGCTTAAAATACACTCAGCCCCTAATTCCTGTTGTGAGCTGACAACAGACAGCATTTTTGTGGACTTAATGACACCCTTGCCCAGTTTTTTCTTGCCAACATTTTTAGACACACCTACTCTCTCATCCCCACAGCATAAAGGTCTTATTTATACCACCATCCAGGGCCATACTTCACCCAGATCAGCAAATTTCTACTTGTTATGGCCAGGTTAGATGTTACATAGTTACATAGTAGGTTAGGTTGAAAAAAGACACAAGTCCATCAAGTCTAACCTATGCGTGTGATTATATGTCAGTATTACATTGTATATCCCTGTATGTTGCGGTCGTTCAGGAGCTTATCTAAAAGTTTTTTTAAACTATCGATGCTCCCCGTTGAAGAAACCACCTGTGGAAAAGAATTCCACATCCTTGCCGCTCTTACAGTAAAGAACCCTCTACGCAGTTTAAGGTTAAACCTCTTTTCTTCTAATTTTAGTGAGTGGCCACATTTCTTATTAAACTCCCTTCCATAAAAAAGTTTGATCCCTATTGTGGGGTAACCAGTATGGTATTTGTAAATTGAAATCATATCCCCTCTTAAGCGTCTCTTCTCCAGAGAGAATAAATTCAGTGCTTGCAACCTTTCTTCACAACTAATATCCTCCAGACCGTTTATTAGCTTTGTTGCCCTTCTTTGTACTTGCTCCATTTCCAGTACATCCTTCCTGAGGACTGGTGCCCAGAACTGGACAGCATACTCTAGGTGCGGCCGGACCAGAGTCTTGTAGAGTGGGAGAATTATCGCTTTATCCCTGGAGTTATTCCCCTTTTTAATGCATGCCACTATTCTGTTTGCTTTGTTAGCAGCAGCTTGGCATTGCATGCTATTGCTGAGCCTATCATCTACTAGGACCCCCAGGTCCTTTTCCATCCTAGATTCCCCCAGAGGTTCACCCCCTAGTGAGTAGATTGCATTCATATTTTTGCCACCCAAATTTTCCATTTTTCTACATTAAACCTCATTTGCCATGTAGTTGCCCACTCCATAAATTTGTTTAGATCTTCTTGCAAGGTTTCCACATCTTGTGGAGAAGTTATTGCCCTGCTTAGCTTAGTGTCGTCCACAAATACAGAGATTGAGCTGTTTACCCCATCCTCCAGGTTGTTTATGAACAAATTAAACAGGATTGGTCCCAGCACAGAACCCTGGGGGACACCTCTACCCACCTCTGACCATTCCGAGTACTTCCCATTTATCACCACCCTCTGAATTTGCCCTTGTAGCCAATTTTCAATCCATGTACTCACCCTATGGTCCACGCCAACGGACCCTATTTTTTACAGTAAACATTTATGGGGAACTGTGTCAAATGCTTTTGCAAAGTCCAGATACACCACGTCTACGGGCCTTCCTTTATATAGATGGCAGCTCACCTCCTCATAGAAGGCTAATTGATTGGTTTGGCAAGAACAATTCTTCATGAATCCGTGCTGATTCCTGCTAATGATACCGTTTTCATTACTAAAATCTTGTATATAGTCCCTTATCACCCCTTCCAAAAGCTTGCATACTATTGATGTTAGGCTAACTGGTCTGTAACTCCCAGGGATGTATTTTGGCCCTTTTTTAAATATTGGTGCTACATTGGCTTTTCTCCAATCAGCTGGTACCATTCCGGTCAGTAGACTGTCAGTAAAAATTAGGAACAATGGTCTGGCAATTACCTGACTTAGTTCCCTAAGTACCCTCGGGTGCAAGCCATCTGGTTCAGGTGATTTATTAATGTTAAGTTTCCCAAGTCTATTTTTAATTCTGTCCTCTGTTAGCCATGAGGATGCTTCCTGTGATGTCAGTTTTGGTTACTGAAGCCTCCCAATTCCCTTGTGAAGTCTGAGGAGAAAAATAAATTCAATACCTTCTTCATTTCCCCATCCGTTGTAACCATATGTTCTTCCTCATTCTTTACGGGGCCAATATGGTCTGTACTCCCTTTTTTACTGTTTATATACTTAAAGAATTTCTTGGGATTTTTTTTGTTCTCCTCCGCTATGTGTCTTTTGTGTTCTATCTTAGCCGCCCTAATTGCACCCTTACATATTTTGTTGCATTCTTTGTAAAGTCTGAATGCTGATGATGATCCCTCAGCCTTGTATTTTTTGAAGGCCTTCTCCTTTGCTTTTATATGCATTTTCACATTAGAGTTAAGCCATCCAGGACTTCTGTTTGCTCTTTTAAATTTATTTCCCAATGGGATGCACTGGCAAATGCCCTTATATGCTCTTAAAGCAAACCCATCTCTCCTCCGTGTTCTTTGTTTGTAAGATTTTATCCCAAATTACATCTTCTCGCAAGGTTCGTAGTTTAGGGAAGTTGGCTCTTTTGAAATTCAGTGTCTTTGTGTTCTACTTGTGTTTCCTATTTTGTGTGATTTACACACAGGTCATTAAAGCCAAATGGCCTGTGATCGCTGTTTCCTAAATTGCCCCGTATTTCCACATTCGTGTGGCCATAAAACCTGTACAAATCAGGGAAAGGCTGCCACTGCCAGCCACTGTTCATATGTACTAAAGTTGATGACACAATGACATCACAATTGCCACCTTAACCATTCAGAGGAAGCCTTGTATTTATTGATAAAATGCAATGATTCCTGCGAATGGCTGAGCAGCGCTCAGCTTCACATGATTTTGTTCCAACAGTAGACATAAAGTTCCCATACTGCCGGATCAGAGCACTGTATACTGTATATAGCTCATGCTGCATACAGTTTATATAGCACTGACATTGACCACATACAGTATCTCACAAAACCGAGTAGACCCCTCATATTTTTGTAAATATTTTATTATTATTATTTATTATTTTATTATTATTTTTTTTTATTATTATTTATCTCTTCATGTGACAACACTGAAAAAATTACACTTTGCTACAATGTAAAGTAGGGAGGGTACAGCTTGTACAACAGTGTAAATTTGCTGTCCCCTCAAAACACAGCCATTAATGTCTAAACTGCTGGTAACAAAAGTGAGTACACCCCTAAGGGAAAATGTCCAAATTGGGCCCAAAGTGTCAATATTTTGTATGGCCACCATTATTTTCCAACACTGCCTTAACCCTCTTGTGCATGGAGTTCACCAGAGCCTTACGGGTTGCCACTGGAGTCCTCTTCCACTCCTCCATGATGACATCATGGAGCTGGTGGATGTTAGAGACCTTGAGCTCCTCAACCTTCTGTTTGAGGATGCCCCACAGATGCTCAATAGGATTTAGGTCTGGAGACCAGTTCAATCCATTACCTTTACCCTCAGCTTCTTTAGCAAGGCAGTGGTCATCTTGGAGTTGCGTTTGGGGTCATTATCATGTTGGAATACTGCCCTGCGGCCCAGTCTCTGAAGGGAGGGGATCATGCTCTGCTTCAGTATGTCACAGTACATGTTGGCATTCATGGTTCCCTCAATGAACTGTAGCTCCCCAGTGCCAGCAGCACTCATGCAGCCCTAGACCATGACACTCCCACCACCATGCTTGACTGTAGGCAAGACATCTGAAATGTGTGAACCTGCCGTTCTTTACCTTTATGGGAGAACAGGATCTTGAAGAGGTAGCCTCATGGATATCAGATCCCAGCAGAGCATAAGGCCTGGTGGTAGGGACACATAGCTATGCATTTTTGCTATGTAGATTATGCAAGGTCTAGATAGAGGCTATATTTCTGACACTGAAGCAATGAAGAGTTCCTAGCTGCTTGCAAGAATTGTTTCCCTGGAGCGACAGAAATGTAGATTTGTGATCGCATCTTGCGGAGGTCCAGTATCATGTTTGGGGCTCAGGGCCCTATGGACTCTGTCTATCTCCAGCCAATCAGCCGGAAGGTCTGGGGCTAATACCTGGAAGAGTGCATTCACAGTTTTCCGGAGAACCTCTATTGTCTCCGGGAGCTTCCTGATACAGATGTTACTCCTATGTGCGCTAATTTCAAAGTTCTCCAACTGGTCTCAGAGAGTGGCCAGTTCCTTCTGGGATTCCTCTAGGTCTTGCTCATGGCCATTGAAGATGCTTGTAGTGTCGTCCATCTTGCCTTCCAGTGAAGCCGTGTGGTGCCCAATTTCTCTAAATACAGCTCAGATGTAATGAGCACTAATGCCTTGGTTAGTTCCTCACGCACAATCTCCCTTAGGTGAGATAGCAGAGAGGAATCTGGAGAGTGGCTAGTTACAGGTTGCTCTTCTAGGAACATACACTGACTATCCTTCAATTCAGTTTCAGTGATTTTTGGAGAGCCCTTGCCCTTCATGGAGACAGGTGCCATCTTAGCTGAGGAGAAGTGGGGGAACATGAGGTGGACAGAGCTACTGTTTCCACTTCAGTATTTGAAATGTTGGCTCATCCCTGACAGGATGCCAGCATGTAGAGGAATGAGCTGGTCCAGTTAGGGGGTATAAAAAGCTGCTGTTGCAATGTAAGTCACACGGTATATGCTTAGGATGAGTGGAGCAACCTTAGAAGGCGTCCATACTGTGCCACTGCGCACATGCACCTCTGTACAAATCAATGGCCACCTTCCCTGTTTGCATGTAACCAAGCCTTTTACCCACCCTGGACACAGACAGTCCAGGGACTGGCTGCAGCTAACCAGTAAGTTTGTATGTGGCCATAGTACAGAGTTCAGCTGCATCCAGAGGTGGTGTTTAGCCACCTCTGAATGCAACAAACTATCTGCCCCCGGCAGCCCATGTAAATGTAGCTGAACAATATAATTTTCATGTAAGGTAATTATTTCTCTTAAAGTAAAATAATTTCTATCACAAGTAAAAGTGTGTCAAATAGGTAAATCATTTAAAGCTATTTACTATACAGAAAGGCAGCACTAAAATTTTAAGTAAGTGTTTTCCTAGCATAAAATGTATACATAAAGCAGAACATATACTAATCGCACTCTATTGTTACTATATTACAAAGGTAATAAGACATCTTCTTTCAAGTAAATAAGCAGTAATTATAGGATACACTGCTTGAGCTACAGATTGTCATTGTATTGTTTGCAATATTTCACTCTTAACAAATGCACACATTTTATATATTGTAAAATATTACCTTGAATTATCTGTTTACTAGGAAATGTTTCCTGATCCTCATTAGAGAAAACTCTGCACCAGGAGTAATATGTTATCTGCATGTCAAAATAAGAATAGTGCCTCTGTGTATTCATTTTTTGTGGAACATTCAGCTTACATCTGTAAATCCTCTGTTACTAATTAAAATAGAAGATCTTAAAAAAGCTCCAAGCCCATGCAGTTAATCATTGGGGTCAGCAGACTACATGGCAGTCTTATTTATCATAATTCTCACATTTATGACATTACTGACAATGCCCTTTTCTGCTTTACCTTTCCAGTGTTGAAATCATATCAACTACTTCAAGGTGTATTGCAATGATATACAGTACAGTATATTTGACATGCCCCATGGCTACTGAGAAGCATAGCCATCAAACAGCACTTAACCATACTATTAAGGAATAACAGAGGACCTTGCCCAATGAAGACTTGGAAGCTGACAATGGTATTTTTTCATGTGTGAATTCAAAGCACAGGCCTAGTCAGCAGCCACTGAGCTGCCTTTCCCTCTGATCTTAGGTAGATGTCCTAAGGTCTCTGGAGAATCTACTTCTGAATGAAATTGCTAAGGAAGATGGTCTCTGCCTTTGATGTGGTTGTGTATGTCCTGTTCTACTCTAGGGAGTTACATAGTTACGTAATTAGTCAGGTTTAAAAAAGACACAAGTCCATCTAGTTCAACCAAAAAACAAAGCAAAAAAAACATACAATCCCATATACACAATCCTATACCCAAAGTTGATCCAGAGGATTGCGAAAAATCACAGCAAAGCATGATCCAATTTGCTACAGCAGGGGGAAAAATTCCTTCCTGATCCTGAGAGGCAATAGGATATTCCCTGGATCAACTTAACCTATAAATGTTAGTATCCAGTTATATTATGTACATCTAGGAAAAAATCCAGGCCTTTTTTAAAGCAATCTACTGAGCTGGCCAGAACCACCTCTAAAGGGAGTATATTCCACATTTTCACAGCTCTTTCTGTGAAGAAACCTTTCTGCATTTGGAGATAAAATCTCTTTACCTCTAGATGTAAAGAGTGCCCCCTTGTCCTTTGTGATGACCTTAAACTGAATAACTCAACATCAAGTTCACTATATGGACCCCTTATGTATTTGTACATGTTGATCATATCCCCCTTAAACTCCTCTTCTGAAGAGTAAATTCAGTTACTCTAATCTTTCTTCATAGCTGAGCTCCTCCATACCTCTTATCAATTTGGTTGCCCTTCTCTACCGTTTCTCCAGTTCCCAATATCCTTTTAGAGAACTGGTCCCTAAAACTGAGCTGCATATTCCAGATGAGGTCTTACTAATGATTTGTAACTCAATATTTTATTGGCCTATGTCCACAGTTCCTGGATTTGTTTATGCATCTGAATTTAAAGGTCAGGTTGGCTCTGGAGTGGTGGATCTCTTCCTGGATGTTGGATATGAGAAAATAATTCCTTCCAATAGCTTGGAAGGTCCTGATGGCAGATACTAGCTTAACAAGCTGGGATGGTTGTTCTGGAGAACCAGTTGGTTCAGGGAGCATGGTCAGTGGAGAAGCAGACTTTGCTGATCAATATTTTGGAACTGTGGGTGATTCACCTCACTGTCCAACATTGGTCCAGTTGCCTTTTTAGTCTCCTGGTTTGAGCACAGTCAGACACTGCAATGGCAGTGGCATAAAAAAATCACTAGAGTGGGACAAGAAGTTGTTCCACCCAGGAAGAGAAAGACATTATCCTGCCTCAATTTCAGTTCATAACATTTGTGACCAAAAAAATGGGCAGACAATTGCAGATTCATTGCAGACACATACTGTATTGGGGAGGGTGAGGAATACTTATGCATTGTCATTTTTTGTAATTCATTTAAATTATTTTGCACACATTTGTTTTTACTTCCTCATGAGAGGTTATTTATTTTATTTTTTTTATCAATGTGAATAGATTCACTATAATTTGTTGCTCTATGACAGTAAAACATGGACATTTCCAAGGGGGTGAAAACTACCGCACAGGACTAAACATTGACATGGGGGTCAAAGGATGGACCCACTGAGGGAGGAAGGAACAGGCTTCCAACATTCCCTAAAGAGTCTAATTCTAGCACAGGCTACCAGAGAGGTGAGTGTTATGTGGTGTATTTAGGGTGTATTTATAAAGCAGTAAATGTGACCTTGTATTAAAACACATTGATCAGGAAGATTCACATGTAGTGAAATATACTGCTTTATAAATATAACCCTAAGCGTGCACATACCTACACACAATGTAATTTATTAAAATTAAATATCCTGCCTTGGTCAATGCAAAGTCATGTTTTTGTTTTATTCCTCTGTACTTAATTTGGTATTAAAAAACTATGGTGAGTACGTGTTCACTTTGCATGGTAAACATTCTTTTAGCAAATGAACACTATATGCCTCCATGTCTTGTGATATTTTCCATCTTCCGATAAGTATTGCTGCAGGGCATGACTCTTTGAACCGCTTTCATGGTTCAGTCATTAAATATTCACCTCTTGTTCCCATTGCTATGATTATTTTACAGCAGATCCTGGAAATTTTCCCTGGGACTCCATTGTATAGTGGAAAGGAGATAGTCCCGGGGTGGTGAAAATGTTGATTGCTGTAGGATTTTATTATTGTATTTTAAGGACAAAGCTAAAATGCCATTCAGAGGGCAAGATACTTAATATCTCTGGAGGTAGTCTGATTTTCCATACACTTACTAGAGGAATATGTAAATGTAACACTTAACCAAACCCTGGTGTTGTAGAACTGTCATCAAAAATGTCTTTTTAAGCAGTTGCAAAGATCACTGATTACCTGCAAACATTTCTTTTTCTGTGTGGATAGCCCTTCATTCTCTGGGTGTTTGCTAATCTTTTTGGGTATTGCAGCTAAAACATTATGCCATCATTTTGCATAGACCAAGCACATACATTTAAACACTTTCCCTATGCTATATTACTATAGGACCGAAGATCCTTAAACATGAAGCAGAAAAGACATCCTGAGATCACAGGAAGTGGATTAGATGATACTGGACATCATTCATCCTGAAAGATTACGTAGCTAGTTGTTGGATTGGCAAATCTGTGGGGGACATCATTAGGAATAAAATGAGTATTGCTGCAATATTAAAAAGCAAAAAAATGTTCTACATTTATCCAATTTTCAATACAAACCTAACTTTAAAAAGGCCCTATGATTAGAACATTCATAAATAGTATTTAATAACAAATTCCATATGATTATATGTGCATTTAGGATATTTTATGCATGGATGTTACCTGTAAAAGCTACCCTTGTGTAGACATTCAAAAGCCCTGAGACTGGAGGCTGCCATCTTGGATGTCATGTCAGCAGCCCCAGAAGATTCAGAACTGTCAGGCAGGTGACATGGGCAGCTACATAAAAAGGAGGTGAGAGAAGGGCTGGAGGAGTTAAATTCTCTCAGTGGAGGAAAGGGGATAACACGCAAGGAGGGAGGTAGGGGGCTGTGCTAGAGAATTTACTGGTCAATTTTTCTAGCAAGTTTAAGGGCACATCGCAAGCAAGAAAAACTTTATATATGGAAAGAAAAAAACACTGTAATTACCTATTTAAAATATCTAATTTTCTGTGCTTTTACAGCAATTTTTTAAAATGGTAACCAGGTCTCTTTAATTCTACGTTATCCTTTTACCATTACTATATGGATCCTGTGCCTAATTCTTGTATAATTCCTGTAGCGCTTAATTTAAAGATAAAGTGTCACTAAATAATATCCTTATACTCCAAAAATAATCCAGACACATTGGGGTTGATTTACTTAGGTCTTTTCACACCGACAGACCAATCGAGTCTGCCTGTCAGTTTTCTAGGTGGACCCGATTAGACCATCCATAGCTCTCTATGGAGCGGCGCATGTCAGCGGATATGTGTCATCTGATCCAATCCACTAAAAACAGACGGATGGGGTTCCGTTCCCTATCCGTCCAGCTGATTGGATGACAGTCCAATGGAAACGGACAGGCAGTCCATTTCCATCCCACCACCCCATAGAGAATAATGGGTTGTGTCTGTATCCCTCCTATATAGCAGAGCGGACACGGACCTGTCATCCGCCTGCTCAGTGGACAGATCCCTCGCTGAGCAGGCAGATCCACTTGGTGGAGTCCACCTTGTCTGCAAGGGGCCTTAAACTAGAGAAAATATCTGGTGCAGATGTGCACGGTAGCCAATCAGCTTCTAACTTCAGCATGTTCAATTGAGCTAAAAAAAAATAAAAAAATAAAAAAGAAGCTGATTGGCTACCTTGCACAGCTGCACCAGATTTTATACTCTTCAGTTTTAGTAAATAAACCCATCCACTACTTAAGCCTGGTTCACACTAGTGCAATTTCAGATGAGACCTGAGACAGAATCTTAAGACAATGGAAATCACACGTTTCTCTATGATGGCCATTCACATCAATGCAGCACAGCATGACACATTTGTGGAAAATGGTCTGGTGCTGACTTTTCTTTGTACAATTTGCAGGGTGATTTTGGCCCCATATACTTCAATGTATTCACAGTATATGTTGGCATTAATGGTTCCCTCAATGAACTGTAGCTCCCCAGTTTCGGCAGCACTCATGCAGCCCCAGACCCTGACACTCCCACCACCATGCTTGACAGTAGGCAAGACACATAAAAGGAAAAAAACGCGCTAGATCCAAGTGACAATAATGATTTCAAAAATTAAAAAGAAATAATTTAATAAATTTATATAAAAATCAAAGTCCAAAGAGCAGCAGCTTATTTGCAGGATAACACAAAAATAGAATAGAAAAGAGAAGCTGCGCTATATAAGGTCCAAACCAGCAATGGCTTATAAATATCAAGATGTTAGTGTGCATGAACAGCCATAGAATCACTTTGGGAGTGGTGTGCAAAGAGAGTAACCGAGATCTACCGCACACCCACGGCAACAGGGGATTGCGGTATACAGACGACTCATCTGGGTATATCAGTCTGGACGTTCCTTTACTCAAGCAAAGGCCGTGGCTGGGCTATAGCCATCTGCATGCTTTTGCTTGCCATCTGGTAAGCGAGTTTTTTTATTAGGTGGTGGCACTTAAGTTTGGATCAAGCTCACCTGGGTGTCTTGTTTTGGACTCTGTTCATGCACACTAACATCTTGATATTTATAAGCAATTGCTGGTTTGGACCTTATATAGCGCAGCTTCTCTTTTCTAGTAGGCAAGACACAATTGTCTTTGTACTCCTCACCTGGATCCCACCACACACGCTTAATACCATCTGAACCAAATAAGTTTATCTTGGTCTCATTAGACCACAGGACATGATTCCAGTAATCCATGTCCTTAGTCTGCTTGTCTTCAGCAAACTGTTTGCGGGCTTTCTTGTGCATGATCTTTAGAAGAGGCTTCCTTCTTGGACAATAGCCATGCAGACCAATTTGATGCAGTGTGCGGTGTATGGTCTGAGCACTGACAGGCTGACTCCCCACCTCTTCAATCTCTGCAGCAATGCTGGCAGCACTCATGAATCTATTTCCCAAAGGCAACCTCTGGATATGACGCTGAGCTTGTGCACTCAACTTCTTTGGATGCTGCATGGTCTTGGCCACTGTGTTGCCACTGTGCTGCCACCGCGCCAAGCCCACCGTGCTGCTGAGCTGCAGCATGGTGGTCTTGGCCACCGTGCTGCAGCTCAGTTTCAGGGTCTTGGCAATCTTCTTATAGCCTAGGCCATCTTTATGTAGAACAACATAAGAGGGTAACATAACACACCTGCTCCCCATTCACACCTGAGACCTTGTAACACTAACAAATCCCATGACACCGGGGAGGGAAAATGGCTAATTGGGCCCAATCTGGACATTTTCACTTAGGGGTGTACTCACTTTTGTTGTCAGCAGTTTAGCCATTAATGACTGTGTGTTGAGTTATTTTGAGGGGACAGCAAATTTACATGGTTATACAAGCTGTACACTTACTACTTTACATTGTAGCAAAGTGTAATTTCTTCAGTGTCACATAAAAAGATATAATAAAATATTTACAAAAATGTGAGGGGTATATTTACTTTTGTGAGATATTGTAAGTGTAATGCCGTGCACACATGACCGGACTTTACTGCATACTTGGTTCGGCTGACTTTTCGACAGACTTTACGACGGACTTTCCAAATGAACGGACTTGCCTACACACGATCAACCAAAGTCCGACGGATTCGTACGTAATGACGTACGACCGGACTAAAACAAGGAAGTTCATAGCCAGTGGCCAATAGCTGCCCTAGCGTTGGTTTTTGTCCGTTGGACTAGCATACAGACGAGCGGACTTTTCGACAGGACTCGAGTCCGTCGAAAAGATTTGAAACGTTTCATTTCTAGGTCCGTTGAACTTTTGGGGGAAAAAAGTCCGCTGGAGCCCCCACACGATCGAATTGTCCGACGGACTCCGGTCCGCCGAACCAAGTGTGCCGTAAAGTCCGCTCGTGTGTACGCGGCATAAGTTTATGTCTGGGCAAATTAAAAATAAATTATTTACAGAGTACATCTCTGCAAAACATACCAACTTTCCCATACTTTGTTACTTTAAAAATGCTCAAGGTATAGAAAAATACCCATTAAACGTTCTATAGTGGGCTGACACTACTGCATCTACTGTACAGAAATCTAAAGCAGTGTTGTCAGTCCTATTTTCCCCCTTAAGGAGGAGGGGGTTGAGTAAGTGTCATTTTAATGAATATACACTTGTCCCTTAATGCATAGGTGAGCAAACAGCAAAATGGAAACCTGCCTGGAAAGCCTATCCAAAAAGTTAAAGACTTATAAGAAAACTGTGAAAAAAAATACAATAAGAATATGTGTTTAGAATGTAATGATTGAGATTAAAGAAATATACTAACCCTATGTAGGTCTACAAAACTTCCATAATACAAACCATGATAATGGACAAAGGGCAGATATGTTTGCTACAATGGGAATGAGAATAAGTGGCACTTATTTTGAAAGAAGAAAACATAAAGGCTCATGAATTACCTTGAACAAAACTAATGCAAAACAAGCCAATCATAAAAAGGACAAGAGCAAATGTAGAGAAATATAGCATGGCAGGCAGTGAAGGTAAATACAATTTTCTACATTCTAATGCTTTTATCTCTGATTGTATTGTAGCCAATTTATACAATTTACTCTATATTCTTTTGAAAAGGCATGCCAAATTACATGCATTTACAATGACATACATTGAATAAAGAGATATCCCACAGGCTCCCTTCATTTTATTTCACCTGCCCAGCCTTAAAGTGACACTATCCCTATTATTTGTGACATATTAGGGATAAAGGCATAAACATACTATACTATGAAGATGAAATGAGCTAAATCTTACCTTATCTTTTCTTTTTATTAGCAGAAAGGAAATCATAAATCAGTTTGTAGGCAAGTACCTACAATGTTTAGTGTGTGTGTGACACCGGCGCAAACCTGTATATGATTCAATAAACAAACCTACAGCAAAAGGTGCCTACAAGGGACATTTATTGTTACAGCAAGTGAACGTAGGCTGCCCAGGCCAGGAAAGAGTTACAGTTGTGCTGAAAAGTTTGCATACCCTGGCAGAGATTTTGAAATCTTAAAAATATGACTGTTCATGCCAAAACACTGTCTTTTATTTAAGGATAGTGATCATATGAAGCCATT
This sequence comes from Aquarana catesbeiana, assembly GCF_042186555.1. Lineage (NCBI taxonomy): Eukaryota > Metazoa > Chordata > Amphibia > Anura > Ranidae > Aquarana > Aquarana catesbeiana. Next base: position 210,732,188 of record NC_133331.1, on the reverse strand, counting down.
TATTATCACATAGTTGTTTGGCTCCTTTTTAAATCATAATGCTAACTGAAATCACCCAAATGCCCTGATGAAAAGTTTACATACCCTGGAATGTTTGGCCTTGGTACAGGCACACAAGGTGACACACACTGGTTAAAATGGCAATTTAAGGGCAATTCAAGGTTAATTTCCCACATCTATGGCTTTTTAGATTGCAATTAGTGTTTGTGCATAAATAGTCAATGAGTTTCTTAGCTCTCACATGGATTCACTGAGCAGGCTAGATACTGAGCCATGGGGAGCAGAAAAAAACTGTCAAAAGACCTGCGTAACAGGGTAATGGAACTTTATAAAGATGGAAAAGGATATAAAAAGATATCCAAAGCCTTGAAATGCCAGTAAGTACTGTTCAATCACTTATTAAGAAGTGGAGAATTCAGGGATCCCTTGATACCAAGCCAAGGTCAGGTAAACCAAGAAAGCTTGCAGCCACAACTGCCGGAGGACTTGTTCAGGATACAAAGTAAAACCCAAAGGTAACCTCAGGAGAAATACAGGCTGCTCTGGAGAAAGACAGTGTGGTTGTTTTTAAGGAGCACAATACATACATGGGATACCCATAAAGGTGCAACATTACATCCTTGTATGGTCCTCATCATTCCCATGACAAACCTCCAACCACAACACCAACTCCTCCATGCTCCTACTCTCCTGTGGCCCAGTCCCTTCCAACAGGCCAAACGGTAGATGTGCCACTGCACATTAACCCATTCATCACTACACAGTATCTTTGAATACAATACACAATTGACAGTACTGGAACTTTCCCACAGAGGCTGTTTATTCTAGCTGAAATCTCAAGTCACATTCTCCGACACAGAGAACATTTTCTCAAGTCACCTGGCAGTTTCACAGAAAATGCATGAGCCAACACCTCAGGATTCACCAGTGAACACAGAGGACATCTTCCTGAAACAACGCACTCCAGGTAAACTACTGCAGTCAATTAGTAATGTCCAGATGGGATTGATGAAAGTAGTAAATATGGTATAACCTAAAAAGAATAGTTCCAGTTTGATTTTTTAAGAGGTTATCACAGCGACTTCTTGTACCAACAGCAAAGAGCTGTGGGGCCCACATTGTCTTTTACTCAGCCTTTGCCAGCTAGAGCCCTTCTTTAACCTCCAATCATCTCAATCACTGAATGTAACTTCCTGGGGGAACAATCGCGGACCACTGTGTTCCCCCAAGATGTAGAAACGCTTGTTTTCAGTACTCACATCATGAGAACATTTTTCCTCTTTCTCAGCAAAGTGAATGCTCTTTCTACACTGCCACTAACTTCAACACCCACACTCCTCTATCGTCAATCATATAAACTCCTGCCAAATGATGCCTTCATTTACCTGAAAATGAAAAACCTCTACTCTTGCATCTATATTCCCCACTGTAGATTGAAATGATGGTTGTTTGAAATCCCTCCATCCTTACTGCTCTGTACCACTACTCTTTCTTTGGATGGTTTCCAGTGTTGTTCATAGTCCAGCTTCAGACAGAGACAAAAAAATGATAGATTGAGTTACTAAAGGGATAGACAATTCACTTACCTTAAAGTGTTTGCAACCTCAAAAAAAAAATCCTGTTGCCTTAAAGCATGCATAACAGCACAGTGCTTGTTCTGTGTAATTTGGCTCTTTCTATCACCTAAAATACCTGGCTGATCCTGCCTGGTTCTACCCTCCTCCCTGTAAACTTACCACGGTTTATCATGGCTGCTGAGCCCTGACACTGTGGCCCTGCTCTGTCCTCTCCCGAATGCTCTCCCCCTTTCCCTCCCTGCCTGTCAGCTAGTCTGTGCCACTATGCTAAAAAAGAGAGAAAAACAGCAAAGGCGCCTCTTAGTAAGATTCTATAGTTTAATGACAAAACTCCATTAAAATCACTCACATGTAATGACATGTTAGTCCGGCACACGGGATGACAGTAGAAGCCATAGGTGATCTCTGCACTCTATCCGATGGAAGGGAGCCTTGTTCCTCTCCGCTGTCGGCTTGCATGTTCGGCGCAGACTTCCGGGATACAATCGTGATCCAAAAACGAGGCTTTCACCTCAGCCAGGCAGTCGAATGGAGGGCTGGAACGCAGAGCACTGGAATGGGCTGTACTGCCGTTCAGCAACGCGTTTCCGATCGTATCCCGGAAGTCTGCGCCAAACATACAAGCCGACAGGCAGAAACGGAGCGGAAACGCGGAGAAGAACAAGGCTCCCTTCCATCGGATAGAGTGCAGAGATCACCTATGGCTTCTACTGTCATCTCGTGAGATGGACTAACATGTCATTACATGTGGGTGATTTTAATGGAATTTTGTCATTAAACTATACAATCTTACTAAGAGGCGCCTTTGCTGTTTTTCTCTCTTTTTTACATATTGGAGTGGCTTCACCTCCCCTTCCAAGGCTGCCCTGCTAACAGACTGTATATCCCTCACCAAGAGCTATATATTGCTCAAAGGACTTCTTTGATGACATACTTTGTGGTTTATTATTTACATTGAAACTTGTGCTGCTATTTATCTTTGTATTTGTGCCACTATGCTTCCTGCCCCTTCCCTTCCTGCTGCCATAATAACTGTATTACAAACATACTATCCCCTCTGTTAGCTGACATTATCTGTCCTAGTGTCTGTGCTGAAAAAAAAATGCTGATTATACCTTATATCCGAGCATCTCCTGGAGCTCATATGATTTCTCTGCTCTCTCTCCTCTCTCCTCACCTCCTCCCCGACCGACATCAGGGGAATTTCTTGGCCCCTTGCACTATAGCTGTCAGCCGGGGAGGGGAGAGCCAAGGAGTCACATGAGGGCCGGAAAGCGCTCTGATATAAGGTATAATCGGCATTTTTTTCTCCAGCACAGACACTAGGACAGATAATGTTAGCTAAGAGAGGGGATGGTATGTTTGTAATACAATGGGGGTCATTTACTAAGATAAACGTGCTGCGCCGGTTCATACCTTAATTGGTACACCGGATAAATCCTTAATTGAGCGTGTGAACTGGCGCACGCACAGCAGTACCTGCCCGCGAGAATGTTTCCAGCGCAATCCCATCGCGCTGGTTCTCAGCGAGGTACATCTCGCGCTCGCTGCAATAGGAAAAACACATCTGGGGGCCGGGATCTGGGGGCCTCCTTATTAAAGGGGGCTCCCGGATTCTGATAAGACCCCCGCCCGCAGACTCCGACAACCAATGGCCAGGGTTGTCGGGAAGAGGCCCTTGTCCTCATCAACATGGGGACAAGGTGCTTTGGGGTGAGGGAGCCGCAGGTCGCCCCCCTGCCCCAAAGCACTCACCCCCCCATGTTGAGGGCATGCAGCCTGGTACGGTTCAGGAGGGGGGGCGCTCGTCCCCACCCCCTTTCCTGACCGGCAGGGCTGCGTGCTCGGATAAGGGTCTGGTATGGATTTTGGGGCGACCCCCTCGCAGTTTTTTCGGCATAGGGGGTTCCCCTTAAAATCCATACCAGACTGAAGGGCCTGGTATGCCCTTGGAGGGGAACCCATGCCTGTTTTTTATGTAAAATTTGGCGTGGAGTTCTCCCTCAAGATTCATACCACAGTGCCTGGCATTGGCGGGGATCCAAGTCGGATCCCCATACTTGTCGCTCATTGGGAAAGGAAAAAATTTTTTTTTCCTTTCCCGATGAGCGAGCCAGCTTGGCGCTGCTATCTGCAGCTGACACAGTGCACTGCGATTACCTGCAATTATGTGTGTATAGCTGCGCTAAATCACTCCTGGACGCAGTCAATTCTATTTTTTCTATCTGCACCAAACCACATATAATCAAAAGCAGCTTAACGCAGTGTGTGAATGGGGCCATAGGAAAGCATTGTGTGCATTTAGCTACGGTAGAAAACGCAGCTAAAAGCACAATTCTATTCGTCCGTGTGAAAGGGGCCTATGGCCCCTTTCACACTGGGGCGTTTTTCAGGCGCTATGGTGCTAAAAATAGCGCCTGAAAAATGCCCTAAAGAAGTGGCTCCATTCACTCCAGTGTGAAAGCCCGAAGGCTTTCACACTGGAGCGGTGCGCTAGCAGGACAGTAAGGCCCCTTTCACACTGGGGCGGTGGGGGCATCTGCGTTAAAGCGGCACTTTTTTTAGCGCCACTTTAAGTCATTTTAGCGGCGTTATTCGGCTGCTAGTGCGGCGGTTTTAACCCCCCGCTAGCGGCCGAAAAGGGGTTAAATCTGCCCACAAAACACCGCTGGATCGGCGTTTTGCCGGCGGTATCACAGCGCTGCCCCATTGATTTCAATGGGGAGCAGCAGTGGAGGAGCGGTGAGTTCACCGCTCCAAAGAAGCTGCTGGCAGGACTTTTTGTGATGCCCTGCCAGTGCACCGCTCCAGTGTGAAAGCCCTCACTGGAGTGAATGGAGCCGCTTCTTTAGGGATTTTTTCAGGCGCTATTTTTTAGCACTGTAGCGCCTAAAAACGCCCCGTGTGAAAGGGGCCTAAAAGAAGTCCTGCTAGCAGCACCTTTGGAGCGGTGAATTTTTTAGCACTGTAGCGCCTAAAAACGCCCCGTGTGAAAGGGGCCTAAAAGAAGTCCTGCTAGCAGCACCTTTGGAGCGGTGAAGGAGCGGTGTATAAACCGCTCCTGCCCATTGAAATCAATGGGACAGCGTGGCTATACCGCCGGAAAAACACCACTGTGGCGGCATTTTGCGGGCAGATTTAACCTCTTTTCGGCTGCTAGCGGGGGTTAAAACCGCTAGTGGCCAAATACCGCCTGTAAAGCGGCGCTAAAAATAGCGCCGTTTTACCGCTGCCGCCCGCATCGCCCCAGTGTGCCTAAGGCCCCTTTCACACGGACAGACCGTTCAGGTCCGCCTCGGACCTGCGGACCTGAATGGATACTCCATAGACCTCTATGGAGGGTCGGATGTCACTGGTGACATGTCCGCTGACATCCGACCCACTCCAATCCGTAAAAGTGTAACGGAGGGAAAACCTATTTTTCCATCCGTCTGCGGATCGGATCGGGTGACGACGGACTCTACGGTCCGTCATCATCCAATCCCCCACAGAGGAGAACAGCACTCTGACAGTTCCGTCCCTGCACAGTGTGCAGAGACAGACCTGTCATCTGCCTGCTCCGTGTGAAAGAACCCTAAGGCCAACGCCCTTTGTACAAAAATCCACGGGGAAGTTTGTACAAAGTCCCATTGTGTGTATGAGGCTTAAACACCAGAAATTCAAGTTTTCATATCTTTAAAGGTCACCATACACTGGCCAATCAATTAGATCTTCCATAAATTAGATTCAGTGCAAGAGCCTGTTTCATTTTCTACAATTAGAAGTAATTCTTACAGTGCATCTTCCTATTACCGCTTTAGCCTAATGCTCTCTTTCCACTATTTCAACCCCAAAGTTGCGTGATTTACAATGTGCTTTTTCGGCTTGTTTTCCACCATTGCAACTTGTCATGCCACTTGGGACTGAAAAGTTGCATTACAAGTTCTACCCCATGATTTACAATGAGTACCGTTCATATGTGTGCGACTTCAAGTCACAGCAACTTCAAAGTAGTCCCTGCACTACTTTGGTCCCACTTTGATGCGACTTGAGGTCCATAGACCTAAAAAATACACAGGCATTGCTTCAAGTTTCGGCAAAAATTTGCGGGAAACTCGCGGCAAAAAACATGCAACTTTGGGCTTGCAATGGTGGAAACTGAGCCTTAATGCCATGTCATGCGACTAGTTCAAAACATCGGAGAAAAAGTTGCACTGAAGTTGGAACAAAGTAGTGCAAGAACTTTTTTTGGAGTTGCACCAATTAGAATGGGGGAACATTGAAATACATGTGTTTTGACTTGTCCTGCGACTTCACATGTGTGAAGTGGCACAACAACTCGCAGTAGTGGAAAGAGAGCCTAAGGCCACTTGGGACTGAAAAGTTGCATCACAAGTTCTACCCCATGATTTACAATGAGTACCGTTCATATGTGTGCGACTTGCTTACGCATATGCCGTATACACAGCGGGCACACATCTTTAATACAGAAATCCATATTTGGCATGGAAATTAACCACTTGCTTACTGGGCACTTAAACCCCCCTGCTGTCCAGACCAATTTTCAGCGCTGATGCACTTAGAACGACAAATGCGTGGTCATACTTAGCCAAATGTTTTTTGTTTTTTGTTTTTTAAGTTCCCACAAATAGAGCGTTCTTTTGGTGGTATTTGATCACCTGTGTGGTTTTTTTCTTTTGTTCAAAAAAAAAGAAAAGACAGATTTTTATAAATAATTTTGTATATTTTTGGATATTTTGATATTAAATTTTGCAAACAGGTAATTTTTCTCCTTCATTGATGTACGCTGATGAGGCGGCACTAATTGGTTACACTGATAGGCAGAACTGCTTGGGACCACTGGTGGGCATTGATAGGTGGCACTGGCAGATGGTACTGGTGGGCACAGATGAGGCAGAATTGCCTCTTCGGGAACAATGTCCCTTGCACCTAAGCCGGTGATCAGCTTTTATTTTTATCCTCATGCTGTCAGCTTGAGGAGAAAAAATAAACAATTACCGAGCTTTAGTTTATATCATGTGATCAGCTGTCATTGTCTGACAGCTAATCGCATGGTAAGGGGCCGGGATCGGCCTTTACTTTGATCTGTGATCATCCGAGGCTCAGTGACTCTGAGTGCCCTGCAGGGAGCACATGGGGAGCCCGTCCTATGACAGCCTCCCAGAAATTCAGGTTCACACTGTGGCCGTCGTTTGGCTATAGCACAGACACCAAGTGGTTAAAAAGAAAACAGATGCAGATTTCTAGGACTGGCCAAAAAGTTTAGAGTCAAAGGCAACTGATGACTTTCTATTAAAGATTTAAATGGGCCATTAACATGCATCACAATTGAACTTAGGAATGTGTCTTTGCAAAGTTAAACTAATTAAAATCCTTTCTTATTTTTGCTTGGTGATAGACTGCAGAGGGATTAGAAGTTTTGTCAGATGTCTACACCCCTGATAGATTGAAGACACCTCCCAAATTTTGCCAATTTCTCATTCAAAATTTTTCACTTCCTGTCACATAGCCAAACAGGAAGTGAGGGTAAAACTCTACCAATGTATGTCCTTGGGGACACACAGGTCAATCTAAATAGTTTCCCCATTCCGGAAATTGCACTCTAGCATTTTGCCATGTAGTACATCCCAAATTATTATGTATCTTGGGGTTTATTTACTAAAAGGTAAATCCACTTTGCACTACAAGTGCACTTGCTGGAGATCCGAGGGGGACATGCAAGGAAAAGAAAAAAACAGCATTTTTGCCTCTACATGATTGGATGATAAAATCACCAGTGCTTCCCCTCTGATTTTCATCAACTACACTTGTATTGCAGAAAGGATTTGCCTTTAATAAACCCCAAAATACCTAATAATTTGGGGTGTACACAACAAAGTGCTAGAGTGCAATTTGCATGATGGGGACACTAGTTAGATTGACCTGTGTGTCCCCAAGGAAAAATATTGTTAGGGTTTTACTCTCACTTCCTGTTTGGCTATGTGACTGGAAGCGAAGCCAATTTTAAGAAAAGGGACACAAAGCCCAACCAAAAAAAAAAAAAATTATTTCCCTCAAATGTCCACAATTAGACTAGGATTGTCTTCAGCTTGATTTTAGTTCAGTGCTCTAAATCAGCGCTTATCAACCCTGTCCTCAAGTACCCCCCCAACAGGCCACGTTTGCAGGTTTTCCTTCATCTTGCACAGGTGCTTTAGATCAAAATCAATGGCTTTGTATTTTGGACAGCTATTTTAGATAAGATACATTTCCTAAATGTGTCCTGTCTGGGGGTACTTGAGGACTGAGGCTGAAAACCACTGCTCAAAAAGAAAATTGCATACTTACTACTAGGGATGAGCCGAACAACCCCCTGTTCGGTTCGCACCAGACATAAAGAGTGACCCATTGTCCTCTGTGATGACCTTAAAGTGAATAGCTCACCACTATGGAAGGGCCGAGCACCCCCCTGTTCGGTTCGCAGCAGAACATGCGAACAGGCAAAAAATTTGTTCGAACACGTGAACACCGTTAAAGTCTATGGGACACGAACATGAATAATCAAAAGTGCTAATTTTAAAGGCTTATATGCAAGTTATTGTCATAAAAAAGTGTTTGGGGACCTGGGTCCTGCCCCAGGGGACATGGATCAATGCAAAAAAAAGTTTTAAAAACGGCCGTTTTTTCGGGAGCAGTGATTTTAATAATGCTTAAAGTGAAACAATAAAAGTGTAATATCCCTTTAAATTTTGTACCTGGGGGGTGTCTATAGTATGCCTGTAAAGAGGCACATGTTTCCCGTTTTTAGAACAGTCTGACAGCAAAATGACATTTCAAAGGAAAAAAAGTCATTTAAAACTACTCGGTCCGACAATACACATAAAAGTTCATTGATAAAAACGGCATGGGAATTCCCCACAGGGGAACCCCGAACCAAAATTTTTAAGAAAATGACGTGGGGGTTCCCCTAAATTCCATACCAGGCCCTTCAGGTCTGGTATGGATTTTAAGGGTAACCCTGTGCCAAAATTTTTAAAAAAATGGCGTGGGGTCCCCCTAAAAATCCATACCAGACCCTTATCCAAGCATGCAACCTGGCAGGCCGCAGGAAAAGAGGGGGGGCGAGAGAGCGGTTCCCACCCTCCTGAACCGTACCAGGCCACATGCCCTCAACATTGGGAGGGTGCTTTGGGGTAGCCCCCAAAACACCTTGTCCCCATGTTGATGAGGACAAGGGCCTCATTCCCACAACCCTTGGCCGGTGGTTGTGGGGGTCTGCGGGCGAGGGGTTTATCAGAATCTGGAAGCCCCTTTAACAAGGGGACCCCCAGATCCCGACCCTCCCCCCTGTGTGAAATGGTAAGGGCCTACCATTTCACAAAAAACTGTCAAAAATGTTAAAAATGACAAGAGACAGTTTTTGACAATTCCTTTATTTAAATGCTTCTTCTTTCTTCTATCCTATTTCTTCTTCCTTCTATCTTCCTTCGGTTTCTTCCTCCATCTTCTTCTTCTGGTTCTTCTGGTTCTTCTGGTTCTTCCTCTGGTGTTCTCATCCGGCATCTTCCTCCGCGGCGTTGGCGTCTTCTTTCCTTCTTCTCCTCGGACCGCTCCACATCCATGATGGCATGGAGGGAGGCTCCCGCTGTGTGACGCTTCTCTCTTCAGCATTTTCTCTTCATCTTTTTCTCTTCATCTTCTTCTCTTCATCTTCTTGTCTTCATCTTCCTTTCGGGCCGCCCCCCATCCATGATGGCATGGAGGGAGGCTCCCCCTGTGTGTGACACTTCTCCTCTTCTGACGGTTCTTAAATAACGGGGGGGGGGCCACCCGTTGACCCTGCCCCCCTCTGACGCACGGGGACTTGACGGGACTTCCCTGTGGCATTCCTCGTGACGTCAGAGGGGGCGGGGTCACCCGTTACGTAACCCCGTCCCCTTCTGGCGTCACGGGGAATGCCACAGGGAAGTCCCTGTCGAGTGCCCGTGCGTCAGAGGGGGGCGGGGTCACCGGGTAGCCCCCCCATTATTTAAGAACCCTCAGAAGAGGAGAAGCGTCACACAGCGGGAGCCTCCCTCCATGCCATCATGGATGCGGAGCAGCCCAAGGAGAAGAAGGGAAGAAGACGTCGACGCCGCGGAGGAAGATGCCGGACGAGAACACCGGAGGAAGAACCAGAAGAACCAGAAGAAGATGGAGGAAGAAACCGAAGGAAGATAGAAGAAAGAAAATAGAAGAAAGAAGAAGCATTTAAATAAAGGAATTGTCAAAAACTGTCTCTTGTAATTTTTAACATTTTTGACAGTTTTTTTGTGAAATGGTAGGGGTACTTTTGTACCCCTTAACATTTCACACAGGGGGGAGGGCCGGGATCTAGGGGGCCCTTTGTTAAAGGGGGCTTCCAGATTACGATAAGCCCCCTGCCCGCAGACCCCCACAAAAACCAGCCAAGGGTTGTGGGGATGAGGCCCTTGTCCTCATCAACATGGGGACAAGGTGTTTTGGGGGGCTACCCCAAAGCACCCTCCCAATGTTGAGGACATGTGGCCTGGTACAGTTCAGGAGGGGAGGCGCTCTCTCGTCCCCCCCTCTTTTCCTGCGGCCTGCCAGGTTGCATGCTCGGATAAGGGTCTGGTATGGATTTTTAGGGGGACCCCACACCATTTTTTTTTATTTTGGCGCGGGGTTCCCCTTAAAATCCATATCAGACCTGAAGGGTCTGATATAGATTTTGAGGGGGACCCCACGCCATTTTTTTTTTTTAATTTTGGCTGGGGGTTCCCCTTAATATCCATACCAGACCTGAAGGGCCTGGTATGGAATTTAGGGGGACCCCCACGACATTTTTTTTTTACATTTTGGTTCGGGGTTCCCCTGTGGGGAATTCCCATGCCATTTCTATCAATGAACTTTTATGTGTATTGTCGGACCGGCAATTCATTAATAGCCGCGAGTAGTTTTAAATGACTTTTTTCCTTTGAAATGTCATTTTGCTGTCAGACTGTTCTAAACATGGGAAACATGTGCCCCTTTACAGGCATACTATAGACACCCCCCGGGTACGAATATTAAAGGGATATTACACTTTTATTGTTTCACTTTAAGCATTATTAAAATCACTGCTCCCGAAAAAACGGCCGTTTTTAAAACTTTTTTTTGCATTGATCCATGTCCCCTGGGGCAGGACCCAGGTCCCCAAACACTTTTTATGACAATACCATGAATATTAGCCTTTAAAATTAGCACTTTTGATTTACCCCATAGACTTTTAAAGGGTGTTCCGCGGCATTTGAATTTGCCGCGAACACCCCAAATTGTTCGCTGTTCGGCGAACCGGCGAACAGCCGATGTTTGAGTTGAACATGAGTTTGACTCGAACTCTAAGCTCATCCCTACTTACCACTCTGAAATGTTACTTTCCTGGTTACTATCCATGCCAGCATACGTACAATCCATGCATGTGCTACCATGAAGGCACCAGGAAAGTAACTTAAAACTAGAAAAAAAAAAAAAGGGGATTTGTCTAAGACATGCCAATCAGCCTAGTTAAGCTGCAGCTGGGAAATCCGTTGCATGAAAAGAACACACATAAAACATAAAACATTTTAAACAATTTTATTGGTCCAAAAAAAAAACAGGACTTGGAAAAGAAGCAAGGAAAGCAAAATACACACATGTATGTTCATTTGAGACACTAACACAATATGTTTGAGGTTTGACCCTTTTGCAGTGTAAAGTAAAGCGGTTGTATACCCGCTGTCTTTTTTTTTTTTTACACCTGCAAGGGAAAAGGCATAATGAGCTAGTATGCACCGCATACTAGCTCATTATGAGATACTTACCTTAGAACGAGGCGCCGGCATCTCACCCTGTCCACGCCGAGGGAGCTGACATCTCCCCTCGGCGTGTCTTCCGGGTATCGCGGCTCCGGCGCTGTGAGTGACTTCTGCCCGGCAAGCTCCGGAGTTTGCCGGGCTGTCAGCCGAGAGTCCCCTGTGCGCATGCGCCGCTGCAGTCAGCGGCTCATTGCGAGGGGAATATCTCCTAAACCTTACAGGTTTAGGAGATATTTTTTTTACCTACAGGTAAGCCTTATTATAGGCTTACCTGTAGGTAAAAGTTACAAATAAAGGTATACAACCACTTTAACAGGAGTTAAAAGGAGTGCACCCACAAATGGACATCTATTAAGGATTAAAACAACATTAGGCACAACATCATGAGAAAGAATTTTAAAAATAATGCAGCACAGACAAATCAAAGTGAACAACATAAAAACAACAAAAATTGCCAACATAAAAAAGATTTCATGGTAAAATAACCACTGTTATGTCTCCAGGAGACCTTTCTCTCTCTCGAGGTTCAGAAAAGAGAATTAATTTGTCATTTAATTTGTATATCGTGTTGCTGTTTCATCAAGCTATAGATTATGTTTGTTCCAGGTTAGCTGTTATGCATGTGCCACCTACTGGCCAAACATTAATATCATTTGTAATAATACCTTTAACCTTTAAAGGATATGACATAAAAATCATCACATCCTCTTTAGTCAGGAAGTGAAAACTTCCTGACTAAAGTCGGGATCAGTCGGGAAGTCGGGACTTCGGGATCAGCATCTTCAGATTATGCCAGCTGCCTAGATGTAATCTCTTCCCATCCATGGCATCGGAGGTAAGCAATCTTCCCCTTCCTCCTCCACAGGCTATTAGGGAAAGCAGATAGTCATTTCAGTTATTATTTTATATGATGTTTACTATTGTATGGTAATGTTATATTATTCTTGTTGTTTTCAGTTTTACCGCATATCACGTGTGTCATTCACACTTCTATAAAAATCTGCAACGTGCCAATAAAGATACAGACAAGAAACAGCAGTCTATTATTGTGTATGCAGAAAAAGGTTATCTGCCTGGATAGCTACCCATAGACTCTGGGAGTACGGGGGGCGAGGCCAGGACAGTAAAACTCAGTCCAGGAACACTACAGATAGTGCATTAGTGGAAGAGGTTTGGCCACACGGAAGAGCTACAGTCTGCAATCGACTATACAGCCACTTTCATACAGCCAAGCAGCACACAGAGACTGCAGCCCTACACGCTTACTGCTCCCACAGGTTGCTACTCAGTCAAGCAGCCATGTCACGCAGTAGCGCATCCTCACTCAAAACCAGATCACGAGTTTATGGTTCCAGCAAGTCGGTGACAGCCAGTGTTGAAGCCGCCATCACCCGTGGGAAAGCCGAAGCAGCAAAGACGCGAGCTACAAGAAATGCAGTTTAAGTTAGAAATGGCCTCACTAGAAGCCAAGCAAGCGCAAGACAAGGCCTCACTAGAAGCCAGGGAAGCCTCCATGAAGCTTGAACAAACACGTCTGGATGTCGCATTAGAGAAGCTCACTGCATAAAGGGAAGCTGCAACTGCCATAGCTGAAGCAGAAGCCCTGGAAGCAGCCATGAGCCTCAGTGGTGAATGCAGCAATGTGCTTGTCTCCGAACAAGGAGAGCTGAATCCCTCGCAACGCACTTCAGAGTACTTGCACCAACACTTCAAATCAATCTACGATTCTTCTCCTCTACAGGGAATAGACGGTGTCCTAGGAGAAACAGACCAAACACTGCAGGTAACAGAGCATGAGAGCAACCAAACTCCTCAGAGCTGCAAGCAGCAAAACTCTCACCAGCACGTTACAGATCAAACCTACGTCTCTGCACGCCACGACCCTCAACCTCCAAACCAGTATCAGAATAATCCTTCTACTACACAACGGTATGAGACAAGAGGGCCTAAAGCAGAAACTTCTGACATTTATGGTAACACACCACACTACCACTACAGTAGTGAATCGCCAACATGCTCTAACACCAACCAAGTTATAACAGACTTTGCCAAGTTCTTTGCCAGACGAGACTTAATCACAAAAGGACTTGTAAAGTTTAACGATCGGCCAGAAAACTACAAAGCCTGGCGATCGTCCTTTCAAAATACCATAAAAGGTCTAGACCTGTCTCACACCGATGAAATAGACCTCCTAGTCCAATGGCTTGCCGAACATGCCAGTAGAATCAGGAACATTAACATAAAACAACCAGAGACTGGTCTTAAAAAGATTTGGAGCAGATTAGAAGAGTGCTATGGCTCGACAGAGACTATAGAGCATGCACTTTTTAAAAGGATTGAGGACTTTCCCAGAATACCTAGCAAGGGTTATCACAAACTACGAGAATTAGCCGACTTGCTAGAGGAACTACTTCTTGCTAAAGAGGAGGGAGACCTGCCGGTCTCACCTCCCTGGATGCGGCCAGAGGGATTAAACCTTTAATTCTGAAGCTTCCTTACGACCTACAACAAAGATGGGTCACATATGATTCTAAACATAAGAAAAGGTTCCAGGTACCATTTCCACCATTCAACGTTTTCGTAGACTTTGTTTCAGAGCAAGCTAATTTCTTGAATGATCCCAGCTTTGACTTTATACTGCCATCAGCCACACTCCCTAGCTTCAAACAGCACAGGATGCCAGTGACAGTGAACAAGTTTCATGTTTCTCCTACAGATTTTTCCTATAGGACTTCCAACAGTGTTCACCCAGAGGACAAAGTCGGAGACCCTAGCAAGCAGTGCCCTCTACACTGGAAGCCGCACCCTCTACCAAAATGCAAGACCTTCAGGGAGAAGTCTCTAGAAGATCGCAAAGCCTTCCTAAGAGAGAACCACATATGCTTCAGGTGCTGTTCATCCACATCACACTTTACCAAGGACTGCAAGGTTAGTGTATCATGCACAGAGTATGACAACACAGACCACAACTCAGCACTACATCCAGGCCTGCTCCTTGGGCCGCCCAGCGAGCTGGCGATACCAACGAGCATGGTGGGGAGCAAGAGAACACTGGTTCAAACATCTCAGTGGTTACCTCACAGTGTACTGAGGTATGCAAAGATCCTGCAGGCGGTAGGTCTTGTTCAAAGATCTGTCTTATTAGAGCTTATCCAATGGGTCACAGAAACAAAGCTGTCAAGATGTATGCGCTCTTAGATGACCAAAGCAACCACTCTATGGCTAAATCCACATTCTTTGACACCTTCAGTGTTAGGGGTCCAAGCTCCCCTTACTCTATAAAGACTTGTGCGGGTACTGTTGAGACAGTGGGGAGAAGAGCCACTGCCTTCTGTGTAGAGTCCATAGATGGCCGGACTCGCCTACCTTTACCCACCATACTCGAGTGCAGCCAGATTCCAGACAACCGGTCAGAAATCCCTACACCAGATGCAGCAATTCACCAGCCTCATCTAAAACTCATGGCCCATCTAATACCAGAATATGACGAGCAGGCCCAGTTGATGCTGCTCCTGGGAAGAGACATTCTGCAGGTTCATAAAGTAAGAGAACAGATTAATGGTCCCCGCAATGCTCCCTTTGACCAAAGACTTGACCTGGGATGGGTCATCGTAGGGGACGTCTGCCTAAAGACTGTGCACAGACCCACCATGGTCAGTAGCATGTTCACTAATGTACTTGACAAAGGACGCCCTTCCTCCTTGCAACCATGTCACAACAGCTTCATCACAAATGAGCTTCCAGGTAGTACTCACATACCTTGTTCCTCTGTAGACCTAGACACAGATGACCATGCTTGTGACAGTGACCCAGACCACCTAGGGTGTACAGTCTTTCATAGAACAAAGGAAGACCAACAGGTAGCAATGTCCTTTAAAGATAGACTTTTCTTGCAAATAATGGAAAAGGAGACAGCCAAGGAAGAGTCAAACAATTGGGTCGCACCTCTCCCATTTAGACCTCATAGACAGCGTCTACCTAACAACAAGGAACAAATCCTTAAACATAATTTCAAGAGAAAACCAGACATGAGAGATCACTTCTTTACCTTTATGGGTAAGATATTTGAGAATAAACACAATTCCGCAGACCTAGTGACTAGAGCTGTCCCGGCCAACTGTTTTTGGGACACAACATGGTTTACAGGCCCTGCATTCTTGTACAATTCAGAACACAACACTTCTGAATCAGAGACCTTTAGTTTGATAGATGCAGTCAAGGATGCAGAAGTTCGTCCGCAGGTAACAAAAAGTACAGCTAGTGCGCAAAAACCACACTCATGAGTTAAAGCAGGGAGCCGCCAACATAAAAGAGACACTCACATAACTCAAGAAGAATATTAAATAATTATATATTAGGCGCTACCTCATCTAAAATTATAGTGACAGATGATATAAAAATCAATATTCAATAAATGTGAATATAAGCAACAGTCCTCATTGTAGCGTGCAATAATAAAGTGAGTGACAATAGCTCACCAATGAAAGTGCAATGTGCATATATAGCAATAATGGACAATAAATAAACAAATTGTGTGGACTCCTAATGTAAAAATTAAGCAATTCAAAAGAAGACTCTATCCAGTGCGCCTTTAAATAAACATAACAAGGTACTGTGCGACAAAACAAAGAATACCTCACTAATGAAAGTGCAATGTGCATAAAGAGCAATAATAAATAATAAATACACAATATGTGTGGACTCCTAATATTAATAACATACACATAAAATCAAAAATTATAAGTAAATATAGGCAATACAGTGCGACTGGAAATAGCAACCCGAAAATATTTTTAAACAGTGATAGAAAAGTGCTCGTGCAATAATAAATATAAATATGAGTGTGCAAATAATAACAGGTGAACTAATAAATAAATGTCCAAATAAACGCAAAGTGTGATTCAGAAATAGTTGTGTGTGACTCCAGATGACAACACGATATATATCTTCTAGAGAAAATGAGGAAGTGCAAGTGCAGTGGACCAAACTCTGTGACGGCCAGTGTTCCATAGTCAGTATCTCGGTCCAATCGGGTTCCGGAATACACTAATCGTTTCCCCCAGCCCCTCACCTGTAGTTGCGGCCCCCAATGGGCTGAATCGAGCATATAGCCACCCACAGGTGGTGGAACTGTAAGCCGGGGATGGGCTTCTGGTGGTTGTCACAGCCTTCAGGTACACAGATAACTGGCCACAATATACCTCTCTCCCGCACTTAATGGATATCCTCGAATGTCCTCAGACAGGTGATGGAAAGGAAAAGGATGGCTCCATAGTGTAGTATATTTAGAAGTTTATTCATAAACAATAGTAGCAACTTACATAAAGAATTCCACAGTGAAAGCAGAAGCTTCCGGGTTCGGCCATACCCGGAAGCAGCGGCACCTGGCTCCTCCCTGATGTGTTGCATCGCAACACACGTGACTTTCTCAAAGGGTCAACAAGATGTCTGCATTAGTCACTGTGGCTTCACAAAACCAACTCAAATCTCATCGGTTCTCCAGGTTTTCCACATGGAAATCACTCATTAGAGCCATTACTTCCTTAGCCCGTTCCTTTGGGAAAAGGACTAACTGCAAAGGCTGGCACCGCTGTAAAAATACATACTCAGTGACTGACCTAGAGCAATCAAAACATCTGATCATTTACACTGTGCAACAAGAGACCTTTGCTAGAGAGGTTGACTGTATTAACAACAAAAGGCCAATCCCTAAAGACAGCATCCTAAGGAAACTCGATCCATTCCTCGACAGCAGTAACCTGTTGAGAATAGGAGGTCGTCTTAAAGAAGCTACCTTGGAGTACGACGAGAAGCATCCTCTCATTCTCCCAGCTCAGCACCATGTCACTGCCCTGCTTGTACAACACTATCACAGTCAAGTTAAACACCAAGGCCGGCTATTCACTGAAGGAGCTTTGAGGGTTGCTGGACTGTGGATAATAGGAGCAAAAAGATGTGTGAGCAAGTGTATCTTTAATTGCGTTATCTGCCACAAACTCTATGAACTCTTACAAACCCAAAAGATGGCTGACCTCCCACCTGACAGACTTAACTCAGATCCTCCCTTTACAAGTGTGGGCCTTGACGTATTCGGTCCTTGGTCCATTACCACTTGCCAAACCAGGGGAGGCCACGCCAGTAGCAAAAGCTGGGCAGTTATTTTTACTTGTATCATTGTTCGAGCTGTATCATTGTTCGAGCTGTTCACATAGAGTTGATTGAATCAATGGACACTTCCAGCTTTATCAACGCTCTCAGGCGCTTCATTGCCATTAGAGGCCCCGTTAAGCACATCCGCTCTGATAGGGGTACCAACTTTGTTGGAACTTTAGATCCTTTCCAATCTAGACAACAGTGTGGAAAGGTATCTCAACCAACAAGGATGTACCTGGACATTTAACCCTCCTCATTCTTCTCATATGAGTGGTGTGTGGGAAAGAATGATAGGCGCAGCCCGCAAGATCTTGGATTCTATTTTCCTTCAAATGGGCAATGCCAGACTCAGGCATGAATGTCTGTCCTCCTTCATGGCCAAGGTTTCAGCCATCATAAATGCTAGACCTCTGATCCCAGTTATTAACGATCCAGAGGAAACCATGTTGCTGACACCTGCAACTCTACTCACTCAAAAAACCAACACAGTCAGTGCTCCAAATGGAGAGTTTACTGATAAAGACCTTTTCAGACGTCAATGGAGACAGGTGCAATGCCTAGCCAACACTTTCTGGAACAGATGGAGGAGATATTACATCCAAACCCTACAACTCAGAAATAAGTGGCAAGTTACCAAACCAGACCTGAAGTCAGGAGATGTGGTGCTCGTTAAAGACTGCCAAGCACACAGGAATGACTGGCCTTTGGGACTTATCACACAGACATTCCCAAGCAAAGATGGACATGTCAAGAAGGTCTAAGTTAAGACTTCCAAACAGGGTGAAGTAAAGTCATTTCTCAGACCCATATCGGACTTGATTTTACTTGTCCAATAACCCTGTTAGTGGCGTTAGTTAACGCCAGACGGGGAGTGTTATGTCTCCAGGAGACCTTTCTCTCTCTCGAGGTTCAGAAAAGAGAATTCATTTGTCATTTAATTTGTATATCATGTTGCTGCTTTATCAAGCTATAGATTATGTTTGTTCCAGGTTAGCTGTTATGCTTGCACCACCTATTGGCCAAACATTAATGTCATTTGTAATAATACCTTTAGGGCTCTTTCACATGGGGCGGATCAGTGATGATCCTCCCCGTGAACATCCGCTTGCTCAGCAAGGATCGCTCCGCCGATCACCGCTGAGCAGGAAGATGACCTGTCAGAGCGCCGCTCTCCCCTATGGGGGATCAGGTGATGACGGACCGTAGAGTCCGTCGTCACCCGATCCGATTCGAAAACGGATGGAAAAGTAGGTTTTTCCTCCGTTACACTTTTTCTAATCGGAGCGGGTCGGATGTCAGCGGACATGTCACCACTGACATCCGACGCTCCATAGACCTCCATGGAGTGTCCGTTCAGGTCCTCCTAAAAAACTGACAGGCGGACCTGAACGGACAGTCCCTGTGAAAGAGGCCTTAACCTTTAAAGGATGTGACATAAAAATCATCACATCCTCTTTAGTCAGGAAGTGAATACCCCTTCGGGATCAGCATTTTCAGATTATGCCAGCTTGGCATCGGAGGTAAGCAATCTTCCCCTTCCTCCTCCACAGGCTATTAGGGAAAGCAGATAGTCATTTCAGTTATTATTTTATATGATGTTTACTATTGTATGGTAATGTTATATTATTGTTGTTGTTTTCAGTTTTACTGCATATCGCGTGTGTCATTCACACTTATATTAAAATCTGCAATGTGCCAATAAAGACACAGACAAGAAACAGCAGTCTATTATTGTGTGCGCAGAAAAAGATTATCTGCCTGGATAGCTACCCATAGACTCCGGGAGTACGGGGGGCGAGGCCAGGACAACCACCACCCAAAAAAATACAACAAACCAAAGTAACAAACAAATTGCATAAAAACACATCTGTTTTGCAACAACATAACAAAATACAAATAGAAAATACATGTGTTAGAAACTCGATAAGGACATCCAAATGTACTCTCTTGCCGTCCCCACACACACAATCTTGGCTCTTTTCAGGGCAAAGTAAAGAATCCTATCTGCAAGCTTTATATAACATAGGTTTGTGTGCTAATGAGGCAATTGCTAACACATGGACAGTTCATGAAACACACAAAAGTTCACCCGATGTAGAGAGAACTTCAAAGTGGGTACAACTGTTAAGGATGTCCTTAAATTACTAACCCAAAAACACACACTCTGAGCATGCCCAGAAACATCCAAGTGTTGTTCACACACAAAAAGCACCACCAAAAAAAACTAAGTCCCTGAGCATGCCCAGAACAACCCAAATGCAGCTAGCACAAAATAAGCCGCCCCCCTGTCCAAAATTAAGCACATCATCCAGCTTGCACCAAAATTACAGATGGGATAAAACACCCCCCAGTCCAGGGGGGCAACTAAAGAGCCTAACATGTGCAAAAGTTATACAACAAATACCATTGCAGTCTAAGGGAACTGACTTGGCAATTTTACTAGTCCCCACTTGGCTGGCTTATCTTCTAGTTATTGGCCTTAAAATGTGTATGGGGCCCAGGTCCCACCCTAAGGGACATATATCAATGTCACCAATTGGACAACCCCAAAAACGAAACAAGGAGAAATGCCTTTAAATATGCCAAATTGCTTAAGGGCCAGTTCACACCAATGCAGTCCAGTGCATATTTTATGCATCAAAAATGCATGGAAAGTCGGTTATATGGTTTTCAATGGCATAGTTCACACGAGTGGTTGCAGTTCCAGTGTGTTCCAGTTCCAGAAAAAAAGTAGAACATGCTGCATTTTTTCTGCACTGGACTGTACTGGAAAGTTGTAAAACGCATCAAAAATGCACTGGAACGCACTTGTCCTTATTTAAGGTTAAGAAAAAAGAGGGGGGAAAAAAAAGCACTGGACTGCATCAAGAATGCACCAAAAAGCACTGTAACGCATCAAAAACGTGCATGCAGAAAAGCACCTGGAACACTGCGTTTCTATGGTACGAACTGGCCCTAAGGGCCCTAAGGGCCAGATCACACCATAGAAACGCAGTCCGGATGCGTTCCAGGTGCTTTTCTGTATGCACGTTTTTGATGCGTTCCAATGCGTTTTTGGTGCATTTTTGATGCAGTCCAGTGCTTTTTTTTCCCCCCTCTTTTTTCTTAACCTTAAATAAGGACAAATGTGTTGCAGTTTTTGGTGCATTTAGGTGCATTCCAGTGCGTTTTTGATGCAGTGTTCCAGTACAGTCCAGTGCATAAAAAATGCAGCATGTTGTACTTTTTTTGGGGAACTGGAGACACACTGGAACTGCAAGCACTGGTGTGAACTATGCCATTGAAAACTATATAACCTACTTTCCATGCATTTTTGATGCAGAAAAAAAACACACTGGACTGCATGTGGTGTGAACCGGCCCTTAAAGAATAAAAGTTATTTAAAACTACTCACGGCTATAATGAAATGTCGGTCTGGCAATACACATAATAGTTCATTGATAAAAACAGCATTAAAAAAAAAAATTAATAAAAACAAAATGTGTGGGGTTCCCCCGAAATTCCATACCAGGCCCTTCAGGTCTGGTATGGATATTAAGGGGAACCCCGCACCAAAATAAAAAAAAAAATAGCGTGGGGGTCCCCCTCAAAATCCAAAAATCCATACCAGGCCCATACCAGGCCCTTCAGGTCTGGTATGGATTTTAAGAGGAACCCCACGCCAAAATATAAAAAAAAATGGCGTGGGGTCCCCCTCAAAATCCATACCAGGCCCTTCAGGTCTGGCATGGATTTTAAGGGGAACCCCGCACCAAAATTTTTTGAAAAATGGTGTGGGGGGTCCCCCTCAAAATCCATACCAGACCCTTATCTGAGCACGCAACCTGGCAGGCCACAGGAAAAGAGGGGGGGGACGAGAGAGCGCCCCCCCTCCTGAACCGTACCAGGCCACATGCCCTCAACATTGGGAGGGTGCTTTGTGGTCCCCCCAAAGCACCTTGTCCCCATGTTGATATGGACAAGGGCCTCATCCTCACAACCCTTGCCCGGTGGTTGTGGGGGTCTGCGGGCGGGGGGCTTATCGGAATCTGGAAGCCCCCTTTAACAAGGGGACTCCCAGATCCCAGCCCCCCCTGTGTGAAATGGTAATGGGGTACAAAACTACCCCTACCATTTCACAAAAAAAGTGTCAAAAATGTTAAAAATGACAAGACACAGTTTTTGACAATTCCTTTATTTTAAATGCTTCTTCTTTCCTTCTTCTTCGGGTCTTCTTCCTTCTTCCTTCCTTCATCCTTTGGTTTCTTCCTCCATCTTCTTCTTCCTCTGGTTCTTCCTCTGATCCTCTGCTTCTTGCTCCGGTGTTCTCGTCCGGCATCTTCTTCTGCGGCGTCTTCTTCCCTTCTTCGTTCTCGGGCTGCTCTGCATCCATGATGGGAGGCTCCCGCTGTGTGATGCTTCTCTTCTTCTGACACTTATTTAACGGAACCGTGCTTCAGAGGGGGCGCGGTCATCGGGTGGCCCCGCCCTCTGTTATATAAGCAGTGTCAGAAGACGAGAAGCGCCACACAGCGGGAGCCTCCCATCATGGATGCGGAGTGGCCCGAGAACGAAGCGGGGAGGAAGACGCCGCGGAAGAAGATGCTGGACGAGAACTCCGGAGCAAGAAGCAGAGGATCGGAGGAAGAACCAGAGGAAGAAGAAGATGGAGGAAGAAACTGAAGGAAGAAGGAAGAAGACCTGAAGAAGATGGAAAGAAGAAGCATTTAAATAAAGGAATTGTCAAAAACTGTCTCTTGTCATTTTTAACATTTTTGACACTTTTTTTGTGAAATGGTAGGGGTACTTTTGTACCCCATTACCATTTCACACAGGGGGGGCCGGGATCTGGGGGTCCCCTTGTTAAAGGGGGCTTCCAGATTCCGATAAGCCCCCCACCAACAGACCCCCACAACCACCCGGCAAGGGTTGTGTGGATGAGGCCCTTGTCCTCATCAACATGGGGACAAGGTGCTTTGGGGGGGACCAATGTTGAAGGCATGTGGCCTGGTATGGTTCAGGAGGGGGGGCGCTCTCTCATCACCCCCTCTTTTCCTGCGGCCTGCCAGGCTGCGTGCTCGGATAAGGGTCTGGTATGGATTTTTAGGGGGCCCCAGGCTATTTTTTTTTTTATTTTGGCACGAGGTTCCCCTTAAAATCCATACCAGGCCTTAAGGGCCTGGTATGGATTTTGAGGGGCACCCCCACGCCTTTTTTTTTTTTGGCGTGGGGTTCCCCTTAAAATCCATACCAGACCTGAAGGGCCTGGTATGGAATTCTGGGGGAACCCTACGAATTTTTTTTCTTAATTTTGTTTTTTTTTCTTAATGCTGTTTTTATCAATGAACCACAAAAAAAAAAAGTTTAGAGGTACGTCCGTTCAACCTTTGCAAATGCATTTACGTTGCTTGACCAACGCATTTGAAGAAGCGCAAATGACGTTTGAGCATGCGCAGTGCATAAATTGACCTCCCGCAGTTCTAAATGTATTTGCTGGCGCAGCCGGCTTGTTCAGAGAAAGTTACTTTCTCATTCTATTTTGGGCATATTTGTGGCTTGGGCAGTTAGTACTATACTTCCTCACATCTCCCCACATCACCCCCATAATATTGGCACTTCCAGCTTGTTTAAATTTTAAGTTAAAGATGCCATGCGCCATGTCTATAGTGGCGTACCGATCACCTCCTTCCGTGCGCCGGGAAGAGAATAGTAAATGGGGGATTGTGCTGTGTTACCGGCGCATATGTTTTGTAAATACGAAAATGCATTTGCGCATCTGCGTACGCCGCAACTCATGGCGCAAATGCTTCATAAATCAGCCCCTGTGGCTTAACAACCACTTTTACCTAGCTTAGCAAATAAGATGACGCTGTGCTGTGAATATCCAATTAAAGGAAAAGGAAATGGAAATTTTGCTAGAACATGATTGGATAATTTAAGTGAAAACAACTTGCTCATATTTACTAAGCTTAATGAACATTCACTTTGCTAATCCAACAGGTCTCTATCTATTTAGGCCCCATTAACACTAGTATGATTGCATCTGTCATCATGCTGCAATGCACAACAATGAAAATTACATTATTCTTCAGGGTGCCCATTCACATCAATTCAACATGGTATAGTGTCTTTTATGAAAAGTGCAGGTGTTTTTTTTTTGGTGCAGCATAGTGTGTTTTCAGCCTCATAGTCTTCAATGGAAGTGCATGAAATACATGAACAGGTTTTTGGTGCATTTTTGATGGGGGTTTGTGTTTAATAGCAGTTCTTTTCCTCCTACAAAAACACATAAAGCATGAAAAAGCATCAAAATGCACAAACAACATGCAGAAATGCACTGAAAAAAGCATGATCTGCACTACTGTGAACCTAGACTTAGTAAATCAACTCCATTGTGGTTTACAAGTCTTTGAGAAGTGGCTGCTTTGAAACTGCTGGGCTGCAATATAGCTGATTAGAAGTTATTTAAGGAGGGCCCTATCCCAGTCCTTGTAGCAAACGTTTTTTAACTCCCTCTGAAAGTGGCAAACCATGTAATAGTGTATGTCAAGTCAAAAGCTGTTGTTTTCCCGTTTTGAATAGAGTTAAGAAAGATTAATAAACATGTCTGGATGTACTGCTATGTACAGCTCCATTAGAGATTTTTCTTAATGTCCTGTCCTGCTGATGTCAGTTTTGCTAGACAGGAAGTGAGGAAAAACCTGCAACAGGGAAACAGACAGATAACAATCTGGCAGGGGTTCTAGCTTTTCTGTACTTTAAAGAAAAGTATTTTTATTTGTGTCTGTGTGGCAGTTGGAGAGTTGTCCTCGCTTCCCATCTGGTGAAACTTTCAATAGGGCAGGAAGTGAAGATAAATCTCTCTAACGAATCACTAGTTAGCAGTTAAAGCATATCTAAACCCAAATATAAAAATGTCAGGGGCTCTGAACCTTCCTAGCTTTTTGTTAAAACAAAGTAATTATGTTTTGCCTGGGATTTACACATTAAAGTGGAGGGCCACTCTGAAAAAAAAAATTCACCAAAAATCCTAAAAAAAATAAATAAAAAACATTTGAAAAAAAAAAAATTTAAACTTACCTAAACCCTTGTTGCTAGGCAGTCTTCCTAATCTGCCTCTTCCTTTTCCGTGGCGTGTTCTGCTCCTCGGTGACTGGCCCCGTTGTCTTATGGGAACTGTGTGTGTTCCCAGAACACCACGGGGCCATTCACAGAGCGCCGCCGCAAGGCTTCACTGTCTGTTTCCCTTACCTAGGATGGTGGTGCCGGGACCCGAGAGCCGAGGGATGGGTCGGCCTCGGGCGGCCGACATCGTGGGCACCCAGGACAGGTAAGTACTTATTTAAAGTCAGCAGCTACAGTGTTTGTAGCTGCTGACTTTTAATTTTTTTTTTTTTACGGCCAGAATCCCACTTTAAGGTACAACTCTGGACTTTTTTGTTGTTTTGAGCAGAGTGGAGAAGAATTAAAAACCTCTATCAGACAATTATTGATATGTTTATCCTTGTTTCAAAGATCATCCCCTGTTCTAGCAATCAGCAGGGGACATAATCGGCAATGAAAACCAGACAGTGGTTGTCACCTTTATTATTATTATACAGGATTTATATAGCGCCAACAGTTTATGCAGCGCTTTACAGTGTAGAGGGGGGACAGTACAAGAACAATACAGTTCAATATAGAAGGAATAGGAAGGCCCTGCTCATGGAGCTTACAATCTAAAGGGAGAGGGAGGTGGTACAAAAGGTAATAGCTGCGGGGAGCGATCTGATGGAGAAAACTCAGGTACAGTTCTTAGGTGGAGGTGGGTGGGCTTCCCTGAATAAGTGAGTTTTCAGGGATGCCTAAAGATGGACAAGGTAGGGGCTGACCGGACATATTGGGGCAGGGAGTTCCAGAGGGTGGGAGAGGCTCTGGAGGCGAGCATGGGAGAAGGTGACAAGGGAGCTGGAGAGCAGGAGGTCTTGGGAGGAGGGGAGAGGATGATTTGGGTGATATCTGGAGAAGAGGTTGTTGATGTAGCTGGGGGCAATGTTGTGGATGGCCTTGTATGTTGTGGTTAATATTTTGAATTCTATATTGTGGGGTAGGGGAATCCAGTGAAGGGATTTGCAGAGATGAGCAGTCACGGATCGGTTAGTAAGGTGTATTAGTTTATATGTGTCACCGGCGCAAAAAAACTTTTCTTTTTACCCTTTAAAAAACTTTTTTGAGTTGCTGCATTCAAAAAGACCATTCAGTGAAATGGGATATAACTATAATCTGTGTGTGTGTGAGTGCGCTACTCTTTTACCATACACCACTCATGTTTGTACATCACTTTCCTGTTAATAATCAATAAATTGTACAATTAATAAACTAATACAAACTCCCCTCATGCCCCCCTAAAATTATATGTGTGTTCCACTTATATATCTCCCCACTATCAGAACATATTTGTAAATCACCAATATTCACCAATCTGTAAGTAAAAATTACTAACATAAAAAAAGGATTAACATAAAGTCCATGTGCCAAAGTGCAAATTCATCAATAAATGCTGTGATTTCAGCCCATTAGGTACCGCTGTATATCATCTGTGATTTATTGTGACTTTTGTGACACACCACCACCGTTTAGATCGGCCACTCACCAGATACTTCTTGCATAATAAGCCTTCGGTTCATTAATAGGGATAACCACTCCACCTTTTGTACTGTTCCACACCTGCTATGCCTGAGCTTTGGTATTCCTCATGCAAAATATATGGACAACGATCATTGCGCAGTTGTTTTAAAACTTGTTTATTATCACAAAAATACAAACTGTACACTCACATTTAAAAGTGCCCTTGAGCCGGCACTAAGCTATTCCAGCAGTTAAGGATGGGTGTCTTTAGTAGCATGGTCAGCCTGTGTGCGAAAAGAGTCACCCCCGCATCTGGCTTGCGCTTCACCCCTCGTTCCCGTTCGTTACGGACGTTCACGCTCACGTGATAAAAAATTTCCCCGCAGCGTCTACGCGTTTCGCATCATAGTATGCGTCATCAGGAAGCTGCTGTGTGATTGGTGCGTGTCCTATTTATATTCCGTTTGGCCGGAAATGTAGTGGTCGTCATCTTAACTAAGGGCCTTTGCCCAATTTCTGTTCTCTGACTTCCTCTTACGTGTCCTGAGCGTGCATACCCCGTCCTCTTTACTATAACTACTTTCCCATTTCTTAATGTTTAAAATACATGTACAACTATGTTCTTTCCCCTACAGAGAAATTCCCCATCTATAGCTGCTGGAGAGGCTTTCACAATCTTCTGCAATCTTTAAAATTATAATATACAATTATTTTCGCTAATCCTACACCCAGACCTACTCTGATTTACAGCAATATGGGACAGCAAAAATTTTCTAACCATTGTAAAGCCACAACATCTCAACAAATGTGCATGTGCACTCCTACCATGCAAAATCCAAATGCATATTTAAAAACCCCGCTTAATATATTCAAAAAAATTTTAATTTAAAATAAAAATACAATTAAAAAATAAAAATAAAATTAACAATACATATTAAATAAAATATAATATATAAATTCAAATAGAAATTGAAAAAATAAAAAATCAAATAAAAAAAAATGGAAAAATAGAAATAAAAATAAAAATAAAATAAAAATAATAATAAAAATAAAAATAAAATTAAAAATAAAAATAAAAAATAAAAATAAAATCAAATAAAAAATATTAATTTAAATTAAAAATTAAAACCTTTTTTATATACAGGTTAATAATCTTCCAGATAGCAATTGACATCAAGTTCCACATTCAACCCCAGTGGCCTCATCGTTTCCATTTTAAATATCCAATGGGTTTCATTCCTTGATACCTCTCTTCTCATATTAGTATTTCTCCAATTTTTCTCTATCTTGTTTATTCCATAGAACTTTAAGTGTTGGGGGTTTCTTCCATGTACATGTCTAAAATGCTTGGACACACTATGGTGCTTGAATCCTTTTCTAATATTTTTGACGTGTTCGCCTATTCTTACTGACAGGGCCCTGGTCGTTCTGCTTACGTACTGTAGCCCACAACTGCATTCCAATACATAGGTGACGTGTGTACTACAGCACGTTATTAACTTATCAATTATATATGTTTGTTTATTGGAATTCGACTCAAAATTCATTATCTTTCTATCTTTTCTATTAGTGAGTCTGCAAGCCTTGCATTTCCCACATCTGAAAAAGCCTTTTTGATTAAAGAATGTTGACATGGTTCTAGGGGGATCTGTCACATTTTTCACTATTTGGTCCCGGATTCTTTTTGTTCTTCTGTATACAAATGTTGGTTTCGGTGGTAGCACCTTACTGAGCTGTGGGTCATTACTGATTATAGGCCAATTTCTACTTATAATTTCCTCTAATGCTTTATATTGTTTATTGAATCCTGTTATAAATGGTATTTTATTATTCTGGCTATGAGTTTTACTTCTATTTTGTAATATCACTTCCCTGTCCATATTGGCCACTTTTTGGCATACTTCCTTCAATACATTTCTTTTATAGCCCTTGTCCATAAATCTCTCTATTAAAATATCAGTCTGTTGAAAATAATCTTCTATTAGGTCACAGTTCCATCTTATCCTGATAAACTGACTCTTGGGAATGGCCTTTTTCCACTGAGGGTGGTGACAACTCCCCACTGGTATGTACCCATTACGGTCAGTCTCTTTGAAATGCGTTCTGGTCCCAAGTTTATTCAGGTTTTTAAAAATTTCCAAATCTAGAAAATGTATTTTTTGTTGGTCTATAGTGGCTGTAAATTTAATACCATATTGGTTTCGGCCTATACGTTGAATGAACTGGTCTAACTGTTCCTGACTTCCCTTCCAAACTATTAAAATATCATCAATAAAGCATTTGTATAGCAGCAAGTGTGGCCAGCATCTCCCAAAGATTTCTTCCTCCTCCCATTTACTCAGGAAGATGTTGGCAACACTCGGTGCATACTTGTTTCCCATCCCCACCCCTTTGATTTGTCTGTAATAATTATGATTATGCCAGAAGAAATTATTACCCATAGCCATTCTTAATTATGTTTAGTGTGTCCAAGCATTTTAGAGATGTACATGGAAGAAACCCCCAACACTTAAAGTTCTATGGAATAGACAAGATAGAGAAAAATTGGAGAAATACTAATATGAGAAGAGAGGTATCAAGGAATGAAACCCATTGGATATTTAAAATGGAAATGATGAGGCCACTGGGGTTGAATGTGGAACTTGACGTCAATTGCTATCTAGAAGATTATTAACCTGTATATAAAAAAAGGTTTTAATTTTTAATTTAAATTAATATTTTTATTTTATTTGATTTTTATTTTTTATTTTTATTTTTACTTTTAATTTTATTTTTATTTTATTTTTATTTTTATTTCTATTTTTCCATATATTTTTTTATTTGATTTTTTATTTTTTCAATTTCTATTTGAATTTATATATTATATTTTATTTAATATGTATTGTTAATTTTATTTTTATTTTTTAATTGTATTTTTATTTTTAATTAAAATTTTTTTGAATATATTAAGCGGGGTTTTTAAATATGCATTTGGATTTTGCATGGTAGGAGTGCACATGCACATTTGTTGAGATTTTGCGGCTTTACAATGGTTAGAAAATTTTTGCTGTCCCATATTGCTGTAAATCAGAGTAGGTCTGGGTGTAGGATTAGTGAAAATAATTGCATATTATTATTTTTAAAGATTGCAGAAGATTGTGAAAGCCTCTCCAGTAGCTATAGATGGGGAATTTCTCTGTAGGGGAAAGAACATAGTTGTACATATATTTTAAACATTAAGAAATGGGAAAGTAGTTATAGTAAAGAGGACAGGGTATGCACGCTCAGGACACGTAAGAGGAAGTCAGAGAACAGAAATTGGGCAAAGGCCGTTAGTTAAGATGGCGACCACTACATTTCCGGCCAAACGGAATATAAATAGGACACGCACCAATCACACAGCAGCTTCCTGATGATGCATACTATGATGCGAAACGCGTAGAGGCTGCTGGGAAATTTTTAATCACGTGAGCGTGAACGTCCGTAAAGAACGGGAATGAGGGGTGAAGCGCAAGCCAGATGCGGGGGTGACTCTTATCGCACACAGGCTGACCACGCTACTAAAGACACCCATCCTTAACTGCTGGAATAGCTTAGTGCCGGCTCAAGGGCACTTTTAAATGTGAGTGTACACTTTGTATTTTTGTGATAATAAACGAGTTATAAACACACTGCGCAATGATCGTTGTCCATATATTTTGCATGAGGAATACCAAAGCTCAGGCATAGCAGGTGTGGAACAGTACAAAAGGTGGAGTGGTTATCCCTATTAATGAACCGAAGGCTTATTATGCAAGAAGTATCTGGTGAGTGGCCGATCTAAACGGTGGTGGTGTGTCACAAAAGTCACAATGAATCACAGATGATACACAGTGGTACCTAAAGGGCTGAAATCACAGCATTTATTGATGAATTTGCACTTTGGCACATGGACTTTATGTTAATCCTTTTTTTATGTTAGTAATTTTTACTTACAGATTGGTGAATATTGGTGATTTACAAATATGTTCTGATAGTGGGGAGATATATAAGTGGAACACACATATAATTTTAGGGGGGCATGAGGGGAGTTTGTATTAGTTTATTAATTGTACAATTTATTGATTATTAACAGGAAAGTGATGTACAAACATGAGTGGTGTATGGTAAAAGAGTAGCGCACTCACACACACACAGATTATAGTTATATCCCATTTCACTGAATGGTCTTTTTGAATGCAGCAACTCAAAAAAGTTTTTTAAAGGGTAAAAAGAAAAGTTTTTTTGCGCCGGTGACACATATAAACTAATACACCTTACTAACCGATCCGTGACTGCTCATCTCTGCAAATCCCTTCACTGGATTCCCCTACCCCACAATATAGAATTCAAAATATTAACCACAACATACAAGGCCATCCACAACAGGATTGATTATTAACAGCAATTGATTATTAACAGGAAAGTGATGTACAAACATGAGTGGTGTATGGTAAAAGAGTAGCGCACTCACACACACAGATTATAGTAAGGTGTATTAGTCTAGCAGCAGCATTCATAATAGTCTGAAGAGGGATAGCTTGTATAAAGGTAGGCCAACGACAAGAGAGTTGCTGTAGTCAAGGCGGGAAATAACCATGGAGTGAATAAGTTGTTTTGTGGTGTCGTTATTTGGGAAGGGGCGAATTCTGGAAATGTTGCGGAGGTTAATGCGGCAAGATGTAGCCACCTTTATCCTTTCTGTCCTAAAAAAAAAGTTTTGCTGTAGTTCTACTTTAGAAAGAGAATCACTCATTCCAAAACAAAAATTGGATAGAGAAATTATGCTAAAAATGGTTAAAAAGAGGTTACAAAGGATGCTGCTTTTCTTCCCTGACATGTGTGTGAGCAATTCCCTTTTCACTCCAGACTCCAAGCTCAGTAAAAATTCATAGCTTAGTATGGCTTGGAGTATCCTGGGAGGTCTCAAACCACCTGCCTGACCTTGCCCTGAGGGCTTTGCCTTGCTGCTCATTTCACTATATTTCCAATTCACTTTTTGGGATTTGAAGCTGGTCTCAAAAGATGGCACTTTGTGGCCGTGACCTATGTAGGAAAAAGGACATGACTCTGTGCAGACCATAATGTTATCCTTATCTGGAATATAGGACACTCATCTGCAATTATGTTTTCTAATACAAAAAGTAGTTACGGATCTCAAATGGTGATTTAGAGACATCTTCTCCAGCACAGCAATCAAGCTAGGGATTTTGTTCATGATTATTACAATGATGATTTGTGAACCTATTACCTGTAACTGGTTGTGACTAGTCATATACTGAAAATAACAAAGTAATAGCATATGAATGTGTTGAGTTAAATAAAGCGATACAAATCATTAAACATAAAATTCCCTGTTCTAATATGTTTTCAATATTTTTTGACGACTAAAAAAGGGATGTTTTCTGCTCGTTTTTATATAGTGTTTTGAAAATATAAGAAATGATTCTGCTAATATTGTATTCTGTGTCTTAATCACTTCTTTGTTACTCTTCCCAGCCCAGGCAATCAACAATCAGAGAATATATGCTGGAAATCTAGCTGCTAGGGTCAATGAGGCATAGTAAGTGATCTGCTGGGATTAGCAGGTAGGCAGAAGAATGTTATATTATTTCCAAATTGCTAGGGATGAAAAGAAAAAAAAAAAAAAAAAAACGGAAGTGCAAAGCAACTGCTTTGCATTTAGAATTTGCAAGGTACAGTATGTCAGTGCTGGACATATGGACATTAAAATATGTTTGATCAGTAAGGTTTTTTGTGATTTAAGGGAAACAATAGTCTTGTATTTTTATTTTTTTTTCTCTATCTACAAATAGTATGAGTAACTGATCAGTTTAAAACTGAACTCAAGATAAGTGTAAAAGAAATAGTTATAGATTATTGAAATAAAAAAAACGTAGTATTAATCCTCAGCACTTTTTAGTTTAACATTAACCACTTGCCTACTGAGCACTTTTACCCCCTTTCCGCTTCCCCCCCCCCTTTCAGCGCTGTCGCACTTTGAATGACAATTGCGCAGTCATGCAACACTTTACCCAAATTAAATTTTTAGAATTTTCTTCACAAAAATAGAGCTTTCTTTTGGTGGTATTTAATCATCACTGGGTGTTTTATTTTTTGTTAAACAAACAAACAAAAAAAAAATTTGAATAGAACATGTATTTTTTATAGTTTGTTATAAAATTTTGCAAACAGGTAATTTTTTTCTCCTTCACTGATGTGCTCTGATGAGGCTGCATTAATAAAAAGTGTATGGGGACCCAGGTACTGCCCCAGGGGACACATTGCAAACAATGCAAAAATTTTTTTTAAAACAGACGTTTCTTCAGGAGCAGTGATTTTAATAATGCTTAAAGTGAAACAATAAAAGTGAAATATTCCTTTAAATTTCGTACCTGGGGGTGTCTATAGTATGCCTGTAAAGTGACGCATGTTTACAGTGTTTAGAACAGTCTGAGAGCAAAATTACATTTCTAAAGGAAAAAAAGTTGTTTAAAAGTACTCCCGGCTATAATGAATTGTCGGTCCCAGCAATACACATAAAAGTCATTGAAAAAAATGACATGGGATTCCCAGGCCCTTTAGGTCTGGTATGGATATTAAAATGAAATTAAAAAATGCCATAGGGGCCCCCTCAAAATCCATACTAGACCAGAACCCCGTGCCAAAATTAAAAAAAAAATGGCGTGGGAGTCCCCCAAAAATCCTTACCAGACCCTTATCCGAGCAAGCAACCTGGCAGGCCGCAGGAAAAGAGGGGGTGATGAGAGAGCGCCCCCCCTCCTGAACTGTACCGGGCCACATGCCCTCAACATGGGGAGGGTGCTTTGGGGTAGCCAAAGCACTGTGTCCCCATATTGATGGGGACAAGGGCCTCATCCCCACAACCCTTGCCTGGTGGTTGTGGGGGTCTGCGGGCGGTGGGGTTATCTGAATCTGGAAGCCCCCTTTAACAAGGGGACCCCCAGATCCTAGCCTCCCCCCTGTGTGAAATGGTAACAGGGTACAAATGCACCCCTACCATTTCACAAAAAAAGTGTAAAAATGGTAAAAATGACAAGACACGGCTTGGGACAAGTCCTTTATTAAAAAATTAAAAAATAAAATGTCCCACAAGGTCTTCTTCTTCTTCTCTTGCTCCGCCATCTCTCACCCTACGGGAAAGCCATACGGATGCCCCCGTGCATCAGAGGGGGGCGAGGTCACCCGGCGACATCACCGTGTGGCCCCGCTCTCAGTTATAGAAGATCTGTCACCTGAGAGGATGGTCATTACGGCAGGTGCCTCCCATGGAGGCAGGTTGGTCACGTTTTTTTTTTTTTTTTCGGTCCATCGGCGGAAGAAGAGAAGAAGAAGACTTCGTGGGACATTTTTATTTTTTAATTTTTTAATAAAGGACTTGTCCCAAGCCGTGTCTTGTCATTTTTACCATTTTCACACTTTTTTTTTTAGTAGGGGTACATTTGTACCCCGTTACCATTTCACACAGGGGGGAGGCCGGGATCTGGGGGTCTGCTTGTTAAATGGGGCTTCCAGATTCCGATAAGCCACCCACCCGCAGACCTCCACAACCACTGGGCAAGGGTTGTGGGGATGAGGCCCTTGTCCCCATCAACATGGGGACACGGTGCTTTGGCTACCCCAAAGCACTCTCCCCATGTTGAGGTCATGTGGCCTGGTATGGTTCAGGAGGGGGGTGCTCTCTTGTCCCCCCCTCTTTTCCTGCAGCCTGCCAGGTTGCTTGCTTGGATAAGGGTCTGGTATGGGTTTTTGGGGGGAGCCCCACGCCATTTTTTAAAATTTTGGCGCCAGGTTCCCCTTAAAATTCGGGTCTGGTATGGATTTTGAGGGGGACCCCCACGCCATTTTTTTTAAATATTGGCGTGGGGTTCCCCTTAATATCTATACCAGACCTAAAGGGCCTGGTATGGAATTTGGGGAGACCCCCACGCATTTTTTAAAAAAATTTTTGGTTCGGGGGTTCCCCTTAATATTCATACCAGACCCGAAGGGTCTGGTAATAGACTGTGGGGGAATCCCATGCCATTTTTTTTCAATGACTTTTATGTGTATTGCCAGGACCGACAATTCATTATAGCCACGAGCGCTTTTAAATGTTTTTTTTTTTTTTTATTTAGAAATGTCATTTTGCTCTCGGACTGTTCTAAACATGGGAAACATGGGCACTTTACAGGCATACTATAGACACCCTCCAGGTATGAAATTTAAAGGAATATTTCACTTTTATTGTTTCAAGCATAATTAAAACCACTGCTCCTGAAAAAACGGCCGTTTTTAAAACTTTTTTTTGCATTGATACATGTCCCCTGGGGCAGGACCCAGGTCCCCAAACACTTTTTATAATGACATTATTTATTTACTTTTTATATGACAATAACTTGCATATTAACCTTTAAAATTAGCACTTTTGATTTCTCCCATAGACTTTTAAAGGGTGTTCCGCGGCTTTCGAATTTGCCGCGAACACCCCAAATTGTTCGCTATTCGGCGAACGGGCAAACAGCCAATGTTCAAGTCGAACTCATGTTCGACCCGAACATAAAGCCCGTCCCTAATGACTGGTTTCACCAATGTCACTCAATGGAGCGTACTTATTGGGATGCTCCAGCCCTGGATCGGCCTCCCTGGCACTTCCCCCTCTACCCTTCCTGACTGTCACCCATCTACTCTTTGCTAGTGCCTGCACCTCTTTGTCTCCACCCACCTCTGTGCTGGCCCCAGCCGGCACCTGTCATGTACGTTCCTGGCTCTCCTTTTAGTATGGAGGGACTTCTCAGTGCTGACAGTTGCTTCCCCAGATTCCCCTGGGGCAGGACCTGGGTCCCCAAACACTTTTTATAACAATACCTTGCATATAAGCCTTTAAAATGATCACTTTTGATTTCTCCCATAGACTTTAAAGGGTGTTCCGTGACTTTCGAATTTGCAGCGAACACCCCAATTTGTTCACTATTCGGTGAACAGGCGAACACCCGATGTTCAAGTCGAACTTACGATCGACTCAAACATAGGGCTCATCCCTAATAGGCAGCACTGATAGGTGGCACTGATGGGCACTGATAGGTGGTACTGATGGGCTCTAAAAGGCGTCACTGAAGGGCACTGATAGGCAGCACTGATAGGCACTGTTAGATGGCACTGATGGGCACTGATAGGCAGTAGGGATGAGCCGAACACCCCCCAGTTCGGTTTGCACCAGAACCTGCGAATGGACCAAAAGTTTGCGCGAACTTTAGAACCCCGTTAAAGTCTATGGGACTCGAACGTTCGAAATCAAAAGTGCTAATTTTAAAGGCTAATATGCAAGTTATTGTCCTAAAAAGGGTTTGGGGACCCGGGTCCTGCCTCAGGTATCAATGCAAAAAAAAGTTTTAAAAAGGGCCGTTTTTTTCGGGAGCAGTGATTTTAATGATGCTTAAAGTAAAAAAAAAAAAAAGAAAGTGAAATATTCCTTTAACCAGTTCCCGACCGGGGCACGCCGATGTACGTCGGCAGAATGGCATGGCTGGGCAAATGGGCGTACCTTGAAAATTTGGGGTTTTTAGTGAAACAAGGATTGGTGATAAAGCATCAGTGGAGAGGAGACACGTTTTTCCCATATTAACTCTTACAGGAGAGAATTTCCCCTCCTAGGGGTAGATTTCATCTCACTTCCTGTTGTCTCCTTCCGTTTGCAAGTAGGAGTCATTTGTAAGTTGGATGTTTGAAAGTAGAGGCCTGCCCTATATACTCTGCAGAAATAGGGGCCTTAGGTGTTGGTGTTGCCACAACACTGTAAGCCCTCACAGTTACTCTTGGTGGGTGCAGGAATGGGCCGTGCTGTGAAATATTAGATCAAGAATTGTAATTACATGCCATTGTTGAACAGTGGTAGAAAAATTGGGCCTTTGGTGGTGGTGGTGGTGATGCTGGTGCCACAACACTGTTATGCCCCGTACACACGGTCGGACATTGATCGGACATTCCGACAACAAAATCCTAGGATTTTTTTTTGACGGATGTTGGCTCAAACTTGCCTTGCATACACACGGTCACACAAAGTTGTCGGAAAATCCGATCATTCTGAACGCAGTGACGTAAAACACGTACGTCAGGACTATAAACGGGGCAGTAGCCAATAGCTTTCATCTCTTTATTTATTCTGAGCATGCGTGGTACTTTGTGCGTCGGATTTGTGTACACACGATCGGAAATTCCGACAACGGATTTTGTCGTTGGAAAATTGTATAGCCTGCTCTCAAACTTTGTGTGTCGGAAAATCCGATGGAAAATGTGTGATGGAGCCTACACACGGTCGGAATTTCCCACAACAAGGTCCTATCACACATTTTCCGTCAGAAAATCCGACCGTGTGTACGGGGCATAAGTCCTCACAGTTACTCTTGGTGGGCACTGGAACGGGCCCTGCTGTGAA
This sequence comes from Aquarana catesbeiana, assembly GCF_042186555.1. Lineage (NCBI taxonomy): Eukaryota > Metazoa > Chordata > Amphibia > Anura > Ranidae > Aquarana > Aquarana catesbeiana. The sequence continues at coordinate 210,695,625 of NC_133331.1, read as the reverse complement.
ATATTATATCAAGAATTGTAATTACATGCACCTGTTGAACAGAGGCAGAAAAATTGGGCCTTTGGTGGTGGTGGTGGTGTTGCCACAACACTGTAAGCCCTCACAGTTACTCTTGGTGGGTGCAGAAATGGGCCCTGCTGTGAAATATTAGATCAAGAATTGTAATTACATTCTCTGTTGAACAGGGGCAGAAAAATTGGGCCTTAGGCACTGGTGCCACAACACTGCAACCCCTCACAGATGCTATAGTTGGAGCGTAGGAATGAGCCCTGCTGCAAGGTATTGCATCAAAAATTGTAATTAGACGCCCCTGTTAAACAGGGGATGAAAAATTAGGCCTTGGGCACTGGTGCTGGTGCCACAACACTGCAACCCCTCACAGATACTCTAGCTGGAGCGCAGGAATGAGCCCTGCTGCAAGGTATTGCATCAAAAATTGTAATTACATGCCCCTGTTACACAGGGGCAGAAAAATTGGGCCTTAGCCACTGCTGCCACAACACTGCAACCCCTCACAGATACTATAGTTGGAGCACAGGAATTAGCCCTGCTGCAAAGTATTGCATCAAAAGTTGTAATTATACGCCCCTGTTAAACAGGGGCTGAAAAATTAGGCCTTGGGCACTGGTGCTGGTGCCACAACACTGCAACTTCTCACAGATACTCTAGTTGGAGCGCAGGAATGAGCCCTGCTGCAAAGTATTGCACCAAAAATTGTAATTACACGCCCCTGCTAAAAAGGGCAGAAAAATTGGGCCTTAGCCACTGGTGGCGGTGCTCAGAACCAAAAATGTTCTTACAAGCTATCAGAATGAAAATTGAGGAGGAAGAGGATTGTCACTCAGCATAACAGGATAGTCACTCAGCATCAGCATAGGCAGTCTTGAAGGGATCTCACATTAAAAAAAATGATTTGGTTACATCAGCATCAGGTGCTTGGAAGCGGTGATCCAAGACTGATTCATTTTTATGAAGGTCAGCTGATTGACCCATTCGGTGGACAGGCGCACCCTGTGATCAGTTACAAAGCCTCCAGCAGCATTGAATGTGCGTTCCGAAAGAACGCTGGATGCAGGACAGGCCAGTAGCTCAATTGCATACTGTGCAAGCTCTGGCCAGTAATCCATCCTCAAGACCCAGTAACCCAGAGGATTTTCAGTGGGAAAGGTGTCCAAGTCTGATCTTGCCCCTAGGTATTCCTGCACCATGTGAATCAGACGCTGGCGATGATTGCTGGAACCGATCATACCTTGGGGTTGCGGACTGAAAAATTGTCTGAACGCATCGGTCAGACGGCCACCTTCTCCACCGCTTCTTCTGTGACTGACCGAAGCCTCAGCAACACGTTGTCCAGAAGGACTAGGAAATTGTAACCTCCCAGGCTCTGGAAACGCGTTGTACAAACCTTTCTGCAAGGCCTCCCGAAGATGTTTCATCCTCTGCTCCCTCTGCGATGGCAAAATAAGGTCTGCAACCTTACCCTTGTAATGTGGATCAAGGAGGGTTGACAGCCAGTAATGATCCCTCCCCTTGATACCACGAATACGAGGATCCTTCCGCAGGCTTTGCAGGATCAGGGAGGCCATGCAGCGCAGGTGTGCTGAGGCATTCGGTCCAGAGTCCTCTGGGTCACTAAGGATGACATGATCTGCAGCCACCTCCTCCCAGCCACGTACAAGTCCATGGATTTCTTCGGACTGTAAATGATCCCTTGAAGACTGCTGCTGAAGCTGAGTGCCAGGCTTCACCTCCATGCTGACACAATCCTCCTCCTCCTCATCCTCTTCCTGTGTGATCGGCGGGCATGCAGGAACACTGTCTGGATAAAGGGGCCTTGAGAGGTAAGGAAGTCCTCCTCTTCCTCCCTCTGTTCTGCCCTGTCCATTATTCCATGCAGCGTGTGCTCCAACAGATGGACAAGAGGGACAGTGTCACTGATGCATGCAATGTCACTGCTCACCATCCTCGTGGCCTCCTCAAATGGTGACAGGACAGTGCATGCATCCCTGATCATAGCCCACTGGCGTGGAGAAAAAAAACAAGCTCCCCTGACCCTATCCTGGTGCCATAATCGCATAGGTACTCATTGATGGCCCTCTGCTGCATGTGCAGCCGCTGCAGCATGGCCAACGTTGAGTTTCACCTGGTGGGCATGTCACAGATTAGGCGGTTCTTGGGTAGGTTAAATTCCTTTTGGAGGTCAGCCAGCCGAGCACTGGCATTATATGACTGGTGGAAATGCACACAGACTTTCCTGGCCTACCTCAGGACATCCTGTAAGCCCGGGTACCTGTCCAAGAACCGCTGCACCTCCAAGTTAAGGATGTGAGCCAAAACAGGGCACATGGGTCAGTTGTCCCTGTCAGAGGGCGGAGAGGAGGTTGGTGCCATTGTCGCAAACCACCATTCCTGGCTTAAGCTGGCATAGCGTCAACCACCTCTGAACCTGCCCTTGCAGAGCTGACAGAATCTCTGCCCCAGTGTGGCTCCTTTCCCCCAAGCACACCAGCTCAAGCACCGCATGGCATCTGTTTTGCCTGCGTGCTTGCGTAGATCCTTGAACGCCTACAGAGCACCGTTGGTTCTGAGGACAAATCAGCACAGGAAGAGGCCATGGAGGAAGAAGAAGAGGAGGGGGTGGAGGAGAGAGGTGTGGCAGAATCACCACTAGTAGAATTTTGGAGGAGTGGTGGCTGAACAACCTCCAACACTACTGCACCCTGTCCTGCATCCTTCCCAGCTGCCAGAAGAGTCACCCAGTGCGTGGGGAAAGATAGGTAACGTCCATGCCTGCTGGACCATGAGTCAGCGGTAATATGCACCTTACCACTGACCGCCCTGTCCAGCGAGGTCAAGACATTGCCTTCCACATGCCGGTAGAGAGCCAGAATCGCCTTCCGTGAGAAAAAGTGGCGTTTGGGAACCTGCCACTGAGGAACCGCACATTCCACAAACTCACAGAAGGGGGCAGAGTCTGCCAACTGAAAAGGCAGCAGTTGAAGTGCTAGCAATTTAGCCAAGCTAGCATTCAACCGCTGGGCATATGGATGGCTGGGAGCGAACTTCTTTTGGCGGTGCAGCAGCTGGGGCAGGGAAATTTGCCTGGTACAATCTGACATCGGTGTACCAATAGCAGATTGCCCGCAAGTACTTAGCTATGACACACCTAATTTTACACCTTCATTCCTCTCAGGGCAGGTTTCAGAGAAGACTGAAGGTATAGTGGGGTTGGAGATCCCAGCTGATGAGGAGCAAGGAGAGATCCGCTTTGTTCTTTGGTGTGGGTCTTTTAGGTACGCTTGCCAATGAACTGAATGGCAGGTCTATATGTCTGGTCAAGCATGTGGTGCCCAAGTGGGTGATGTTTTGACCATGGGAGATACGCTTGAGACATATGTTGCAAATAGCAGCGGTGGGATCTGATATACTCGTCTCAAAAAAAGGACACACCAAAGAACTTTTGGAATAACGCACACAGCAGCGCCTTGCACATGCGGAGCTCTGCGGTGTGATGCAGTCGGTGTGCTGCCCTTAGGCTGGCCCCTGGAGGCCATCCTACCTAGTTGGAGATGTGCCTCCTCCATCTCTCTCATCACAGGCACCCATGTGGAGTCAGTGACTTCCTCATCCCCTCCCTCCTCATCACTGGAGCAAACCTGGCAGTATGCTGCAGCTGGGGGAACGTGACTGCCAGATTGCTGTCCTTCTTGGGCACCCCCTCTCTCTGGGCTCATGTTACTGCCTTCCTCTAGCTGGGTATCATCATCGGAACCTTCAAAAGGCTGGGCATCCTCCTGGAGCATGTACCCAACACTGTGGTCAAACAGTTCAGGGGACTCCTCAGGAGGACATGGTGGGGCTAGGGAAGGAGTGACTGATGCCATTGAGCCAAGGGAAGAGGCCGCGTTGGCAGCTGCTTTGCCAGACAAAGTACCCTGAGCCTGGGTGAGAGAGGATGAGGAGGATGAGGACAGCTTGGTCATCCACTCTACCAAGTCTTAGGCATGTTGCGGCTCAACATGGCCAGCTGCCGAAAAAAAGGACAAGCGTGTCCCACGGCCATGTGCTGATGAGGATGCACCGTGTCCACGACCAGCACTGTTGGCTCTAGACACAGAGCCTGCTTGCCCTCTTTTATTGGCTTGTGACTGTCTGCCTCTCCTTGTTGGCCTTCCAGACATACTAATGGCCTGCAGTGAGATGTAGCTGCATAAAGCTGGGATGTATATATATATATATAATGATTATACTGCAGTTAGCAGAATCAACTGCCTGCCTGTAGTATTAGTATGAGAACACTAGCAATTGTCTTCAAGTAGCTTTAGGTGCACACTGTGCAGAGGAAACAGTACACTAACTGTAAATACTGAAGCTGCCTGCCTGTGGTATTAATAGGATCAGAACGCCAGCAATTGTCTTCGGGTAGCTTTAGGTGCACACTGTGCAGCGGACACAGTACACTAACTGTAAATACTGCAGCTGCCTGCCTGTGGTATTAATAGGATCAGAACACCAGCAATTGTCTTCAGGTAGCTTTAGGTGCACACTGTGCAGAGGACACAGTACATTAACTGTAAATACTGCAGATGCCTGCCTGTGGTACTAATAGGATCAGAAGAACACCAGAAATTGTCTTCAGGTAGCTTTAGGTGCACACTGTGCAGAGGACACAGTACACTAACTGTAAATACTGCAGCTGCCTGCCTGTGGTATTAATAGGATCAGAACACCAGCAATTGTCTTCAGGTAGCTTTAGGTGCACACTGTGCAGAGGACACAGTACACGAACTGTAAATACTGCAACTGCCTGCCTGTGGTATTAATAGGATCAGAACAACAGCAATTGTCTTCAGGTAGCTTTAGGTGCACACTGTGCAGAGGACACAGTACACTAACTGTAAATACTGCAGCTGCCTGCCTGTGGTATTAATAGGATCAGAACACCAGCAATTGTCTTCAGGTAGCTTTAGGTGCACACTGCGCAGAGGACACAGTACACGAACTGTAAATACTGCAACTGCCTGCCTGTGGTATTAATAGGATCAGAACAACAGCAATTGTCTTCAGGTAGCTTTAGGTGCACACTGTGCAGAGGACACAGTACACTAACTGTAAATACTGCAGCTGCCTGCCTGTGGTATTAATAGGATCAGAACACCAGCAATTGTCTTCAGGTAGCTTTAGGTGCACACTGTGCAGAGGACGCACTACATTAACTATAAATACTGTAAATACTGTAAAATAAAACCTGCCTGCCTGTCAGTATATTAGGAAGAGAATAACAGGAACGGATCTAGCTAAACTGAATACAGTGTATATATATATATATACACACACAACACCTAGGATGCATTTATATATACACAATACACTGTAAGTGCAGCTAACTGACTCGCCTGCCTACTCTAACTAATCTAACTTAAATCAAATGACACTGTCTCTCTGTCTATCTCTCTCTGCCGCCGCAACACACTACACAACGCCGCCACACTGGTGGCCTTATATAGTGTGGGGCGTGTACTAAACCCCCTGAGCCATAATTGGCCAAAACCACCCTAGCTTTGGCCAATTACGGCTCTCTGTACAGATGGCGCTGTGATTGGCCAAGCATGCGGGTCATAGTGCATGCTTGGCCAATCATCAGCCAGCAATGCACTGTGATGTTCGATTGTTCGTCAAATTGCGAACGTTATGAGCCGTTTGCGCCAAATTCGAGTGGCGCGTCACGGCCCATAACGTTCGCAGTTCGACGAACAATTGAACAGGCGATGTTCGAGTCGAACACGGGTTCGACTCGAACACGAAGCTCATCCCTAATAGGCAGCACTGATAGGTGACACTGATGGGGAGGCACTGGTGGACACTGATTGGCAACATTGGTGGGCACTGATTGGCAGCACTGAAGGGCACTTTTGGGACTGCACTGGAAATCAGGACACTGATAAGACACCTAGCAGCTAGGGCAGTCACTCTGCTCCAGCAATGCCACTCCTGATCGGATATCCCCAACATCACCCAATTGGCCATACTTATTGGGATAAAAATCATTACAGGAGTTAAGCTTTAAAGCTGAACTTGAGGCAAACAGCAAAGTATATAGAGAAAATACAATCATGGGAACTTTCGTACCTGTCAGAAGATTTGCATTTGTCCATCCAGTTCTTAAATTTACATAGCTCTGCTACAGAGCACAGCCCTTTCTGGCAGGAAATCCGTTTTTTCTTTGCTGCAGTTAATTTCTTCTCCAACCTGTGACTGGTCAGTGAAAAATGACATACCACACTAAAGTGCCCATCTCTCTGTTTCTTTATTCCTTTCAATAAGTCCCTTGATAGTACATGAAAATTGGAGCACACCGGAATGGCTTCTTGTGCTGCTTCTCCCCTTCCCATTGTGATCTCTGCTGTACAGGAGACTGCAAGAGGCTGTTATCAAATCAAATTCAGGTAGTTACACCATTTGCAAAAATAAAGAAATAAAGTGGAACTTCACCCAAAAGGGGAAGTTCCACTTTTCTGCCTCCTCTCCCATTCCTCTTCAAGTTTTGGTACATAATTTTTTGGGATAAATGAAAAACTGGTTTTGACAGGTGCCCTCTCCCACTAGGTGATCGGAGCAGAAGTCCCCCCCCCCCCCTTGCTCCCTGCCTGCAGCCTCTTGGGACACATTACAGGTCCTAGAAGGTTGTAGGACTGCAGTGGGAATCCAGCTGTGAAGCCACAAGTAGTCACAGCTGGCTTCTCACACTAAAGATGGGGATCCGAAGGCTGGTGAAGAACCGGTGAAGACAGTGCTGGATCCCTGGACAGGTAAATGTCCTTTTATTAAAAGTCACCAGCCACAGTATTTGTAGCTGCTGACTTTTTTTTTGTTTAAACTAAAAAAACACTTTAAGGCTTTTATTAGTAAGTATAGAACAGCATGAAGTGGCATTTGAGTTTGGTTCTCCCTAGCAGTGCAATGAGCCTACACTTGCTGGACTACATAGGGGTGAACCTATGGGAGAAGCAACCAGAGAGGAGTTGAGAATTTCAACAATTGCTTTTTTTAATTTAACAAGGCCTGTTTTTTTAGTTTTTTGGGGTTTTTTTTATAAAAAAAATAAAAAGGGGAGATGGGCATTAGACATTAATAACATGCAGACTGCTTTTTTTTTTTACTCAAAATTAAGTGAACTCTTTCTTCATGAATTTTGAACATATGGTTTAAAACGGACCAGGTGGTCTGAGTTTTTCAACTTTCCTCTATTGCTGTCCAGATATTATTATTTCCCGCAGGAATCTATACAAACACTCATTACCTCTATCTCCATTACAGTCAAGGCAATCTGTACTCTTAGTAAGCTGTATGGTTTTGTAAGCTTTTTATAAAATGAAACACAACTACAGACTGTTGGTCCATAAAATTCAGAAATAATAGTCTTGCCTGTCCCCACCTGAGACTTAGCTACTGTTACAACAATGACTTGACTAATTACAGAGTGACTGGCTAGTTCTCAGTTGGGAGAAATTCGATCTTAACACATGCCCATAGAAATGTTAGTGATATACCCACAGTCCTGCTAGACATCTGTTCTTACAAAATGTTGTTATAGGAATGTATTATCACTGCGAGTTTGCGTGTTATTTATGTTTAATTAAACATATCTTTTGCTGTACTGTATGTAACTAAATCCTTTTGTGTATAGTATGAATCCCCTTTTATACCATTGTCACTGATATAGGTGTACCACTTGGAAGATTCTCCCTTTATTCCTCTTCCAGCGACAACTGTGAAATTTTGTATAGATTTTAGGTTGTAAACACTTTAAAGTGGTAGATAAGCATTTTCAATATACCTTGTCACCTTGAGGCTGCATTCATACCTGAGCATTTCAAAGTTGCGTGTTTTACAGCGATTTTACCGCGTTTTTGCCGCAATTTTGTTCAGGTTATGTAAAAGGCAGAAAAACGCATGTAATCTACCCCAAAGAAGCTCATGTTCTTTTTTGAGCTTAGGGCGTTTTTTCAGGGGTTTTGCTTCAGGTAACAAAACGCTCAGATGTGAACAGGTGCCATTGAAATGAATGGGATTTTGCTTGTTGGGCATTTTTCAGGTGTTTTTTCTGGCGTTTTATGAGCTGAAAATGCTCAGGTGTGAATGCAGCCTAAAGCAAAGCTCTATTTTTTATATGTTGTCACTACAATATTCACCATATCCCTGGTTGCGTACCACTTGGGGCTTTGAGTTCCACCAACGCTCGTCTTTTGGGTTGACTCTGCATCTGGAGTTCTGTTTTAAAGTCTAAGGCCCTTTTCACACATTTGCAGACCTGTCCATTTTGTTGCAAGTAAAAATGCATTAAGTTAACTGGCCAAAACAGACCAAAAAGGACTTTTTCACAGTTTTTTTTCAGCTCAAGGCTATTACGTCTTGAGGTGCAAAGCAAGTGTATTAACCACTTGCTGACCAGCCGCCGTCATTATACTGCTGCAGGTCGCACGATCCCGCGAACCATTGTAGCTATACGTCGGTCCCTTTAAGCGGGATAGCAGGCGGGCGTGCAGCGGGGGTGCCAATGCTCGTGACTGGCGGTTGCGATGACCGCCAGCCACAAGTGATTGCGGGCACGAGAGGCAGAACAGGAACATGTGTGTGTAAACACACACATCCCAGTTCTGTGAGGAGAGAGAGATCGTGAGTTCCTATGAGCTGGGAACCACAATCTCTCATCTCCTATATTCAGTCCCCTCCCCCACAGTTAGAACACACACATAGGGAACACAGTTAACCCCTTGATCGCCCGTAATGTTAACCCCTTCCCTGCCAGTGACATTTACACAGTAATCAGTGCATTTTTATAGCACTGATCGCTGTATAAATGCCAATGGTCCCAAAAATGTGTCAAAAGTGTCCGATATGTCCACCATAATGTCACAGTCCCGATATAAATCGCAGATCGCCGCCATTACTAGTAAAAATATAATAATAATACAAATGCCATAAACATATACCCTATTTTGTAGACGCTATAACTTTTGCGCAAACCAATATGCGCATGAATATACGCTTTTTGCGATTTTCATTACTAAAAATATGTAGAAGAATACAGCCTAAACTGAGGAAAAAAAATAGCTTTTTTTAAAAAAAATTGCGGCTAGTACAAAATATTGTGTTTTTTTCAAAATTGTCACTCTTTTTTTGTTTATAGCGCAAAAAATAAAAAAACGCAGAGGTGACAAAATAGCACCAAAAGAAGGCTCTATTTGTGGGAAAAAAGGACGTCAATTTTGTTTGGGTACAACGTCGAACAACCGCGCAATTGTCAGTTAAAGCGACGCAGTGCCGTATCCAAAAAATGGCCTGGTCATTGAGCAGCCAATTCTTCCAGGGTTGAACTGGTTAAAGATGTACAGTATGTAGTGCATAGTGTGTCCTTCATAATAAATGGCAGTGCAACACACCATGGTAAGCTCATTGTGATAATGCTGTTACCACAACACATGTGCATACTTACCAGAATTTCAGTCCCTATCCCCAAGGCACAGTAAACGCCACCCACAGTTCACCTAAGGCCTAACAGTGACTGGAAGTTCTAGCCCAAAGCTTACCTGCACACCAGAATCACCAAATCAGACATTGTGCACTTACCAGAGCCACCGCCCTAATCCTGCCTCTATTTATGCACTGACTGCCCACTTGCTGTGCCTGACCATCACCATAATGAATGCTGTGTTTCCAGGACATTCCAAGAACATGGCATCATTGGGACCGAGATCCAAGATGTGGGACTGTAAAAGCAAATCCAGGACACTTGGCACCTATGCTGTGCATATGTCTGAAGCCGGAATAAATCTGAAAACTTGGACTCCTAATGCCGTGTACACACGGGCGGACGTTTCGGCATCAAAGGTCCGATGGACTTTTGACAGACTTCTGACGGACTTTCGAACGAACGGACTTGGCTACACATGATCACATGATCACACCAAAGTCCGACAGATTCGTACGTGATGAGGTACAACCAGACTAAAATAAGGAAGTTCATAGCCAGTAGCCAATAGCTGCCCTAGCGTCGGTTTTCGTCTGTCGGACTAGCATACAGACGAGCGGATTTCTCTATAGGAACTGGATCCAGCGGAGTTAAACATGTTCCAAATCTAAAGTCTGTCTGATTTTCGACCGAAAATATCCGCTGCAGGTCCAATGAAGCCCTCACACGGTCGGATTGTCCGACAGATTTGTTCCATCGGACCAGTCTGGTTGAAAAGTCCGCCCGTGTGTACACGGCATTAGAGTCCAACTCCAATTGAAACTGTTTTCATCTATATTATTGAATAGAATGTGGAACGCATAGAACTAGAACTTCTGTTCTGTTTTTATGTTATCTATGTCCCAAGTGAAGAGATTTACCCTCCCTGTCATGATATCCCTTTCTCAAACCCTAACACACAGGGTGTTACCAGAAATAGAAATAGTAGGGGGGATTCTCTACAGTGGGGACACAGAAACAAACATTTTTTTTTGCAGCAATTTTAGTTTTTTGGTGACTTGCATTGGAGTCAATGAGGCAGGAGAAAAGATGGTCGGTTTAGATGTTAAACGCTGAACTCCAGGATAAGCAAACACTGTCTAAATACCTAGAATATACGTGAACCCTTACCTTGTAAAACATCCCATTCCTTTTAAAATAGAAATGCAAGGCAAAATATATATATATATACATACAGTATCTCACAAAAGTGAGTACACCCCTAACATTTTTGAAAATATTTTATTATATCTTTCTTTTCATGTGACAACTTTGAAGAAGAAATTACACCTTGCTACAATGTAAAGTAGTGAGTGTACAGCTTGTATAACAGTGTAAATTTGTTGTCCCCTCAAAATAACTCAATACACAGCAATTATTGTCTAACCCCCTGGCAACAAAAGTGAGTACGCCCCTAAGTGAAAATGTGTTAAATTCAGTGTTATCGCTCTCACTCTTTCATACTGGTCACTGGAAGTTCAACATGGCACCTCTTGGCAAAGAACTCTTTGAGGATCTGAAAAAAAGAATTCTTGCTCTATAAAAGATGGCCTAGGCTATAAGAAGATTGCCAAGACCCTGAAACTGAGCTGCAGCATGGTGGCCAAGACCATACAGCGGATTAACAGGACAGGTTCCACTAAGAACAGGCCTCGCCATGGTCGACCAAAGAAGTTAAGTGAAAATAGACATATGAGTGCTGCCAGTATTGCTGCAGAGTTTGAAGAGGTGGGGGGTCAGCCTGTCAGTGCTCAGACAATACAACGCATTCTGCATCAAATTGGTCTGCATGGCTGTCGTTCCAGAAGGAAGCCTCTTCTAAAGACTATGCACAAGAAAGCATGCAAACAGTTTGCTGAAGACAAGCAGACTAAGGACATGGAACCATGTCCTGTGGTCTGATGAGACCAAGATTAACGTATTTGATTCAGATGGTGTCAAGCGTGTGTGGCGGAAACCAGGTGAGGAGTACAAAGACAAATGTGTCTTGCCTACAGTCAAGCATGGTGGTGGGAGTGTCATGGTCTGGGGCTGCATGAGTACTGCTGGCACTGGGGAGCTACAGTTCATTGAGAGAACTATGAATGCCAACATGTACTGTGACATACTGAAGCAGAGCATGATCCCCCTCCCTTCGGAGACTGGGCCACAGGGCAGTATTCCAACATGATGACGACCCCAAACATACCTCGAAGATGACCACTGCTTTGCTAAAGAAGCTGAAGGTAAAGGTGATGAACTGGCTAAGCATGTCTCCAGACCTAAACCCTATTGAGCATCTGTGGGGCATCCTCAAAAAGGAGGTGGAGGAACACAAGGTCTCTAACATCCACCAGCTCTGTGATGTCATCATGGAGAAGTAGAAGAGGACTCCAGTGGCAACCTGTGAAGCTCTGGTGAACTCCATGCCCAAGAAGGTTAAGGAAGTACTGGCAAATAATAGTGGCCACACAAAATACTGACACTTTGGGCCCAATTTGGACATTTTCACCTAGGGGTGTACTCACTTTTGTTGCTGGTGGTGTAGACATTAATGGCTGTGTGTTGAGTTATTTTGAGGGTACAGCAAACAGACAATGTTATACAAGCTGTACACTCACTACTTTACATTGTAGCAAGGTGTCATTTCTTCAGTGTTGTCACATGAAAAGATATAATAAAATATTTACAAAAATGTTAGGGGTGTACTCACTTTTGTGAGATACTGTATATATACAGTGGGGACAGAAAGTATTCAGACCCCCTTAAATTTTTCACTCTTTGTTATATTGTAGCCATTTGCTAAAATAATTTAAGTTCATTTTTTTTCCTCATTAATGTACACACAGCACCCCATATTGACAGAAAAAAGAATTGTTTTTGCAGATTTATTAAAAAAGAAAAACTGAAATATCACATGGTCCTAAGTATTCAGACCCTTTGCTCAGTATTTAGTAGAAGCACCCATTTGATCTGATACAGCCATGAGTCTTTTTGGGAAAGATGCAACAAGTTTTTCACACCTGGATTTGGGGATCCTCTGCCATTCCTCCTTGCAGATCCTCTCCAGTTCTGTCAGGTTGGATGGTAAACGTTGGTGGACAGCCATTTTAAGGTATCTCCAGAGATGCTCAATTGGGTTTAAGTCAGGGCTCTGGCTGGGCCATTCAAGAACAGTCACTGAGTTGTTGTGAAGCCACTCCTTATTTATTTTAGCTGTGTGCTTATGGTCATTGTCTTGTTGGAAGGTAAACCTTCGGCCCAGTCTGAGGTCCTGAACACTCTGGCGAAGGTTTTTGTCCAGGATATCCCTGTACTTGGCCGCATTTATCTTTTCCTCAATTGCAACCAGTCGTCCTGTCCCTGCAGCTGAAAAACACCCCCACAGCATGATGCTGCCACCACCATGCTTCACTGTTGGGACTGTATTGGACAGGTGATGAGCAGTGCCTGCTTTTCTCCACACATACCGCTTAGAATTAAGGCCAAAAAGTTCTATCTTGGTCTCATCAGACCAGAAAATCTTATTTCTCACCATCTTGGAGTGCTTCAGGTGTCTTTTTAGCAAACTCCATGCGGGCTTTCATGTGTCTTGCACTGAGGAGAGGCTTTCGTCGGGCCACTCTGCCATAAGGCCCAGACTGGTGGAGGGCTGCAGTGATGGTTGACTTTCTACAATTTTCTGCCATCTCCCGACTGCATCTCTGCAGCTCAGCCACGGTGATCTTTGGGTTCTTCTTTACCTCTCACCAAGGCTTTTCTCCCCTGATATCTCAGTTTGGCCGGACGGCCAGCTCTAGGAAGGGTTCTGGTCTTCCCAAACGTCTTCCATTTAAGGATTATGGAGGCCACTGCACTCTTAGGAACCTTAAGTGCAGCAGAATTTTTTTGTAACCTTGGCCAGATCTGTGCCTTGCCACAATTCTGTCTCTGAGCTCTTCAGGCAGTTCCTTTGACCTCATGATTCTCATTTGCTCTGACATGCACTGTGAACTGTAAGGTCTTATATAGACAGGTGTGTGACTTTCCTAATCAAGTCAAATCAGTATAATCAAACACTGCTGGACTCAAATGAAGGTGTAGAACCATCTCAAGGATGATCAGAAGAATTGGACATCACCTGAGTTAAATATATGAGTGTCACAGCAAAGGGTCTGAATACTTAGGACCATGTGATATTTCAGTTTTTCTTTTTTAATAAATCTGCAAAAATGTCAACAATTCTGTGTATTTCTGTCAATATGGGGTGCTGTGTGCACATTAATGAGGGAAAAAATTAACTTAAATGATTTTAGCAAATGGCTGCAATATAACAAAGAGTAAAAAATGTAAGGGGGTCTGAATACTTTCCGTCCCCACTGTATGTATATATATATATATATATATATATATACATACAGTACAAAAATGAGTACACCCCTCACATTTTTGCAAATATTTTATTATATCTTTTCATGTGACAACACTGAAGAAATTACACTTTGCTACAATGTAAAATAGTGAGTGTACAGCTTGTATAGCAGTGTAAATTTGCTGTCCCCTCAAAATAACTCAACACACAGCCATTAATGTCTAAACCGCTGGCAACAAAAGTGAGTACACTCCCTAAGTGAAAATGTCCAAATTGGGCCTTTTCCCTTCACCGGTGTCATGTGAATCGTTAGTGTTACAAGGTCTCAGCTGTGAATGGGGAGCAGGTTTGTTAAATTTGGTGTTATCGCTCTCACTCTCTCATACTGCTCACTGGATATTCAACATGGCACCTCGTGGCAAAGAACTCTCTGAGGATCTGAACAAAAAGAATTGTTGCTCTACATAAAGATGGCCTAGGCTATAAAAAGATTGCCAAGACCCTGAAACTGAGCTGCAGCACGGTTGCAAAGACAATACAGCGGTTTACCAGGACAGGTTCCACTCAGAACAGGCCTTGCCATGGTTGACCAAAGAAGTTGAGTGCACATGCTCAGCGTCATATGCAGAGGTTGTCTTTGGGAAATAGAGGTATGAGTGCTGCCAGCATTGCTGCAGAGGTTGAAGGGGTGGGGGATCAGCCTGTCAGTGCTCAGACTATACGCCGCACACTGCATCAAATTGGTCTGCATGGCTGTCATCCCAGAAGGAAGCCTCTTCTAAAGATGATGCACAAGAAAGCCCGCAAACAGTTTTCTGAAAACAAGCAGATGAAGGACATGGATTACTGGAACCATGTCCTGTGGTCTGATGAGACCAAGATAAACTTTTTTGGTTCAGATGGTGTCAATCGTGTGTGGCGGCAACCAGGTAAGGAGTCAAGCATGGTGGTGGGAGTGTCATGGTCTGGGGTTGCATGAGTGCTGCTGGCACTGGGGAGCTACAGTTCATTGAGGGAACCATTAATGCCAACATGTACTGTGACATACTGAAGCAGAGCATGATCCCCTCCCTTCGGAGACTGGTCCGCAGGGCAGTGGTCTAACATGATAACGACTCCAAACACACCTCCAAGACGACCACTGCCTTGCTAAAGAAGCTGAGGGTAAAGGTGATGGACTGGTCAAGCATGTCTCCAGACCTAAACCCTATTGAGCATCTGTGGGGCTTCCTTAAACAGAAGGTGGAGGAGCGCAAGGTCTCTAACATCCACCAGTTTCGTGATGTCGTCATGGAGGAATGGAAGAGGACTCCAGTGGCAATCTGTGAAGCTCTGGTGAACTCCATGCCCAAGAGGGTTAAGTCAGAGCTGGAAAATAATGGTGGCCACACAAAATATTGACACTTTGGGCCCAATTAGGACATTTTCAGAGGTGTACTCACTTTTGTTGCCAGCAGTTTAGACATTAATGGCTGTCTGTTGAGTTTTACATTGTAGCAAAGTGTCATTTCTTCAGCGTTGTCACATAAAAAGATATAATAAAACATTTACAAAAATGTGAGGGGTGTACTCACTTTTGTGAGATACCGTATATAGATAGATAGATAGATAGATAGATAGATAGATAGATAGATAGATAGATAGATAGATAGATAGATAGATAGATAGATAGATAGACCCTTTTTCCTTTTTTTCTAAGTGCTTACATGTCCTCTGTTCACAGCTGCATAAGGGGCTGAGAGAGTTGGGGATGGAGACTGCAGGAAGGCATGTCATCAGGAGTAACAGCAGTACAATGATCTTCCCAGTGAAGAGCTGTGCATGGGGCTTTTCAGCAAAAGCCTGAGCATTGGAGAACAGGCCCAGCACAGTTAAAAATCTGACCACAGTAAGATCGATGTGCTTCTATGCCCAGTGTGGTCAGGTTGAAATAGGAAATATGAAAGCAGGGGGACTGGAAGGGTTATCAGGAACTTAACACAAAAGAAACAATGCAAAGAGAACAGTATACTTTTACATACAAATACATGGTACAACAGACACATATCAGGAATAAGAAATGCTGGAGTAACATACACTTTACGGCATGGGTATTCTTGCTTAGAACTCGATGTGCATTGTGGATTTCTTCCAGATCTGTGCAGTAACTTTGCCATCCTTACTTGTGCAGCTGTTTCCTGAAACTAGGAGCATGCCCCTGGTGACGCAACCTAGGGATGCTGCCCCCACCCGCACTGCAAACTGCTGCTCTAAGGGTGTCACTGCCACTCGGTCAAGAAATAAAACTTTTTTGCAGAAGAGAGTTTAACAAGACTCGCGGCCACTCATTAAAATTAGAAGAAAAGAGGTTTAACCTTAAACTACGTAGAGGGTTCTTTACTGTAAGAGCAGCAAGGATGTGGAATTCCCTTCCACAGGCGGTGGTCTTAGCGGAGAGCATCGATAGCTTCAAGAAATTATTAGATAGGCACCTGAATGACCGCAACATACAGGGATATATATAATGTAATACTGACACATAATCACACATAGGTTGGACTTGATGGACTTGTGTCTTTTTTCAACCTCACCTACTATGTAACTATGTAACTATGTAAGTGTAATGGACAGGCAGCGCCCGCTGCATAGTTTGCCAAATACCGGAGAATCAAATAGGAGAGAGACGCATGTGCACTAGCGCTGAATCACTCTGCTTCCCCTGCCCACCTGCACTATATAAAGGCATTCCAGAGTGACGCTTCAGCTACTGTTGCTATTTTGCTAAGCTATTCTGCTACAGTGTTGCTCTGGAATGCTTTTCTATAGGACGCCCAGGAGGAGCGGAGTGATTCAGCGCTAGTGCGCCTGTGCAATCTCCCCCCTATTTGATTCTCAGGCATTTGGCAAACTATGCAGTGGGCGCTGCCTGTCCATTACACTTGAACTGGTGGCAGTGACACCCTAGAGCAGAGGAACTGGGTGCGAGCGCCATCCCCAGAGGAGTGCTGTGGGGTCTTCCTCCTAGTCCTGACCAGTGTCCAAACAGCCTATGTCTTTTCTGAGTGAGGCATCCCAGAGAAGGGGAGGCTGCAAAGAAGACCCTGGACTGAGAGAAGGGGAAGGAGGAGGCTCTGGACTGGGAGGTGCAGTGAAGGCCTTGGACTGGAGGGTTCAAAGGAGGCCCTGGACTGGAGGGTGCAGTAGAGGCTCTGGGCTGATGGGGGTGCGGAGAAGGCCTTGGGCTGGGGGTGCAGAGGAGGCCCTGACCTGGGGGGCAGAGGAGGAGATCCTGGACTTGGGATCTAAAGCCTGGGCTGAGGAAGAGCCTGCCCGGGCCCTGGAGGGTGAATTCACAACATAAATGGGGACATTTATCAATTGTCACAAGTAATGCCAAATAGGAGCTTAGAGACAGGTTGTATTATAGATTTATTAAAGGAGAAGTACATCCAAAGCTTGTATGGTTGTATTTCTCCTGTGGATCACAGCAGTGCAGATTGTTTTGCACTCCTGTGTCCCATTTTTAGCTGACAGTGGGTTGAAGCCCACTGTTGGCTGATGTCACAGAGCCGATCCAGGATGAGGAAAGATTGCAACCATATGTTTGGGATCTGCCCACATGCCTGGACCGGCCCCCAGCTCAGCCTGTTAGCAAGCCGATGAGAGCCTGAGGCGGGCACTCCCACCCACTCCACAACCCAGTGTTTCAGTGAGCCCTGGGGCGGGGGGCAGAGCAGAGAGCCAGAGACTGACAGCCACCAGCTCTCTGCTCAGGGAGCACTGAGAACTGAGTTATTGGCGGTGTTTAACCACTTGCCGACCGCCTAACGTATATATACGTCGGCAGAATGGCACGGGCAGGCAGAATCACGTACCTGTACGTGATCTGCCTCCCGCGGGCGGGGGGTCCGATCGGACCCCCCCCGGTGCCAGCAGCGGTCGGCATTTGACTGGGAGCGTCGGGAGGCGAGGGGGAGACCATCCGATCGTGGCCCCCCCCTCGCGATCGCTCCCAGCCAATCGGAATCCTCCCCTGCCTGTGTGTAGTTTCACACAGGCAGAGGATGTGATGTCATCTCTCCTCGGCTTGGCAGTTTCCTTCCAGCGCCGAGGAGAGAAGACATGTAAGTGCACAACACACACAAACACACACAGTAGAACATGCCAGGCATACTTTACACCCCCGATCCCCCCCCGATCGCCCCCCCGATCCCCCCCCAATCACCCCCCCCCCGTCACAAACTGACAGCAAGCAGTATTTTTTTTTTTTTTTCTGATTACTGCATGGTGTCAGTTTGTGACAGTTACAGTGTTAGGGCAGTGAATATTACCCCCCTTTAGGTCTAGGATACCCCCCTAACCCCCCCTAATAAAGTTTTAACCCCTTGATCACCCCCTGTCACCAGTGTCACTAAGCGATCATTTTTCTGATCGCTGTATTAGTGTCGCTGGTGACGCTAGTTAGGAACGTAAATATTTAGGTTCGCCGTCAGCGTTTTATAGTGACAGGGACCCCCATATACTACCTAATAAATGTTTTAACCCCTTGATTGCCCCCTAGTTAACCCTTTCACCACTGACCACTGTATAACCGTTACGGGTGACGCTGGTTAGTTCGTTTATTTTTTATAGTGTCAGGGGACCCGCCGTTTATTACCTAATAAAGGTTTAGCCCCCTGATCGCCCGGCGGTGATATGCGTCGCCCCAGGCAGCGTCAGATTAGCGCCAGTACCGCTAACACCCACGCACGCAGCATACGCCTCCCTTAGTGGTATAGTATCTGTACGGATCAATATCTGATCCGATCAGATCTATACTAGTGTCCCCAGCAGTTTAGGGTTCCCAAAAACGCAGTGTTAGCGGGATCAGCCCAGATACCCGCTAGCACCTGCGTTCTTCCCCTCCGCCCGGCCCAGCCCAAGTGCAGTATCGATCGATCACTGTCACTTACAAAACACTAAACGCATAACTGCAGCGTTCACAGAGTCAGGCCTGATCCCTGCGATCGCTAACAGTTTTCTTGGTAGCGTTTTGGTGAACTGGCAAGCACCAGCCCCAGGCAGCGTCAGGTTAGCGCCAGTACCGCTAACACCCACGCACGCACCGTACACCTCCCTTAGTGGTATAGTATCTGAACGCATCAATATCTGATCCGATCAGATCTATACTAGCCTCCCCAGCAGTTTAGGGTTCCCACAAACGCAGTGTTAGCGGGATCAGCCCAGATACCTGCTAGCACCTGCGTTTTGCCCCTCCGCCCGGCCCAGCCCAGCCCACCCAAGTGCAGTATCGATCGATCACTGTCACTTACAAAACACTAAACGCATAACTGCAGCGTTCGCAGAGTCAGGCCTGATCCCTGCGATCGCTAACAGTTTTTTTGGTAGCGTTTTGGTGAACTGGCAAGCACCAGCAGCCTAGTACACCCCGGTCGTAGTCAAACCAGCACTGCAGTAACACTTGGTGACATGGCGAGTCCCATAAATGCAGTTCAAGCTGGTGAGGTGGCAAGCACAAGTAGTGTCCCGCTGCCACCAAGAAGACAAACACAGGCCCGTCGTGCCCATAGTGCCCTTCCTGCTGCATTCGCCAATCCTAATTGGGAACCCACCACTTCTGCAGCGCCCGTACTTCCCCCATTCACATCCCCAACCAAATGCAGTCGGCTGCATGAGAGGCATTTTCTTTATGTCCTCCCGAGTACCCCTACCCAACGAACCCCCCCAAAAAAGATGTCGTGTCTGCAGCAAGCACGGATATAGGCGTGACACCCTCTATTATTGTCCCTCCTGTCCTGATAATCCTGGTCTTTGCATTGGTGAATGTTTTGAACACTACCATACACTAGTTGAGTATTAGCGTAGGGTACAGCATTGCACAGACTAGGCACACTTTCACAGGGTCTCCCAAGATGCCATCGCATTTTGAGAGACCCGAACCTGGAACCGGTTACAGTTATAAAAGTTAGTTACAAAAAAAAGTGTAAAAAAAAAAAAAAACACAAACAAAAATATAAAATAAAAAAAAAATAGTTGTTGTTTTATTGTTCTCTCTCTCTATTCTCTCTCTATTGTTCTGCTCTTTTTTACTGTATTCTATTCTGCAATGTTTTATTGTTGTTATGTTTTATCATGTTTGCTTTTCAGATATGCAATTTTTTATACCTTACCGTTTACTGTGCTTTATTGTTAACCATTTTTTTGTCTTCAGGTACGCCATTCACGACTTTGAGTGGTTATACCAGAATGATGCCTGCAGGTTTAGGTATCATCTTGGTATCATTCTTTTCAGCCAGCGATTGGCTTTCATGTAAAAGCAATCCTAGCAGCTAATTAGCCTCTAGACTGCTTTTACAAGCAGTGGGAGGGAATGCCCCCCCCCCCAACGTCTTCCGTGTTTTTCTCTGGCTCTCCTGTCTCAACAGGGAACCTGAGAATGCAGCCGGTGATTCAGCCAGCTGACCATAGAGCTGATCAGAGACCAGAGTGGCTCCAAACATCTCTATGGCCTAAGAAACCGGAAGCTACGAGCATTTTATGACTTAGATTTCGCCGGATGTAAACAGCGCCATTGGGAAATTGGGAAAGCATTTTATCACACCGATCTTGGTGTGGTCAGATGCTTTGAGGGCAGAGGAGAAATCTAGGGTCTAATAGACCCCAATTTTTGCAAAAAAGAGTACCTGTCACTACCTATTGCTATGATAGGGGATATTTACATTCCCTGAGATAACAATAAAAATGATTTAAAAAAAAAAAAATGAAAGGAACAGTTTAAAAATAAGATAAAAAAATAATAATAATAAAGAAAAAAAAAAAAAAAAAGCACCCCTGTCCCCCCTGCTCTCGCGCTAAGGCGAACGCAAGCGTCGGTCTGGCGTCAAATGTAAACAGCAATTGCACCATGCATGTGAGGTATCACCGCGAACGTCAGATCGAGGGCAGTAATTTTAGCAGTAGACCTCCTCTGTAAATCTAAAGTGGTAACCTGTAAAGGCTTTTAAAGGCTTTTAAAAATGTATTTAGTTTGTCGCCACTGCACGTTTGTGCGCAATTTTAAAGCATGTCATGTTTGGTATCCATGTACTCGGCCTAAGATCATCTTTTTTATTTCATCAAACATTTGGGCAATATAGTGTGTTTTAGTGCATTAAAATTTAAAAAAGTGTGTTTTTTCCCCAAAAAATGCGTTTGAAAAATCGCTGCGCAAATACTGTGTGAAAAAAAAAAATGAAACACCCACCATTTTAATCTGTAGGGCATTTGCTTTAAAAAAATATATAATGTTTGGGGGTTCAAAGTAATTTTCTTGCAAAAAAAAAATATTTTTTTATGTAATCAAAAAGTGTCAGAAAGGGCTTTGTCTTCAAGTGGTTAGAAGAGTGTGTGATGTGTGACATAAGCTTCTAGATGTTGTGCATAAAATGCCAGGACAGTTCAAAACCCCCCCAAATGACCCCATTTTGGAAAGTAGACACCCCAAGCTATTTGCTGAGAGGCATGTCGAGTCCATGGAATATTTTATATTGTGACACAAGTTGCGGGAAAGAGACAATTTTTTATTTTTTTTATTTTTTTTTGCGCAAAGTTGTCACTAAATGATATATTGCTCAAACATGCCATGGGAATATGTGAAATTACACCCCAAAATACATTCTGTTGCTTCTCCTGAGTACGGGGATACCACATGTGTGAGACTTTTTGGGAGCCTAGCCGCGTACGGGACCCCGAAAACCAAGCACCGCCTTCAGGCTTTCTAAGGCCGTAAATTTTTGATTTCACTCTTCACTGCCTATCACAGTCTCGGAGGCCATGGAATGCCCAGGTGGCAAAAAACCCCCCCAAATGACCCCATTTTGGAAAGTAGACACCCCAAGCTATTTGATGAGAGGTATAGTGAGTACTTTGCAGACCTCACTTTTTGTCACAAAGTTTTGAAAATTGAAAAAAGAAAAAAAAAAATTTTATTCTCGTCTTTCTTTATTTTCAAAAACAAATGAGAGCTGCAAAATACTCACCATGCCTCTCAGCAAATAGCTTGGGGTGTCTACTTTCCAAAATGGGGTCATTTGGGGGGGGTTTGTGCCACCTGGGCATTCCATGGCCTCCGAAACTGTGATAGGTAGTGAGGAGTAAAATCAAAAATGTACGCCCTTAGAAATCCTGAAGGCACTGATTGGTTTTCGGGGCCCCGTACGCGGCTAGGCTCCCAAAAAGTCCCACACATGTGGTATCCCCGTACTCAGGAGAAGCAGCTAAATGTATTTTGGGGTGCAATTCCACATATGCCCATGGCCTGTGTGAGCAATATATCATTTAGTGACAACTTTTTGTAATTTTTTTTTTTTTTTTTTTTGTCATTATTCAATCACTTGGGACAAAAAAAATGAATATTCAATGGGCTCAACATGCCTCTCAGCAAACTTCCTTGGGGTGTCTACTTTCCAAAATGGGGTCATTTCTGGGGGTTTTGTACTGCCCTGCCATTTTAGCACCTCAAGAAACGACATAGGCAGTCATACATTAAAGGCTGTGTAAATTCCAGAAAATGTACCCTAGTTTGTAGGCGCTATAACTTTTGCGCAAACCAATAAATATACACTTATTGACATTTTTTCTACCAAAGACATGTGGCCGAATACATTTTGGCCTAAATGTATGACTAAAATTGAGTTTATTGGATTTTTTTTAGAACAAAAAGTAGAAAATATCATTTTTTTTCAAAATTTTCGGTCTTTTTCTGTGTATAGCGCAAAAAATAAAAACGGCAGAGGTGATCAAATACCATCAAAAGAAAGCTCTATTTGTGGGAAGAAAAGGACGCAAATTTCGTTTGGGTACAGCATTGCATGACCGCGCAATTAGCAGTTAAAGCGACGCAGTGCCGAATTGTAAAAAGTGCTCTGGTCAGGAAGGGGGTAAAACCTTCCGGGGCTGAAGTGGTTAATTACTCGGTTCTCAGCCTTAGAGCCAGTGGGAGACAAATGCAGTATCCACCTAGGTAAATATGATTTAAAAATAAAATTTCCATACTTCCCTTTTAATCACCCAACATCTCCTCTTTCCTGCTATCTGGCCCACATGACATTTAGGCCTCATTGACAATGTTTTGTACATCCTTGTGCAGGCAGTCCAGTCAAAGTCAATTGGGACACAGCAGCTGCATGGACATAGTCGAATGTCAAAATTTGACTTGCAGACAAGAAGAGATGCATGTAGCCAAACACATAGTGTCTGAATTCGGATCTGTGCACCCACTTCTACAGATAAAGTTCTCTGGTGGATGCAGCAAAACGTGGCTCAGCATACAGGACCTGTCTCGGTGTCTGTCTGAATAAGCCCTTAGGGAAAATGATCAAAACTAGAGCAGGCAGAATCTAGAGCAGCTGTGTATGGCAACTAATCTACTTATAGCTTTCATTTTCAAAGCTGAACAAGCTGAAGATAGAAGATGATTGGTTGTCATGTGCAGCTGTTCCAGATTCTGACTGCACCAGTTTTGATAAATTCCCCTCACTGTGTTTTACATGTCTTACTCCTGACTACTGCATTCTAAGTACAGCGAATTTGTTGTTAAAGTGGTTATAAAGGCACAAGATTTTTAATCTTCATGCATTCTATGCATGAAGGTAAAAAACCTTCTGTGTGCAGCAGCCCCACCTATTACTTACTGGAGCCCCCTCTCGATCCGGGCGATGGTCACGAGAGCCTTGGCTGTCCTGGGACGTGCACTCCTGATTGGATTTTGGTAGCTGCTGTCAATCACAGCCAGTGAGCCAATCAGAAGACAGAGGGGGCGGGGTTGAGCCATGGCTCTGTGTGTGAATGGACACACAGAGCCGCAGCTCAGAAGCGCGCCTGCTTGGGTTCCCCCATAGCAAGCTGATTGCTGTGGGGGCACCTGGAAAGAGGGAAGGGCTAGTGGTGTCACCGAGGGACCCAAGAAGAGGAGGATCCAAGCTGCTCTGTGCAAGACCACTACACGGAGTTGGTAAGTATAACATGTTTGTTATATATAAAAAATAAAAATAAAAACAAGACTTTAATATCATTTTAAGGTTAGCTGTGTATAGTAAAGGATATGTAAAAGAACAGTTTTATGAGTATACTGAGGTTTGTACTGTCTGCTACATTCTTGCTTGTGGCACAGTCATTAAAGCGTATGGCCCTTTAAGCCCCTCCCACTGTTGATGTAATCTGGAGGGGTGCAAAAAAATGATCAGCCAGATGTGCTAACTCCACCCTCTAGACTGATGGTGTCACTCCTACTTTTTATGGTAATATGTATGGATTTGCAAAGGCATTCGGGCATACAAAGTGGATTTACATCCATTGTGGCTGTAAATTATATCCCTCCTTAGAACTAACACTGGGGGGATTATTGGCGATAGCTGAGGACCACTCTTAAAAAAGTATACAACCCTTACCCCACTTCTGGTACCATCTGAGAGGTTAGGGGTCAACTGGTCCACTGGTCAACTGGTCAAGTGCGTCCCCAAACCTTTTCCTTGAGCTCGAGCTAGACTCAGACACCAAGAAGGCCTCTTCAATCGATTGGAAAATGAGTGATATGAACGACACCACACAATTATGTTGGATATCGATAATATGAACCTTTATGTTTTTCTCACATGTTATATATGACAACAATTCAATATACATCATAAGGGGCAAACCAAGGGGCGGTCCCTTAGCTTATCCAATCACAAGAGTACAAGTATCACAAGTTACATGGTATATGGCATATATAAAAAGACAATGATATTTCTGCTAAATGACGTGCTTAAAAAGTACCTAACAAAAAAAAATACCTCAAATTTCCTTATCAAAATATATTTGTCTTAGCTTAATTCCGAGAAAAGGGTGTAATATAGAAATAACCTTTTAAGATACTTTCGATAAGGTGCCGTTTGGCATTAGGCCCAGACTTGCGGTGGGATGTTCTAACTTGTTCCCGTACATATTCACAAGTTTTGTCACCGCAAACCTTCTGTTTTTGCAGACAGCTCGCTCAATAAAATTTCCACTTAAACATTGTCAAAGCCTTGCATAAAAAAGCGTTTCACCTATCTTGTATAACA